>NC_087202.1:120923228-121015225 GCF_015104395.2 Macrobrachium nipponense
TTTAATTATCTTTTATTTATTTATTTATTTATTTATTTATGGTTCCTTTGTTTACAGGAATGATTTATTTAATCATTTGTTTTTTTATCTATTTTTCATTTATATTTATTTTTATTTAATCATTAATTTCATTTATTTATAGGTTGAGTAGGCCTATGGAGGCTGATATATTGATCATGAAATTTTGAAACAGATAATGGTTTCCTTTGTTTACAGGAATGAGTTAATATCATTGGCGCATGAAAATGTTTTGGCTCGACATTTTTGCTTATGAATTATTATTGGCCCAAGTTGAAGGCGGACGTGAAGAAATTTGTCAATAGCTGTGATGTCTGTCAGAAGGTCGGTAAACCCAATCAGCCTATACCAAAAGCGCCCTTATGTCCTCTTCCAGTGGTTTCTGAACCTTTCAAGGAGGTCATTATTGATGTTGTTGGACCATTACCAAGAACTCGTAGTGGAAATTAATATATTTTGACTATCATGGATAGGATGTCTCGATATCCCGAGGCAATACCACTACGTACTTTATAAAAAAAAAAAAGTGTTAAAATTGTAGATGTACTAATTGACTTTTTCACCAGGTTTAGGATGCCTAAAATAATTCAATCGGATTGTAGTTCTAATTTTGTTATGCAGGTATTTCAGAGATAAAATGACAGAGTTAAATATAAAACATGTAACCTCTTCTCCATATCATCCAGAAAGTCAGGGATTTCATCAAACCCTGAAATCTATGGTAAAGAAGTATTTTTAGATCAATGGTTCTGAGTGGGATAAGGAATTACCTTATTTGTTGTTCGTTTTCTCGTTCTGGGTCCCTAGTCAGTCTTTAGGTTTTTCGCCTTTCTTTAGCCTTGTATTGGTCATTGTGTCCGAGGTCCTCTCGATGTTGTTCGAGAGTCCTGGGAGGGAGAAAAGTCCCTGAGGATACATTAATTAGATTATGTGTCTAATCTAGGCGATAAGTAAACCAAGGCTTGGAAATTTGCAGGTGAAAATTTATTGTGTAGCCCCCCAAAAACAGAAAGAAGTACTTTTTTGACAGGTCTAAAGCACGTAACTTTGCGGTAGGCTACAAAGTTTTGGTTTTGTTATCCATTCCAGGAAATCCATTGAAAGCTTTTTCAGGTCCTTGGAAAATTTAAAAAAAAAATGAGTGAGGTTAATTATTGAGTAGAAACTCCTGAGAGAAGGAAACCTTTTCAACTTTGTCACGTAATTATGTTGAAGGCATTACAGGGAACGGAGAGAAAGTTATTCAGTGGCAGCCATCTGGGATGCTGTAGTTTTTCTGAGAACGATATTCTTTTTTCTTTTTAAGAGGGTGAAAGTATTGATGATAATTGTTTTGATGGAAGTGAATGGCTTTCGGATAATAAGAGTTCTTTGAAAAAATTCTCTGGAATGGTTTCTCATTTAAGTAATGGAGAACAAAAGTCTTTAAAGAAATTGGTATTTAGTTCTAAGGAATTATTTTCGGATGTACCGGGAAGGACTTCTGTCCTTGAACATGATGTGGACGTAGGTAACACCACGCCTGTGAAACAGTCTCCTTACAGGTTGAATCCTTTCAAAAATGAGGTTGTAGCGAAGGAAGTTGATTGAACCTAGCCAAAGTCCTTAGTCATCACCTGTCGTATTGGTAAAGAAATCCGACGGGGATTTCAGGTTATGTTTTGATTATCGAAAGTTAAATGAATGATCTAAATCTGATTGTTATCCATTACCTCGAATTGAGGATTGTATTGATCGTATGGGTAAGGCCAAATACATTAGTAAATTCGATTTGCTGAAAGGTTATTGGCAGGGTCCTCTTTCGAAGCGGGTAAGGGCCTTGTCTGCTTTCGTCACACCACAGGGACTGTTTCAATGTAAAGTGATGCCGTTTGGTATGAAGAACGCGGCTACCACCTTTCAGAGGTTAATGAATACTTAGTCTATGGTTTAGAAGGGTGTTGTCTATATTGATGATATTGGGAAAACACAATTTAAAAAACGCAAAATTATTAGGGCACTGTTTGAGGTTTTGAAGAAAGCAGGTTTAGTAATTAATTTAAAGAAAAGTGAGTTCGCCCAGGCGAAGGTTGTATATTTAGGTCATGAAGTTGGTGATGGTAAAGTTGCTCCTAAGCAAGCAAATATCGAATGTATTGAAAAAATGTTAATTCCTAAGTGCAGGAGGGATGTCAGGAAATTCCTTGGTTTGGTAGGGTACTACCGACATCGCCGATCCTTTGACTAATCTCTTAAGAAAGAAGGTAGCTTTTGTCTGGACTGATGAAACACAAAGAGCTTTTGATAATTTGAAAAAAGTACTAATTAATTTCCCTGTCTTGAGGGTTCCTGATTTTGACCTTCCTTTTTCTCTTGCCACAGACGCAACTTGGTGTAGGAGCGGTGTTGTTGCAGAATGACGAACAAGGAGTTTCCCATGTCGCATTCTTCTAAAAAAAGTTGTCCCCCGCCCAAAGTAGATATTTTACAGTGGAGAAGGAGACTCTTGCTTGAGTATTGGCTATTAACCATTTTCAAGTTTTTCTCTCCTCCACAGTCACTCCTGTTAAGGTCTAGACAGACCATAGCCCGTTGGTCTTCATCAACAGGTATAAAAATAAAAATCACGTTCCAGGAAAAGATAATATTGTTCCCGATTTTCTCTCTCGCAGCGTTGAATAGTGGTTTTTTGCAGAGGGCTGTGCAGTCATTAAGGTAGTATCTGTATCGTTCTAATTACGGTATGTGTGCTGTTGGAGTGAGCACGTAGTGAGTAGAAACAAATGTACATTTAAGATGTATTAATCATGGTTTCTTTACAGGGGACGATAATGTTTTAGGTGTAGTATACGGATTATTTAAGGTTAAAAGGTGAGGGTGATCACTGGTAAACCGTTCATGGTTGATTAATTAAGTGGTCTAAGATTAAGGCGTCGGGTACGATAAGGTCTATACTAAGCTAAGAAAAGAGATAGGCACTAATCCGGTTATTCTGTATTTTCAGGCTAATAATTACGCTTCATCGATTTTGTGTGTTTGTTTGCGCAGGGGAGTCTTGTGGTGGTCTTCTCTGTGTCGTTCGGTGTGGGTGTATTATGTATGAAGATGCAAGAAGCAGAAAAGGGAGCGTGAATTCAAATTCAGTGCGAAGAATTCAATTCGAGCGCCAGCCAATCAGTCCACCCGAATATGAATCAGTGTGAATGACAAGCCAGGTAGAGGAAGCTGGGCGTGGGCGTGTAAAGGATTCTTCTCTCTCTCTAGTCCAGTCAGTAAAATTGTAACCCGTGTCCTATAAAAGTGTCAACGCCTGTGGTATGAATAATTTTTTATTGCAAAATTGCAACATTCACTTCCAGTACAGCAATATTCACGTGCAATACAGTAATATTCCAGTGACACAGTAATTTTCACTTAAATTAAAGTAATATTCACTTGCAATATAAAAATATTGATTTGCAATACAGTAATATCAACTTGTAATATAGTAATATTTACTTACAATATACAGTAATATTCACTTGCAATAGATTGATATTCACTGGCAATATAATAGTAATATTTACTTTCTAGACAGTAATACTTACTTGCAATTCACTAATATCGGCACAAAGTGTATTAATATTCACTTACAATACAGTAATGTTTACTAGAAATATAGTAATATATTCGCTTTCAATACAGTCACATTCACTTGCAATATAATTCACTTGAAATATCGTAATATTACTTGCAATACAATAATATTCAAGTGCAAAAATACTATAGTAATGTGGTAATATTGCTAGCAAGACTAAAATATAATAATAATATAATATTTGAAATACTATTACTTCAACTACCAACAGATATTTATAGCAGAGCTTTTCACGCATTTCCAAACAAAATCTAGACTAAAATTCAATTCGAAAACTTAAAGAAACCGTCTAATAGTTTATATAATTATTAAATTACCTCTTTAAAATAATTTAGGTAACTAATAAATTCCTTATTTAGTGATACGAATCAAATTGAACATTTTAGGAGTATAATTATGTTCCTTTTTGTGACCAACGCAACTAATATGTCTTCTGTTTAGATGTTTACCTGTTGACGTCTGAGAAGGGAACTGTCGTAACTATTGCGTTAAATCTTAGTGTCTGGTGAATATTTATTCATTTATTTTGTGTCTTGACTTATGAAAATGAATTATAATTGTGTATTTAACGAATATATATTATATAAGTGGGCATATCAGCCGTTTATAGCGAAAAACTTGGTCGACCTACCTAGCTAGGTACCCATTGGCAGCCATCTGCAAACCGAAATTTTCATTATTTCTTCGTTATATTAATTGTAATTCATGCCTAATTACTTTATAAGGTCTTTACAAAACTAAAACAAAGTGTTATATGAACTTTAGCTTCCACAAAAGCATACAAAATTGCCTTAAAAACCTTAAATATGTGGGGAGTTGCCGAGACTGTCAGCTCTAGGCTAGGTTGCGTAGACCTAGGGTAAACAATCACGGACGATCCATCGTCATCACGCTGGCCGGGTCTTATTCACTCGATATTTAATTGGTGAAACAAGAATACAATTACAACTTTAAGCATACCATTCAAAAGATTGAAGTTTTGTCAACATAATGTGATATAGGGTAAAATATCACAGCAGGCCAACCAAAGGCCACCTACAATCAACGCTAGCCACCCTCCGAAAAAGTACATTATAACGCGTCCTGACACCCGAGATGGGCATCAGTCGCGACTTGTTGTTGGTGAGAAACGGAGCTAAAGACCTCTACTCTCCTTTCGAAGTAAGTATTTTCTCCAAAGTTAGAAATTAAGGCCAAATTTTAAGATTTAAACAGAGGGTACTGAAAAAGGCGCCCACAGGCAGTGGAAATCTCACCAAAACGCATTCAACATTTTTACTACAACTCGAGGTATTTAGAAGAAATTGACGCCATCTCCATGTTTACGGAGTAGCTTGTGTCAATAAACTAACCATTCTTGTAATAATCCGCACACCACTTGTGCCCACAGACGCTGGAGCACTTTCATCACAACAATCGCAAACACGATTTCTCACCAACAAACAAGCCAGGAGTAAACAGCTGTTTTGGTAGAAGATGACGAGAAGCGTGCTCTTAGCTAATTTGTAAATAAGTAGTAAAACATCAATATTTTACATATTTATGATGATTATTTGAAAATATTCGTTATTGAAAAAGTAACTCGACTCTGACTCAAATTTAAGTAATTATTTTTCTGAATTAGAACGTTCTTTCAAGTTCTGTATTATGACGTCACGATATCTTGACTTTCGTACCTATTGTAAATAATTGCTATACTCAACTGTCATTGCAGAACAGTTTACCAGTTATTCATGCAGATTGTTATCAGCTATATGTAATTGTTATAATCGTAATGCGCATATATATCTTTATATATACTTTTTGGATATATAAGATGTTTTATTGCTGGATTATCGCCGTAGTGTGACGCAATCGTTTTCGGTCCATGGGCCTCTGTCTGTTTCGCACCATAAGAAATTATGGGGCCGAATTTGGCAATGGACCAGAAAGTCGTTTAAAAGAGGAAAGTTTAGCATTGAGGGGCATATGTTTTTGACTGAGAAAAATACAAATTTATTCAATAGCTAGCTTGTAAAAAATACTGGTTATAAAAACTTGATTGACAAACTAAGCAGCATGTCTACTATGGGTTTCAGAGACAGTGCAAGCACGTTTTTGGGCAATACCTATTTCTGTAACGAACACTCGTAACAGAACGAGATTTTGCTATAGTGCATTACACCCAGTGCCGTAATTTATAAGGGTATCGTGAATCACTAATCGTAAAGAATAACGACACTTGTCCTTGTACCAAGAGACAAAAACTCCATTATGCAGAAATGGATACGAACACGTGTATAAAGCTCCACCTACCCTCTCCACCGCCATCCATCTTTTCGTTCTCCGCCTTCCTTTCTCTCTCTCTCTCTCTCTCTCTCTCTCTCTCTCTCTCTCTCTCTCTCTCTCTCTCTCTCTCTCTCTCTCTGTTGCCATTCGGTATGTGTTGACCCTCCAAACTGGGTATAAGACTACACACAAAACGTTGAAATTGGTGAAATTAGGCTATGTATTGGAAGTATATATACATAAATATTAAAGCAATTTTATCATTATTGCATTACTATGACAACTAGAATTCATGGAAACAGTTTATAATAATGGAACGGCGTATGTGTGAAGCCTCCACTAATGTGGCAACGATGATTTTGCCATTCTTAGCATGCAAACATTAAAGGTTACATTTATTTCTGGCATACGATTATTAAAGAAATTCAAAATACTAATAAAGACTGAAATCAATGAAAAGTGCTAGCAAAAACAAAAAAGCAAAAAAAAAAAAAACATGTATATAATTCACCTTCCCGTAGTCGTTCCTCTAGCACTTTTCCGTATTCGTTCCTCTATGGTTTTCGGCAGCCAGATGTACGAAAACGTTAGAAACATTTGATTGTATCTACTTTAGAAATATCTGTAATTTTTCGGGGTAATTTGGTTGCAAAAAAGGGATAATATACATGGATTAAATCAAAATTTTTAAATAACAAAGTAAATTTAAACTAAATAACGAGTAAAGTAAACAGTTTAGGGATAAAACTTTGCAGTTTCGTCGTCTGTCGTCGTCTGCTGTTCATAAACTGTGTTATGGCGCGCGCGTTAGAAACCAGAAACAGCAACGGGTTTAAAGTGCGATGTGAGTGAACTGAGACCAAAATGTGTATAATAACAATCAAATAAGCACTGTGGAGTTTCAGTGTTGTGATGGCAGTAAGGATAAAAACCCACTGATTACAAGGTAAGAATGAATTCAGTTCAACCATAACCCCGGGAATAACAAGTTTCATAATTTCACTAATATAGGCACAAATGTTGTTTATTGTGCTGATTACAACTGCAATCTTGAGTAAGATCAATAAACGTTACATATATACGCTAACATTGTTCAAATGAGTGCTGGGAAGGCTGGGGAAAGATGGTGGCCATCACTGATCAGAACCTTCCATGAAAAACGTAGCCGCCATATTGGATTTCAAAACTGCCTTGAAACATATTTTGCGAAGAGCTCACATGCTTATTTTAGTTCGTGTGGGGCTTTCATATATCACATTATGTTGACGAAACTTCAGTCTTTTAAATGGTATGCTTAGAGTTGCAATTGTATTCTTGTTTCACCAATTAAATATCGAGTGAATAAGACCCGTCCACCGTGATGAGGGTTGGCCGTCGTGATATTCTACCCTATGGAAGCCCCATACGAACTTACTTAAGCATGTGACGCTCTTTTTTTCGTAAAATATGTTTTCAAGGCAGTTTTGAAATCCAACCTATGGCGGCTACCGTGTGGATGTACAGTTCTGATCAGTGACAACAACCATCTTTCCCAGCTTCCAGCACTCATTTGAACAATGTTAGCGTATATATGTAACGTTTATTGATCTTGCTCAAGATGCAGTTGTAATCAGCACAACAAAACAACATTTGTGTTGCCTATATTACTGAAAGTATGAAACTTTTTATTCCTGGGGTCATGGTTTGAACTGAATTCATTTTTACCTTGTAATCGGTGGTTTTATCCTTACTGCCATCACAACTGAAACTCCACATTGCTTATTTGATTGTTTATTATACACATTTTGGTCTCAGTTCACTCCACATTGCACTTTAAACAAGTTGCTGTTCCTGGTTCCTAAGTGGCGCGCGCCACAAACACAGTTACGAACAGCAGACGATGAAACTGCAAAGTATTCCCTAAATTGTTTACTTTACTCGTTATTTAGTTCAAATTTACTTTGTTATTTAAAAATTTTAATTTAATTCATGTAGGGTAGATCACCACGGCAGGCCAACCAGGCCACCTACAATCAACGCTTGCCACCCTCCGAAAAAGTACATTATAACGCGTCCTGACACCCGAGATGGGCATCAGTCGCGACTTGTTGTTGGTGAGAAACGGAGCTAAAGACCTCTACTCTCCTTTCGAAGTAAGTATTTTCTCCAAAGTTAGAAATTAAGGCCAAATTTTAAGATTTAAACAGAGGGTACTGAAAAGGGCGTCCACGGCAGTGGAAATCTCACCAAAACGCTTTAGAAAGTTTTTACTTACAACTAAAAATGTTTAGAAGATTGACACCATCTCGATGTTTACGGAGTCGCTTGTGTCAACAAACTTTCCATTTCCTGTGATAAATCCGCACACCACTTGTACCCACAGACGCTGGAGCACTTTCATCACAACAATCGAAACACGATTTCTCACCAACAAACAAGCCAGGAGTAAATAGCTGTTTTGGTAGAAGATGACGAGAAACGTGCTCTTAGCTAATTTGTAAATAAAGTAGTAAAACATCAATATTTTTACATATTTATGATGATAATTTGAAATATTCGTTATTGAAAAAGTAACTCGACTCTGACTCAAATTTAAGTAATTATTTTTACGGAATTAGAACGTTCTTTTAAGTTTATATTATGACGTCACGACATCTTGACTTTCGTACCTATTGAAATAATTGCTATACTCAACTGTCTTGCAGAACAGTTTACCAGTTATTCATGCAGATTGTTATCAGTTATCCATGTAATTGTTATAATCGTAATGCGCATATATCTTTTATTATTTACTTTTTGGATATATGAAGATGTTTTTACTGCTGGATTACCGCCGTAGTGTGACGCAATCGTTTTCGGTCCCTGGGCCTCTGTCTGTTTTCGCACCATAGAAATTATGGGGCCGCCGAATTTGCAATGACCAGAAGTCGTTAAAAGAGGAAAGTTAGCATTGAGGGGCATATGTTTTTGACTGAGAAAAATACAAATTTATTCAATAAGCTAGCTTGTAAAAAATACTTGGTTATAAAAACTTGATTGACAACTAAGCAGCATGTCTACTATGGGTTTCAGAGACAGTGCAAGCACGTTTTTGGGCAATACCTATTTCTGTAACGAACACTCGTAACAGAACGAGATTTTGCTATAGTGCATTACACCCAGTGCCGTAATTTATAAGGGTATCGTGAATCACTAATCGTAAAGAATAACAACACTTGTCCTTGTACCAAGAGACAAAAACTCCATTATGCAGAAATGGATACGAACACACGTATAAAGCTCCACCTACCCCCCCCCCTCCACCGCCATCCCTTTTCTTCTTCGTTCCTCCACCTTCCCCTCTCTCTCTCTCTCTCTCTCTCTCTCTCTCTCTCTCTCTCTCTCTCTCTCTCTCTCTCTCTCTCTCTCTCTCTGTTGCCATTCGGTATGTGTTGACCCTCAAAAACTGGGTATAAGCCTACTACACAAAACGTTGAAATTGGTGAAATTAGGCTATGTATTGGAAGTATATATCCATAAATATTAAAGCAATTTTTTTTTTATCATTATTGCATTACTATGACAACTAGAATTCATGGAAACAGTTTATAATAATGGAACGGCGTTTGTGTGAAGCCTCCACTAAATGTGCAACGAGGATTTTGCCATTCTTAGCATGCAAACATTAAAGCATGCAAACATTAAAGGTTATATTTATTTCAGGCATACGATTATAAAAGAAAATTCAAAATACTTAATATAGGGACTGAAATCAATGAAAAGTGCTGAGCAAAAAAAAAAAAGCAAAAAAAAAAAAAACATGTATATAATTCACTTTTCCGTAGTCGTTCCTCTAGCACTTTTCGTATTCGTTCCTCTATGGTTTTCGGCAGCCAGATGTACGAAAACGTTAGAAACATTTGATTGTATCTACTTTAGAAATATCTGTAATTTTCGGGGTAATTTGGTGCAAAAAAGGGATAATATACATGAATTAAATCAAAATTTTTAAATAACAAAGTTAATTTAAACTTAATAACGAGTAAAGTAAACAGTTTTAGGGAATAAAACTTTGCAGTTTCGTCGTCTGTCGTCGTCTGCTGTTCATAACTGTGTTTATGGCGCGCGCTTAGAAACCAGAAACAGCAACGGGTTTTTAAAGTGCAATGTGGAGTGAACTGAGACCAAAATGTGTATAATAACAATCAAATAAGCACTGTGGAGTTTCAGTTGTGATGGCAGTAAGGATAAAAACCACCGATTACAAGGTAAGAATGAATTCAGTTCAAACCATAACCCCGGGAATAACAAGTTTCATACTTTCAGTAATATAGGCAACAAAATGTTGTTTTATTGTGCTGATTACAACTGCAATCTTGAGTAAGATCAATAAACGTTACATATATACGCTAACATTGTTCAAAACCCGAGTGCTGGGAAGGCTGGGGAAAGATGGTGGCCATCACTGATCAGAACCTTCCATGCAAAACGTAGCCGCCATATTGGATTTCAAAACTGCCTTGAAAACATATTTGTTCCGACACGGCATACAAACCTTCGGCCTTTTACATTAGGAAGGTACTAGCGGCAGCTGGATAGGTCGTAAGCTTTTCGAACAAGGGGTTCGGTAGTTAACTGCTTGTCCGACAGGCGGCGAGCGCGCGACTGGGAGGTTAAACAAATCAACTTTTGCTTTCGGCCTGCTGGCGTTCGTGGACGTGTATCATCGCGCTCTGCCCGCTTCATCGTCGTTGCTTTCGCATGGTTGTGTTTTTCTTTCTTTTTCTATTTATCTAGTGAAAACTGAATTGTAAGTACAATCATTTCATATTTATTTTTTCCATTGAATTCAATTGTGAATTTAGGATCTTGGTTTCACACGCCCTCCGATTACCGAGTGCCGGGATTGAAGGGCGTAAGTGCGGGAATTCATTTTTTTTCCCAGAAATGATCCTCGTATTGTGTATGCTCGGTGCCGAGGGCGGGAGAGCGCTCGCTCCGAGCGTATATTTTGGTTGGAAATGTGTAGATGAAAATCGTAAGTAAGTGCTCTTTCATTTATATGTTTTTTTTTTGACCTGTATGCTCGTTGCCGAGCGAATGCGCTCGGCACGAAAACTTATTCTGTATGGAAGTGGAATCGCAAGTACAGTATTCTTTTTCATTTCATATATTTATTTTGATTGTAGCAATACTCATTTTGGATCAGATTTCCGAGCTTACCCGGAAATTGATTGATCCTTTCCCCTTTTATTTGAATGAAGTGAAATCGCAAGTGCAGTTCTTTTTCATTTTCATATTTTATTGAGATTGCATTGTTTACTTGGATCAATGTTTCCGCTATTTCCCGGGAATTGTCCTTCCTTCTTTTTATTTGTATGAAGTGAAATCGCAAGCGCAGTATTCTTTTCATTTTCATATATATTTTGATTGCATCAATCATTATGGATCAAGGTTTCCATCATAATCGGGAATGGATCCTTTTACCCTTGCATTCTTCGGTACCGAGGGCGCAAATGCGCTCGATCCGAGCCCTTATTCATTGTGAAGTGAATCGTAATGCAGATTCTTTTTCATTTTATTCCTTTTATTATTGATTGCATCAATATTTATTTGGTTCAAGTTCCGCTCAGTCAGGGAATTGATCCTTATGCCCTTGCATTCGGGCCGAGGGCACGATTGCTCTCGGGCTCTTATTATTATTGTTGGGTACATGGGTGCTGTGCGGGGGTGGGGAACGAGAACCCCCCCCCCCCCCCGCTCAGCTCCCACAGATGGCCCTTCCCTTGGGGGGGAGGTTATCTGCGTTCTTCTCCTCACCCGATCCGTCGAGCGCGGGGAGGGCGCTCGGTGCCCGATGTACAATTGTATTCGGGGTCTTCCACTCGTTCGGAGAGGGCTCACCCCCCCGCGCGAGGGGACTTCCCCCCCACTAATCGCTACTACTGTTATTTCCGCAGGTGCTACTGCCACGAGGGTGGACCTTGGTGAGGTATGGGCGTCCTTCCATTTGCAGGGCGTGCTAGTGTCCAGGGGCTGCGGTTCTATGTCTGGGCCTACTGCGGTCACCCATGGAGTGTGACCACGCTCCAGGTGACGACGTCCCTCCTCACCTGGTGTACTCGCCTCACGTGGTAACAGTCTGCCTACAGCCGCTGTGAAGTGCGTTCGCCGTACCGAGAGGGGGGCGTGCCGCCGCCGCTCGTGGTTGCCGCGCTGCCGCGACCACACTTCCGCTGCCCTAGAGCTCGCCCCTGGACCTGCTGCCGGTACCAGGATGTTGCTGGCTGCTGCTCCACTTCCTGTGTTTCCGGTGCGTGCCTGCCGTACCTGCCGATTCTGGGCTGACTGTCCATGCAGTTGCTGCGCTGGCTGTCACCCTGCCGTTGCTGCGCTGGCTGTCCCTGCCGTTGCTGCGCTGGCTGTCCCTACCGATGCTGTGCTGGCTGTGCCTGCTGTTCCTGAGATGCCCATACCTGCTGACGTCGTCCCTGTTCGTGGTGGTACTACCCCAGACTTTGGTCTGTCTGTACAGGTGCGTCCGGGCCCTGTGGCTTCGGCTACAGCAGCCCCGGCTCCGCCCTGGATAGCAGATCTTACGTCTGTCCTGAGGAAGCTGACGAAGAAGAGGAGGAAGGTGTCGTCGTCGTCGTCTTCATCTTCTTCATCGTCGTCGGCTGCCGCCTCTTCCCCTTCGACTTCTAAGGCTTCCACAAGCGAGGAAGAAGAGGTCGTCGTCCGTCGTCTTCACTCCTCAAGTGCGGCTGAAGCCTCTTCCCCTTCGACTTCAAAGGCCCTTCACCGGGAAGAAGGGAAGGTTCCGTCCTTCCCTCCTAAGGGAGTCTCCCTCGGGAGCTTCTCGGGACCCGTCTCACCTCGGTGGGACGGGAGGGTTCCTTCCGCTGGTCCTCCTGCTCCTTCGGGAGCGGGGCCCGTCTCTTCTTCCGCAAGGAAGAAGACTACGGGGACCAGAGGGGTACCGGATAACACCGGTACTTCCTCGCCTGGTGTCAGTGGTTCTGCCACTGCATCAGGGTCCGTCTCGGCCTCGGCTCGTTCGCGGGAGGTACCGAGTGTACGGTCGCCTACCAGCGACCGTGCAGCCAGGAACCAGACCTCTGAGTCCGCTCAGCGTCAGGTTCACGGCACGGGGCGGAAGACTGGTGACAGCCGCTCACGCGACTCTCACCAGACCAGCTCTCACTCTCGCGGCGACCAGCTGGCTACCCGGGGACGTGACGGTCCACGACCGGCCACGGGCTGAGGCTGGGAAGGGAAGAGGTCCTCCCGTTCGCCGGTGCCAGCCACGGCTGGAACCAGCGAACGTGACGTGCCGTGAGGACAAGACACCGGTCTCACTGTTACAGTGGAGCCTGCAGGTCGCCTGACCGTCGCTCTCACAGAGAGCGATCGGGTACGGCAACCAGCCACCAGCTCTTCTGACACTCGAGATCGGGGCCGCTGTGCTCAGTCCAGCGTTCTCCACAGCGAGACGGTTTTCGACCAGGCCTGCAGCTCGATCGCCACCGCTGGGTTGACGATCGCCTGCAGCCCTCCAAGCCTGCTGGTTTTCTTTGCCAGCGAGGCGAGGAGGGAGCGTCAGGTCTGCCTCTCCCGTACCTTCAACCTCCTCGGGTTTACACCGGGAGGAGCGAGGTATTGAGGAGTGATCGTGAGGGGTGCGCCCCTCATGATCCCACCACGACGCCTACGTGCCAGGCACGGTTTCTTGGACCGGCCAGGGACGTGCGCAAGGTGGGATGGAGAAAGACCGAGAGGGCTGTCGCTGTTTTCCCCCTTCTTAGGAGGAAGGTTCTCGGAATATGCTCGCTTTTTCGAAGGGCATAACGGTCCCACTCTGCAAGATGCTGTGACTTCCGAGATCCAGAGGACTTTGCCGAGGTTTATGGGCGATGATTCCGTCAGCACAACGACCTCGGGGAAGGATCCGCCGCTCCCCACCAGCAGAGCCACGTTCTCGGCTCGAGTCGTTTTGGGGCCCGAGAGGGAACCCAAATTGACGGTGGGTCTGCCGCGATCGGAGCTTGCCGACTGTGTTGAACCAGGTAGTCTCTCGTCTCCGGACAAGAAGGCTCTCTCAGTTCTGGCCGGTCGAACAAGCTACTTCACCTCCTCTACTGCGACAGAGGCGTTTCTACGTGTCTTCGGACAAACCGTATTTGAATACCCCTTCGGTCCTCCTGAGGTTTCGACCTCGACGAGGACTGGAATGAGTCGGAGGACGGTATCGGCTCTCTCCTGTCAGGTGTCGATCAGGCCCACCCAGACGACGTTCACAGTGGCGGCAGACCCTTACCTACAGTATGAGTTCGTAACCCTCCTCGGGAAAACGTTTTCTCCTGACGATACGTTTTCCCAGGCTCTGAGAGGCCATCGCCGTAAGGCGATGGCTGCTCCTTTTCTTCTCCAACTGCTAGTTCCGCTGGGAAGGCGAGCCAGTATCCAATTCCTCCCCCATTCCACCCTCTCTCCTTACGGCTACGAGGGAAAGGGGAGGGGATCCTACAGAGATTTCTCTGTAAGATCCCACGTTAGGGGCTGCGCTACCGGGGGGACCTTCTGTCCTACCTGACGTAAGCCCCGGTGCGTTGAGGAGGGATCCTGCCCCTTTCTCGAGTTTCTACGGGAATCGAGAGGACCACCAGCCGATATCGTTTGACGAATTCGGTGGGGGGTTTTCGCCAGAGTGCTTAGTAACTTAGAATTCTACGGAATTTCTAGCGCACTCAGAGTGTTCGAGTTTTTTACGATCTCAAACACTTAGGCGAGACCACGGCTCCAAAGTGAGCGAGAATCCCCGATAATTGTTACACGATAATCGGGAACCTCGCTTATGCTCGAATTCCTGTAATTTCTAGCATTTGGAAGAAGACTGCTGCTGAAAGAAGAGTATCTCACAGTAGGCGATTAACCTGGAATAGAGAAGAACGGACGGGAACTTCCAGTTTGGCTTGAACTATCGTCTTCGGTATTCTGTTCACCATTGAAGCTTTCCTTTGGGAAAGACTTCTCCTTCACTCTCTTGACTAGAGAACGAAGGCGGTCGATCTCCAATCCTTATTCTCATTCCTCGAGGGGAAAAGAATTTAGGATGGAGGTCGTGGTACAGAACCTACAAATATACTACGTAGATTACCCTCGCGACATGATTCTTTTTATACATTCAACTTCCCTGCCAGATAATACTTAGCTATAGACTCCGTCGTCTCCGACAGAATTTCAATTTCGCGGCAGGCACGCTACCGGTAGGTCAGGTGATCTACCGCCCTGACCCTGGGTGGCAGGACTAGGAACCATTCCCGTTTTCTAATCAGAATTCTTCTGTCGCCCGGACATCAACATTGTGTTGGTTCCTCTCGATTGGTTTTTTCTTTTTCACCGGCAATTGATCTTCTGACCGACTTTTGGTGACGTATCTGGATTGTTGGATTGGCATACGCTGTGGACTGTTTTGTGGGACTTGATTTTGGAATTTTCTTTAATAATGTCTGACTCTGGTATGGTTGTGAGACGTTGTGTGAATGTAGGCTGTAAGGTGAGGTTGCCGAAAGCTTCGGTAGACCCTCACACGGTATGCAAGAGGTGCAGGGAGATGAATGTTCTTTTACTAATACTTGTAAGGAATGTGAGAACTTGAGTGAGAACGAATGGAAGAATCTAACTAATTATTTAAAAAAGTTAGAAAGAGAAAGAGTGAGGAAGGCTTCTCATAGAAGTTAAGTAGTTCTAGATCTGAACTAATTCCAAGCTTGGGATCTTCCCCAAGGGTAAGTATTGCTACTTCTCCTTCCATTGCAGCCCTTCTCCTATTGCAGAACCTGTAGATCCAGCAAAAGAACTTGCGGATCTAAAAGCAGCCTTCAAGTTGATGGCAAAACAAAATGGCTGCCATACAAGGTAAGGCTAGTGATTTTTCAGTGGACAGTGATATGAGTGTCCCCAGTGTAGTGGAGGGGCATCTGGTCGGCTCAGCAACGCTCCTAGGTCTAGACCTCTTCCAAGCTCACATTGCCCAGAGGAGAAGGAATGTCGAAAGCCGAAAGGAGGTTGTGGAGAATCCCCACCGATCAGGTGTCCCTTCGGCGGTTTCTGTGACACCCCAGACTGCCAAGGACCGCTATTGTAAAAGCGTCCTACCCGTGAGTGTTTCTCGTCGTCGGGGATCTTCATCACCGAGACGTGATTGGAGAGATTCAGATCGATCTCGGCCTCTCAAGAGGAGTTGGAAGGCTCCGAATATTGACTCGAGCCCGGGAAAACTTCCCTGAGGAGTCTCCATCGGGAGTGAAGAAGGCAAGAAGAGCCATTCTTTTCAACCAGAGTGAGAAGGAGGCAGGAGGTGGAGGCTATGGACTCCTCCCCTCCTCCTTCCCTCCTCCCGAAGAGGATAAAGAGGAGGCTACAAAGAGGTCATGATGGCGATGCAGGAACAGATTTCGTCGTTTGTAGGAGTCCTGTCAAAGGAGCCTCCTAGAAGGAAAGACACTTCCCTTCCTATTAAAAGATCCTCCAGACGTATGGAGGTATCTACCTCCAGGATCGATACTCCTACTCGAGGTGAGGTTTCCGGTACGAACCTGGATGAAACGATCAGAACGTCTGGCACCGGCCAGAGTGAGAGTCACCCAGGAGGCAGGAGCCAAGAGCCAGGAGTGAGGAGTCAACCAGGAGGCAGGAGCCCAGAGCCAGGAGTGTAGAAGCATCCAGGCAAAGAGGCAGGAGCCAGGAGGCAAGAGCCAGTAGGCAAGAGGCAGGAGGCAGGAGAACCAAGAGGCAGGAGCCAGGAGCCAAGAGGCAGGAGTCAGGAGGCAGGAGCCAGGAGTCCGGAGTCAGGAGGCAGGAGGCAGGAGTCAGGAGGCAGGAGTCAGGAGGCAGGAGTCAGGAGTCAGGAGGCAGGAGTCAGGAGTCAGGAGGCAAGAGTCAAGAGCCAGGAGGCAAGAGTCGGGGACTCGTTCCTGGAGGTTATGATCTTCTCCAAATAGGAGCTCCTCTCTTCAGACATAGGAGGTCTTGGAAGGACTCTCCCTCCAAACAGTGAACTTTCTCCTTCGTCTGATCGAGGGTTAGACGAGTTGTCTGATGACGAACCTCCTGCTAATGAGGGGACTTTCTAGTTATAAAGTCTTAGACCTCATTACTACTGCAAGAGTTTGGAGATTCTCTTATGCCGGCGGCTCCTCCTTCTCCTCGTTCGCTCTTTTCGAGCTCTGCTACGGCAAAATCGTCGGCCTTTTTTAAAAATGAAGCCTACGATATCTATGAAGAAGGCACTCCATTCTTTAGATTCTTGGATGGACAAGAAGAAGGAGTTAGGAAAGACGGTATTCTGCATGCCTCCTTCCAGATTGCACAGGAAGAGAGGTATTTGGTATGGCAGGGACAGGAGAGACTATGGGTCTTTCTCTACCTGCCTCTGCAGATGCCGATTTTTCCAATTTAGTGGAGGCCTCTAGACGTCACTCCTTAGGATCGTCAGAGCGACGTGGAGCACTTCAGAGTTGAACCACTTTCTAAAGGGACTTTTTGTCACTTTAGAGGTGTTCAATTTTCTGGATTGGTCACTCGGAGTTCTGGCCAACAAATCTAAGGATCCGGAGTTTCTGAAAAACCCAGAAATTCTCCATAGCGTCCTGTCCTGCATGGACAAGGCAGTACAGGACGGTTCGGGTGAAGTGGCTTCCCTTTTTGGTGCTGGTCCTCCTGAAAAAGAGATCAGTTTATGGATCCCTATTATCGAAAGGGGTTTCTCCGAGCCAGAGACTGCCTTACGTTCGTTCCCCTCTATCAGATCATCTGTTTCCTTCTCAGTTAGTGAAGGATATATCTCGCTCGCTAACTGAGAAGGCGACACAGGACCTACTAACGCAAACGTCCAAGAAAGGACGCCCTGTAGTGTCGACGGTTAAGAAGGAATCTCGTCCTACTCAGCAGCCCTTTCGTGGAGGTACAGCGGCTCGTCCCCCTGCCAGAAAGAAGAGCTCTGAGAAGAGAGGAAGGTCTTCATTTAGGCCCTTCAAGAAATCAAAGTGACTTGTTGCTCCTCCAAGCACCAGTGGGCGCCAGACTCCTAAACTTTGCAGGAGTATGGGCAAAAGGGGAGCCGACCCTTGGTCAGTGTCGGTCCTGAAGAAGGGATATGTAATCCCCTTCAACGACAGCCCGCCCCTAACATCTACGCCTCGGGAACTGTCAGCGAGGTACAGAGACCCGTTAATGAGAAAAGACTCTCCTTCAAATGGTGGAGCAATGTGGGAAAAAGAGGCCATCGAACTTGTGCAGGATCCACACTCCCCGGGATTTTACAATCGCCTTTTTCTAGTACCAAAGGCATCGGGGGGTGGAGGCCAGTTCTGGACGTAAGCGCTCTGAATCGCTTCGTACAGAAAAAGAAGTTTCGCATGAAACGTCCGCCTCTGTAATGTCGGCTCTTCGTCCAGGAGATTGGATGTCTCTCTGGACCTACAAGACGCATATTTCCACGTTCCCATTCACCATTTGTCAAAGAAATATCTTCGCTTTGTAATAGGAGACAAGATCTTTCAGTTCAGGGCTCTGTGCTTCGGTCTGTCTACAGCCCCACAAGTATTCACCAACCTGATGGCGAATGTAGCAAGATGGCTTCACCTAGAGGGGATAAACATCTCCCTCTACCTGGACGACTGGCTGATCAGGGCCAAGTCGAAGATTCAGTGCTTGGAGGACTTAGAAGTAACAAGGAACATGATAGATTCGCTAGGGTTACTCGTCAACCTCAAGAAGTCACAACTGATCCCAGCCAGAACTTGGTCTATCTGGGGATTCAGATGGATTCTCGGGGTTTTCGGGTATATCCTTCGCGAGAAAGAATCGCTGAGGTTTGTCGAGAATCTCGAGCTTCTTAGAGAGAAAGAAACAGCTCAGCGAGGGATTACCTGGAGCCTTTTAGGGACCCTGTCCTCATTGGAAAAGTTCTTCTCGCTAGGGAGACTTCACCTTCGCCCTCTTCAGTTTTTCCTCAAAGAGGTGTGGAGTTGGAAGACGGGTCAACTCTCGGACATCTTCCAACTTCCACAAGAAGTAAAAGATCATCTGAAGTGGTGGATCCCTCCGCTTCAAAAGAACGAAGGCGTATCGCTTGCTCTGCAGAACCCAGACCAAGTGTTATTTACCGACGCTTCGGAGTCGGGTATGGGGAGCGACGCTAGGAGCAAGGGAGGTGTCAGGCACCGGACAAAGGAACAGGTGTCCTGGCACATCAATTGCAAGGAACTTGTGGCCCATACACCTAGCCTTAAAGTTTCTTCGAAGAGATAGTCAGAGACGGGGGTGATACAGATAAACTCGGACAACACCACGGCTCTGGCTTACATACGCAAGCAAGGAGGCACGCACTCTTTCTCCCTCTATCAGTTGACAAGACACCTGTTAACCTGGACGGAAGAAAGAGGCATAACTCTCCTCACAAGGTTTTGTTCAAGGGATCAAGAATGTGAGAGCGGACAGACTGAGCAGGAGAAATCAGGTCCTTCCCACAGAATGGACTCTACACGAAGAAGTGTATCGAAGTCTTTGGTCCCTGTGGGGGAGACCTCACATAGACCTGTTTGCGACGTTCCTCTCCAAAAGAATAGAGATCTTTTGCTCTCTAGTGGGAAGATCCGAGAGCCTTCGCAATAGACGCATTTCTCATGGATTGGTCGGGTGTGGACGCATACGCCTTTCCCCTGTTCAAAAATCCTGGGGGAAGTGCTCAGGAAGTTCGTAGCTTCGTAGAGCACGAAGTTGACACTCATAGAATTTTACCCCATTTGGCCAGCCAGGAATGGTTCACGGAGGTACTGGAGTGGATAGTGGACTTCCCCAGATCGCTTCCAAACAGACACGATCTACTCAACAACCCCACTTCGAGAGGTTTCATCACACCTCCCAGGTCTCGCTCTGACTGCCTTTCGACTATCGAAAGACTTGTCAGAGCGAGAGGCTTTTCTCGCAAGGCTGCGGGCTCTATCGCTAGAGCCCGCAGAGCTTCGACGAGAAGAGTATACCAGTCGAAGTGGGAAGTCTTTAGGAGGTGGTGTAAGGGTCAGAAGCTGTCCTCCTCCAGTACTCTATAGTGAATATTGCCGATTTCCTCCTCTTTCTGAGAGAGGAATCACACCTATCTGTCTCGACAATAAAAAGGATACAGAAGTATGCTGTCTTCAGTATTCAGGAATCGAGGCCTGGACATTGCTAACGACAAAGATCTACACGATCTAATTAGATCTTTTGAGACTTCGAAAGCAACTACTCTAGAACACCTAGTTGGAATCTAGACGTGGTCCTGAAATTCCTTTCATCGGAGAAATTCGAGCCTTTACATCTGGCGTCCTTCCGCGACGTCACTAGGAATGCTTGTTCCTGGTGGCTCTCGCTACAGCCAAGAGGACGAGCGAATTACACGCTCTGGATTCCACGGTGGGGTTCAAAGGAGATGCTGCCATCTGTTCTTTCCAGACAATGTTTCTGGCAAAGAACGAAAAACCCGTCAAAACCTTGGCCCAGAAGTTTTGAGGTAAAGGCCTATCTAACCTGGTAGGCAGAGAGATAGAGAGATCTCTCTGTCCAGTGAGAGCTCTTAAATACTATTTAGAGAGGAAGAGACAGATGGGAGCTTGTCAACAAGGTCTTTGGTGTGCGGTGAAGAAACCCCAAAAGACTCATGTCCAAGAACGCCTGGCTTTCTTTGTGAGAAGCGTTATTACGGACGCTCACAAGAACTGCTCGGAGGAATCCTTCGGTCTTCTAAAGGTCAAGACTCATGAAGTGAGGGCAGTAGCAACAAGTCTTTGGCGTTCCAAAAGAATATGTCTCTAAAGAATATCATTGAGACTACATATTGGAGTGCAATTCAGTGTTTGCATCTCATTATCTGAAGGATGTGAGAGGACCTATGAGAAGTGCTTCTCGCTAGGTCCTTTTGTATCAGCAGATACAGTACTGGGGTCGGGTGGGAGCAAAGTCTGATCCTTAATTTTGTGTTTTTATCGTACATAAACCCTCTTGTCAGATATGTGCTTGGTTTTCTATTAGCAAGCTCACTACTGTCGCACGGGAGCAGAGTGTCATGCTGGTAGGGATCAAGGGTATGTATTACTAGTAGGGAGTACAAAATTTTTTTGTATATTTTGTAATGAAAGTGTAATTATTATTTCGAGTTTTTGGTTGTTTGTAAGGAGGTTCGGGGATAACTCCTTACAATCTTAGAACTAACATGGATGTTAGGATCAGGTGATCGGGATCGTGTTGTGCTCCTTGAACAAGGTGTATTGTCATGTTAGTGGAATAGCACCCAATGACAAAGGCCTTTAGGCTCTGCCGAGTAAGTGGATAAGACCCCATTGGCAGACCCACAAGAACTCTTAGCCATAGATCATATCTCGCTGAGGCTCTTGAGGCTAAGCAGACTCCAAGGCAGTAGCCGCGAAGTCTTCAGCCTAATAAGGTAGGAGCCAAGGTTTATTAATACCTACAACATATGTTGTTTCCTGTCTATTTCAGTAGTTAGCTGTCTCTTACCCACCACCAATGGGTGCTAATCAGCTAAGTATATATCTGGCAGGGAAGTTGAATGTATAAAAAATGATATTGTCATGTTACAATAAAGTTTTATACATACTTACCTGACAGATATATACGATTAATGGCCCACCCAGCCTCCCCACAGGAGACAGGTGGAAGAGAAGAATTCTGATTAGAAAACGGGAATGGTTCCTAGTCCTGCCACCCAGGGCAGGGCGGTAGATCACCTGACCTACCGGTAGCGTGTGCCAGCGAAATTTGAAATTCTGTCGGAGACGACGGAGTCTATAGCTAAGTATATATCTGTCAGGTAAGTATGTATAAACTTTATTGTAACATGACAATATCATTTTAACAGTTGAATTGTCCGGGGGGTAGGCGCATACCGTAGTTAAACTCTACGGTTTGTGACCGAGACGAATTGTATCTTAATTGAACTGCAACTCGGGGTTGCCTGCAACCTCCCAGCAGTTTATCAGTTTCGATTTTAGATACTTGGTATTGTCCCATGACAACACCAAATCAGCTTTTGTATTTACCGAAATCCGTTTCGTTTAAATATAATTGCTCGAGCGTATTCTTTATGCTCGATGGTTCTAGCCGAACGCATTCCTTCGTGGAATAATGGATTACCTGGCAACTCAGGATGACGAGTCACCGAGAGCCACTGCGTATTGAACTGCCCTGATAGCGGCTCAGTATCAGCTAGGTCTCGGAGATGCACGGTCGGTTTACGTCGCTCTCTCCCCTGGTTTGATTGACTACCGAACCGTATCTCTGCGCAACAATCATGGACTTAGGTCTCTGATTAACAGGGATTCTCGCAATAATGAAGGACCATCTACTGCTGTGACGCTCGATTTCATCGCCTTCGACATTGCGAGAATTTTCAACAGAGATATCTCTGGACTCTTTCATCTTTCTGTTTACCGCACGGAAACAGAAGTCTGTACTAGTCAACCGCTGCATCGCACCGCGATAATGCGAAGATTTTGCAGACATCTGAGTTTGTCTTCAAAATATCTCGTATTCGTAGGTGTGCAATATTCAATTATTATTGCTCGCCCCAAATTAACAGATGTCAGAAGACATCGCCTACTCTCCGACCTGACAGCTCTACTTCCAATGTTCAGCCCATGAGAAGCAGTTCTTCAGGCAGTAGTTCCCTGTCTTCATTACTGAAAAGCGCTCCGCTTTTATTGCAACTACGATCCTCACCGGACAGCAATCAATAGCGGTTAGCGTTCTCAGTCTTTGTAGTACAGGTTCAGAATCTTGAGAATCCTTCTCTCGGTTCAGCTGTGAAGACGTAGGTTGCATTTTCTGTACACCTTCGTCTTCAACGACACATAGTGTTGTTTCTCCTTAGCCGAGAATCACTATACTATGAGATCTTGCCATCAGGGACCTCGGTCTCTAGAAGGCAATTGACTTTCGCCTGTTGGGCACATGCCTTAAGAGAGTCATCACCTTGCCTTCTGGCATCGGTGACGAAACAACATTATTTGTTTAGTCTCTTGGCATAACCCTTTTAAGGCGAAGGTCACGTGACTTGCTCGGGTGCTTGGACAACTTGCCTCCTACCAAACGCAGTCAGTCGGCAGCTGTCAGAGCGCCCAAGTCTGTTACGAACTTCGCTGTGACTATTAGTTCGGTTGTTCCATAACAATCTTTCTTCGTCCTAACGGCTTGTCACAGTACCCATACCATCGACACCCACCATTGAGTGTCGGTGTCCTATACCACTACCGAGAAGAACAACTTCGCTCAGACGATAGACCAGTATGGGTACAGGACATCACCGAAGTCGAGAAGAGGGATAGGTAATCATACGACCATTCACCCTTTCTTTTCCTCTGAGGTAATTGCATGGACTTCTTTTCCTGCGAAGTCAAGCATCCAAGGGATGGGGATTCGTGACGCTCGATTTCGTACCGAATTCCGTAGCGAACGACTATGAACCCTTCGGTTCCTGACGATCGGTTAGAGTCCTTCACATCCCCTCCCTAATGGACTTCACCGCCTTCGATGCGAAGGAGATGCTGCTTTGTCCTGTGAAAGTGCGACCGCGCTTTCTAGAAGAAACTCGAACCCCACATCCCAGGCCTGAGTGTTGAAGACTCTTCGTCAGCACCAAGATGACCTAGAAGTACACTCCCTCGAGTTACACAAGAACTTCTCCGTGGCGCAGGTACTGAAGGCAGGGGTCTGGTACACCAGACCACTGGCACCCCTCCTTCTACCTTTTGGATATTGCCCACAGGTCCTTGGATCGTTTTCCTTGGGACCCGTTGGTGGCTGCTCAACACGGTTGTGTAGCTAACCCAGACCCTAGCAGGCTGAACAGCATCGAGTCCTGTGGTGACTGTAAGAATAGATAGTGAATGAGAGAGTGACTGGCTTCTCTTCCTATCTTTTTTCTCCCCTCTACCTGTGGGTAGAGGGATACGGTCATCACCTTGCTGGATAAGGACGAGATGCCGGTGAGCTAGCTCGACCAGAGCCCCATCCTATCCCTTTCACTAGGGATGGGAGCGAATATTCCACCACTTCCTCCTACAAGGGGGGGGAAGTGGATACCAACAAGAGACAAACCATAACTTTATGTTGCTCTTGCAAATAGGAACTTGTTCTTGTTTTGCTGGTACGAAGAGATACGCTTGCCTCTCTCTTAGTACTTGGTCCAGAGGTCTGACCATTGATCCTGCGGTGACACACCCCGATCAATCGGACAGAGGCTTGGATAAACCCTCCCTCGCTCTACGACCAGGGAGGCATTCCAAGGTTGGGCGAACACCAGTCTGTTCACAAAAGACTCAGATTCCTCCCACCAAGAAGTGAGTCTTCCTATTGTAAAAGGACCGAAGGTTTGTATGCCGTGTCGGAACAAATGACAATTTGTCCAAAATTGCAATTTTTCCTAACTATACAAACTGAGGTCCTTTTACACATAGTCCCACCTCATGCCACCCCTCACTCTGCAGTTTTTGCTTGGGCCAAAAGCAAAAGTGTTATTTGTTTACCTCCCAGTCGCGCGCGCGCGCCTGTCGGACAAGCAGTTTAACTACCGAACCCCTTGTTCGAAAGCTTACGACCTATCAGCTGCCGCTAGTACCTTCCTATTGTAAAAGGACCTCAGGTTTTGTATAGTTAGGAAAAATGCAATTTGGCCACAAATTGTCATTTTACGAAGAGCTCACATGCTTATTTAGTTCGTGTGGGGCTTTCATATATCACATTATGTTGACGAAACTACAGTCTTTTAAATGGTATGCTTAGAGTTGCAATTGTATTCTTGTTTCACCAATTAAATATCGAGTGAATAAGACCCGTCCACCGTGATGAGGGTTGGCCTGCCGTGGTGATTTACCCTATATTATCCCTTTTTTGCAACCAAATTATCCTGAAAAAAATTACAGATATTTCTAAAGTAGATACAATCAAATGTGTCTAACGTTTTCGTACATGTGGCTGCCGAAAACCATAGAGGAACGACTACGGTAAGGAAGTTGAATTATATTACCTTTTTTTTTTTTGCCTTTTTTGTTGTTTGCTAGCACTTTTCATTGATTTCAGTCTATATTAGTATATTTTGAATTTCTTTAATAACCGTATGCCAGAATAAATGTTAACCTTTAATGTTTGCATGCTAAGAAAATGGCAAAATCGTCGTTGCCACATTAGTGGAGGCTTCACACATACGCCGTATCATTGTTATAAACTGTTTCCATGAATTCTAGTTTCATCAGTAATGCAATAATGATGAAAATTGCTTTAATATTTATGTATATAAACTTCCAATACATAGCCTATTTCACCAATTTCAGCGGTTTTGTGTGTAGTCTTATACCCAGTTTGGTGGTCAACACATACCGAATGGCAACAGAGAGAGAGAGAGAGAAAGGAAGGCGAAGGAACGAAGGTTGGCGTGGGGGGTAGGGGGGGGGGGGGGGAAAGGGTAGGTGGAGCTTTTTATGCGTGTTTCGTATCCATTTCTGCATAATGGAGTTTTTGTCTCTTGGTACAAGGAGACAAGTGTCGTTATTCTTTACGTTTAGTGATTCACAATACCCTTATAAATTACGGCACTGGGGAAGGGTGTAATGCACTATAGCAAAATCTCGTTCTGTATTGAGTGTTCATTACAGAAAATAGTATTGCCCAAAAACGTGCTTGACTGTCTCTGAAACCCATAGTGGGTATGCTGCTTAGTTGTCAATCAAGTTTTTTGTAATCAAGTATTTTTTACAAGCTAGCTATTAAATAAATTTGTATTTTTCTCAATCAAAACATATGCCCCTCAATGCTAACTTTCCTCTTTTAACGACTTTCTGGTCATTGCAAATTCGGCCCCATAATTTCTTATGGTGCGAAAACAGAGGCCCAGGGACCGAAAACGATTGCGTCACACTACGGCGATAATCCGGCAGTAAAACATCTTCATATATCCAAAAAGTAAATAATAAAGATATATATGCGCATTACGATTATACCAATTACATGAAGAGCTGATAATCTGCATGAATAACTGGTAAACTGTTCTGCAAGAAAGTTGAGTAAAGCAATTATTTACAATAGGTACGAAAGTCAAGATGTCGTGATGTCATAATACAGGACTTAAAAGAACGTTTCTAATTCCAAAAAATAATTACTTAAATTTGAGTCAGAATCGAGTTACTTTTTCAATAACGAATATTTTCAAATTAATCATCATATGTAAAATATTGATGTTTTACTATATATTTAAAAAATTATCGAAGTGCACTCTTCGTCGTCGTCTTCTACAAAACAGTTGTTTACTCGGTGAGGGAAAGTTTTCCGATTGTTGTGATGAAAGTGCCCCAGTGTCTGTGGGTACAAGTGGTGTGCGGATTTATCACAGGAAATGGTTAGTTTATTGACACAAGCGACTCTGTAAACATCGAGATGGCGTCAATCTTCTAAATATTTTGAGTTGTAAGTAAAAATGTTGAACGCGTTTTGGTGAGATTTGCACTACGTTTGACACTGTTTTCACTACCGTCTGTTTAAATCTTAAAATTTGGCCTTAATTACTAACTTTGGAGAAAATATTTCGAAAGGAGAGTAGAGGTCTTTAGCTCCGTTTCTCACCAACAACAAGTCGCGACTGATGCCCATCTCCGATGTCAGGACGCATTATAATGTACTTTTTTTGGGATTGTCCACGCTGATCGTACATGGTCCACTGGTTTGTTTGTTTACCTTTTTTTTAAGTTTTAATTTTTTCAGTAAATATCAAAATGTTATATTTGAAGTAATTTTCACACATTTTCAAGTATTTATTAATTGTGTATGTGACCTGTTAAAGAAAAATGGTTCTCAGTGGCATGATAATGATGCAGTAATAAGTAAAATTTGTATGTTTTTCTTCACATTTGTCAAATAGTATGCTAGTGATTGCATATCAAATAGTATACTAGTGATTGCGTATGTGATCTATTAAAGAAAAATGGTGTTTTATTTCGAGTTTGCTAACATGTAAAGATCATCAAATTATTAGTTATAATATTGTCTGTTCGTCACTTTGTATCATTTCACCTAATACATAAATGTTTTAAATTTCAATTACATCGTTGTTTTAGCTCAAATGTATTAGAGAAATGAGGTAATGATAGATTAAAATGAGCATAATTCTGGCACAAAATTGCACCATATTTGGCATAAATTCTTGCTTGGACCGACTAGCCATAATTTAGCAAAACGGTTGGTAACTCTGGTGACGCCACTCAGCATTGTTTCAAGTCCGCAGCTATTGCTTACAAACATTCAAACGTGTCGTGTCTCGTACACCTTACGCGCATTTCGTTTGCTTTTTCGGTGGTATGAACTCTATAAGCAGTTACCTTTTGATTCATCATGGGTCCCAACATTACTACTGGCTATCTGTGTTCAAACCTTTTGCTATTGTTAATCTCTGAAATAATGGAAAAGTGTTTACATGGCATCTCGCGTTTTCCTGCTTCAAAATGTTTCCATCATTTTCAACTCCCAAATAAACCTTAAGTTTCATCTATCCTCTCCTCTGCATGAAAGTGATGAGCGAAAAAAAGATTTAATCAAGCACCCTTGCTTGATTTTTTTCAAGCGTAGACCTATTCTAAAACCATGCTCACACTTGAGGCGCGCGTTTCAGTAGCAAATGCAATACTACGTATTTAAGTGTTAGGTTTGGAGTGAAGGCAATGTTACGTACATAGGTTACATGTGCGGTTCGGTAGCGAATGCAATCTTTAAGCTTTGTTAAGCTTGCCGGTAAAGAAGAGGTTAGCCATAGCTTAAATCAGAGAAGCCACTATGCCATATTAAGTGGGTAGTAATTAAGACGAATCTTTTATGTTGTACTGTAATACGTCAATGTTTACGTGAAAGATTTGGTAGTGAAACCAGTTACATATGTAACATGTTCGGTTCGGTAGCAACGCAATCTAAGCTTTTTAAGTTTGCCGGTAAAGAAGAGGTTAACCTTTGTTTAACTCAGAAGCCGCTATGGTATACATTAATTTTAAACATTAACTTACCTGGTAGTTATATATATATAGCTTAAGTCCCTGTGACGTCACGGCAGAATTCAAAACTCGCGGCAATCGCCGATTGGGTAGTCAGGTGTACCACCTGTGCGCCCTCTATCCAGGTACCTGGAACCATTCCAACTATTCCTCAGATCTTCCCTGCCGCCGTTTCGGCTAACATCGTGGAATTTTACTCGCTTTCGCCCGTGTTTTTCGCAATTGATTTGGTGAAGTACACTTTGGCTTTGGCTTTCGCTTGTTGTTGGGTGTATGTAGATCATCTTGATAATGATAAGGAATCATAATGAATGATGATGATAAGAGAATGTTTACATTATTGTGACTCTCGCTTATTCTTGATTTCTCTTTTGCATTTTCCAAACATGGCTGACTCTGCTTCGAGTGTAAGAATGTGAGTGAGAGGATGTAATTCTTGGTTTGTTAAACCTCGATAGATTCTCGTTAATATTATATAAATTGAGAAGCAAGAGTGGATCATTTGCATGATACAAGGAGAAAATGACTGGATAGATATTATTGCTATGTGCGATATTGAAAATCATAACATCAGGAGAGTGAAGAGTATTATGCCTCGCTCTTCTAGAGATAGTCAGGGAATTAACAATTCTCTTTCCCTTGCTAGTGATCCTATTGACCCTGCTTTCATAGTAATAGTTTCTATTCCCCCTACTAATAGTGTTGGTCCAACTTTATAGGAGGACATGATAGCGACCATTCAAGCCATTGGTAAAGGTATAATCCCCTGTGGAAACAGGGAGAAATCGTGGTCGAATGTGAGAGATTTTAGAATCACAAGTTACATTGTTAAAATCAGTGCAAGTGCAAGTGCAGTGGAGGGTGCGACTGCTCGGATCTGTCGTGCTCCTAGTCCTAGACTCTTCAAGCTCACCAACCCCTGTTTTGGGGGGGGAAAGAAAGGGAAAAAAAGGGGGATGTCGACTGACGAAGGGAGGCGAGAGGCTTTAGCTACCGAGCGGCCGCCCCCTCGAGCGTACCTGTTGACGATCCCCAGGACGTTCACCCTCGCCATAGGAAAGGCGAGGTAAAAATTATTATGTTTTTTCGATTGATACGGCTCAGATCTATCGTACTCCTGGTCCTAGACCTCTTCCAAGCTCACCAACCCCTGTGAGAAGGAAAGTCGACCGACGAAGGGAGACGAGAGATTTTAGCTCCCGAGCAGCCGTCCCCAGGACGCTCATACTCGCCATTGGATAGGCGAAGTTAAAGTATTTTCTTCGTCGTCTGACGATGCAGTACCCAGACGGAGCTGGCTTTAAGCTTCGAAATCTAGATCCTTTATAAGAAGGAGATCATGAGTGACACAAAGCGTCAAGAACTGCCAGGATGTAGCATTGCAGCAGTCCGAAGAGATTTTAGTCCGATTACGAAGACAAAAGGAGGTTGGAGAAGGTCAGTTCCCCCACCAAAAGCAGTAAGATGTCGCACAGGCGGCCATCTGCTTTGGTGGCAGACGGAGAGACGTCGGACACGGTTGGTCCTTTTGTCGAAGGCAGTAAGATGTCGCACAGGCGGCCATCTGTTTTCGGTAAAGGACAGACATATGTCAGACGCTTTATTGCCTTCTGTACATTCTCCTCTTCCTTCTTCGCTTTGGTCTTTGTCTACTGATGATTCATTGTTTGATGTAGATAGATATTCCGTATCTGTGTATATTCAGCATATAGAGAAAAAACTATCTTCATACATGAAGATCTGCCAGATGGCTCGACATGACACCCAGCGTCAAGTACATAAGCATAGTGACGACGGACGTCAAAGAACCGAACGTCAAGATGATCATGCCGTCAAACGTCAAGTGCTTGAACGTCAAAGTCATATACATCATGACGTCGGTCTCCGACATGACGCTGAGCGTCAAGAGTTGGAGTGTCAAGAGACGCCGAGCGTCAAGAGGATCATGGCGTCAAGCGTCAAGAGAATTATGACGCCGAGAGTCAAAAGTTGCAGTGTCAAGATCATAAACATAATGACGCCGAACACCAAAGAGACGAGCGTCAAGAGGATCATGACGCTAAGCGTCAAGATCCTAAACGTCAGGATCATGGTGCCGAGCGTCAAGATCCTAAGTGTCAAGGGGATCATGGCTTTGTCCGAGTAGATCTTGAACGTCAGGATCATAAACAGCATGATCCCGGGCACTTGAGCGTCAGGATCATAAACATCATAACGCTGTACTCCAAGTATCCATGGGTGTCAGGATCATATACAACTGCCAAGGGGATCATGGATCTGACCTTCTAGATCTTGAACATCTGGATCATAAATGATCGTCAGGATCATAGCATCATGACGTTGGACACCAAAGATCCATGGGTGTCAGGATCATATACAAACGTCAGGAAGATCATAGAGCAAAGCGTCAATAGCTTGACTGTCAGGATCATATACATCATGACGCCGGACGTCAGCAAGACGTTGCTACATATATTTGATTACATTCAGGAGAAAGGAAACTTGATAATGTCCTTTCTCCTGTGATTCCCTTAGAGCCTGTTTCAGATGAAGAGCATTCAAAGGAACAACATGCTTCATCAGATTTTAAAAGACTTATAAAGGTCTGTAATGAGATTTTCCAGAGAGCTTTATTCCAGCTACTCCTCGTTCCCCTCCTTCAGAGTTTACGCTTGGGAAAATTGTTCTAATATGAAAAACTTTACAAAGAGGGGTTTTGTCTCCCTCTTCCAAGAGAACTCTAAAGGTGATGGATAACTGGAGGCAACGAAGAAAGAAATTAAGAAACTAGACGTTTTCTCGTTTTCCCCCAGCAAAGTTAGCATCCAGCTCGACTGCATAGTATGAGACGAGAGAAGCTCTTGGCCTTGGAATTCTTTCTTCGACCCAAGGGGACTTTTCGAGTGTGGCAGATTCTTTTCGTCGAATAGCTATGAACAGAACCAAAGTGCTTTAGTCGACTTCAGAATTAGATCAACTCGTCAGAGAAGTGTTCAGAGCTTTCGAGTTTTAACGTTTTGGGAACGTAGAGCGTCAAGGTTTTCACACCTAGATGACAGACGTCAATATTCTGAGCAACAGGACGTATGGACTCCAGGATGCCAGGCGTCAAGATTCTGGACGCCAAGACGCTAGGCATCAAGAAACTAAAAGTCAGGAAGCCGATCGTCAGATTCTCCACGACAGAGCTCCAAAAGTCAAACTGGACACCAGGACGCCAGGCGTCAAGAGGCTGGACGTCAAGACGCCGGACGTTCAAGTATTTGAACAGCAGGATGCCAAATGTCATTAATTATTTTTTCCTTACTTATGAAGTCATATTCATACATCGGGCCTGTTTTATGCACCTCTTTCAGCACAAAAGTTAGTGAATGAGGTCTCCTCTGCCTTAACCCAGAAGGCCATGCAGGACTTAATATCGAGAATTCTCGATAATTGTTTTTACGATAATCGGTAACTTCGCAGAATGCTCGAATTCCTGGGATTTCTAGCATTTGCAAGAATATCTACTACTAGAGTAAGAATATCTCTCAGTGGATGACCAACCCTGGAATACACAAGAACGAACCCGAACATCCAGTTTAGATTGAACTTTTGTCTTCTGGGTATTTCAATGTTTACTATTGAAGCTTTCCTTAGGGGAAGACTTCTCCTTTACTCTCTTGACTAGAGAAGGAAAGGTGTAGATTTCCAATCCGTATTTTCATTTCTCGAAGGGAAAAGAATTAGGATGGAGGTCGTTTGTACAGAAGCTTACAAATATACGACGGATATTACCCTTGAGACATAATTCTGTTAAGCAGTTGCATTGTCCAGGGAGCAGTCGCATACCGTAGTTAATTCTACAGTTTGTGACCGAGATGACTTGGGTCTTAATAGAACTGCAACTCGGGACTGTCTATCTTCCCAGGAGTTACCAGTTTCGATTTTAAAATACTATGGTATGGTCACGACAAAACCACCTCAGTTTTTTGTATTTACTGAAATCCGTTTCGTTTAAATATAATTGCTCGAGCATAATAGATTCCTTTTTCTTTTAACGCTCGATTATTCTAGCTGAATGCATTCCTTAGAGGAATGAATTACCTGGCAACTCAGGATAGCGAGTGAGCAAGAACTGAGTAGACCGAGACGAGACTACAGAAAAAGGCAACCCAGTACCAGCTGGTTCTCCGAGTCGCACTTATTATTATGTCTCTCTCCCCTACAATGATTGACTACCGAACCTGTTCTCTGTACAACAATATCAGACTTACGTCTCTATTTAACGGGGATTCTCGCATACATGTATGACATCTTCGGCATCCCCTTGGATATTGCGAGAATTTTCAACAGATATATAGTATATTCTGGACTTTTTCATCTTGACGTTTACCGCACAGTAACAGAAGTCTTTACTACTCTCCCGCTGTATCGCATTGCGATAATGCAGAATCTCTTCAGACTTCTGAGTTTGTCTGAAAATTATCTCGTATTCGATAAGGTGCAATTGTTCGTTTTTCACCCCGAATTGACAGATATATACGGAAGACATCGCCTTCTCCCCGAACTACCAGCTCTATTTCCAATTGATCAGCCCATGAGAAGTAGTACTTCCCTATATTTCCATTACTGGAAACCGCCCCGCTTTCATTGCAACTACAACCCCTCACCTTACAGCAATGAAATCGCTGTTAGCGTTTTCAGTCCTTTGTAAGCGGAGGTATGGAACCTTGAGAATCCTTCTCTCGATTCGGCTGTAAAGACGTAGGTTGCATTCACTCTCCACCTTCGTCTGCAATGAAACTTAGTATTATTTGCTTCTTAGCTGAGATTCATCTAGGGGAATGTCTTGCCATAAAGAACCTCGGTCTCTAAAGGGCAATTGACTTGGCCCTATTGGGCACATGACTATAAGAGAATCATCACCTCGTTAAGGGATTCACTACCTCACTGTCCAGCACCAGTGACAAACAAATAGATAATTTGTATTGTCTCTCGGCATAACCTTTTTAAAAGACGTGACTTGCTCGGATGCTTGGACTCTACGCCACCAAACACAGTCAATAAACAGAGTCAGTTACAATCTACACTGTAGACTTAGTAGGTTGTTCCAGATCAATCATTACTTCATCCTAATAGATTGTCCCAGCAACCATACCATGGACATCAGCCATGGAGTGTCGCTGTCCTATCCACTTCCGAGAAGAATCTTCGCTGCAAGGGGATAGGACAATAAGAGACTCTTCGCTGCAGACTGTAAGACAAGTCGTAACATTTCGACCTCGACCATTAAGCGATACATAAACATGTTCAGAGAGGTCTTCATTGTCAGGAACTTAGACTTGTCTAAATATAAAGATCTCCAAGACCTTCATAGACCCTTCGACACGACTAAAGAAAGACTACAGTCCCCTCCAGCATAGAATCTGGACGTAGTCCTGAAGTTTTTCATGAGTGATAGGTTCAAACCTTTACAGGAAACATCATTTAAGGACCTCACCGTATAAAACTCTCTTCTTAGTTGGTCGAGCTACAGCGAAAAGAGCCAGTGAAATCCATGCCTTCAGCAAAGCTGTAGGGTTCAGACAGGGCAATGCTATCTGCTCTCTACAGCTGGAATTTCTAGCGAAGAACGGAGCGCCCTTCTCTGCCCTGGCCCAAATCGTTCGAGATTCCAAACCTGTCGGAGCTCACAGGTAAGGAATTAGAGAGAGTTCTTTGTCAGGTAAGGGTCCTGAAGCATAACCTGAAAAGAACGAAGTAATTATGTGCCAATTCAGAGGGGCTTGAGTGTTTTGTCAGAAAGCCCTCTCTGCAAATGTCAAAGAATGCGCTTCCCTTTTTCATTAAGATCCTTATAAGGGAAGCTCATTCAGAATATAGTGAGGCGGATCTCAAACTGTTGAAGGTTTTTGGCACATCAAGTTAGAACAGTGACAACATCTGTAGCTTTCAGACAGATCAGGTCTTTACAGAGTATAATGGACTCTACTTTCTGCAGAAGTAAGTCAGTGTTTGCCTCACACTATTTGAAACGTGCAGACTCTTTACGAAGACTGTTGCACTTTGGGACCATTCGTAACAGCAAATGCAGTAGTGGGAGAAGGAGCTACCCCTACAATCCCATAACCTAATACCTTTTTCCTTCCTTGGAACTGTTGAATTTTTATGGTTGTTTGTGGAGACTGGACGCAGGCTTCCACAACCATTGATTTTCAGTCAGGTGGTCATTTTGTTCCTTGGTAGCGCCCGGAACAAAGGTATTAGATGAGGTCCTGTCACATAGAGGTTATGCACCGGTTGACAGCTCCTTGAGGTCTTCAGACCCCCTGGGTGGATCGCTGGATAGCTTAAGGACCCAAAGCAGGACATAATGAGGCACGAGATTATTAAAGTCAGCTTCCTTAAACAAGTACGAACAAACAAAGTTGTTTATTAACTCTTATGTCAATTCCAACGATGTTGGCTGTCTCTGACCCTCCACCAAAGGTGGCAATCAGCTATATATTTATATATAACTATACCAGGTAAAGTTAGATGTTTTAAAAATGATATTTTCATATTTAAAATAAATTTTGTTCATGAAACTTACCTGTCAGAATATATATATAGCTGTATTTTCTGATGTCCGACAGAATTTTAAAAACTTCCGACACACGCAGTGGTCGGCCAGGGGGTTAGTACCCATTCCCGCCGCTGGGAGGCGGGTATCAGGAACCATTCCCATTTTCTATTCATAATTTTTCTATCGCCGGTGCTGGAAACACCTGTTTTCCAGTACCTCCATCTTAGATTTTGGAAACTTCATTGCCGCTAAGGTATCCTAATTGTCTTTTAATTTATTTACTTGGATTTGTGGCTAGGCATACGCTATCTTAAATTGATTTGAATTTGATTCATTTTTGCATAAGATATCTGAATCTAGTTAGGCTAGTTTCAGAGGGTGTTGTCTGGTAAGATAGGGTGTGGCTACCAAAGCTTCGGTAGATCCGCACTTGGTATGCACGAGGGGTATGAGTCTTGCTTCTTTGTTGAGATTTGTCATGTAAGGAGTGTGAGACTTTGTCTAATTCCGTAAGGAAGACGTATGATTCGTATGTATGCAATTAATCAGTAAACATGTCTAATTCCGTAAGGAAAACGTATGATTCGTATGTACCCATACAATTAGGGGGTTAGTCAGTAAACAAAAGTCAGGGTAGTGAACCTGCTAACCTTCCTGTAGACTTTTTTTGTTTTTTTTTGCCTAACCTCTGTAGTATGCCTACGGGTTATAATATGTCTGCGATAGGTGATCGCTCTCCTTCATTGTTGTGAAGAGTGCTACTTCTGTTATTGTTTCTCATAACCCTGTAATGTTGCCTTCGGGCCCTAAACAGTGTCTGTAGAGGTTATTGCCCTTTCTCTAATACTCTTTCGATTCGTATCTAGAATCGAAAGTGCTTGCTTTAGAGAGCAATAGTGAAGTGGCTAAGTGCAGTGACAGTGCCCCTTGTGTAGTGGAGGGTGCGTCAGATCGGCCTTATTTCGCCTCTAGGCCGGGACCTCTGCTTGACTCATCCCGGACCCAGGGAGGGAGAGCATGTCGAAAGCTGAAGGAGGGTTACGAGGAACCCCCACCGATCTGGCGTGCCTTCGGCAGTTTCTGATGAAAATCCCCAGACTGCCTAAGTGCGTGCACGTGCACGAATCCTGAAGGATTGCTTCTCGTCCTCCGAAGCGTCCTCCCCGCGCAGGGGTTGGAGCTTTCGGAAGGACTCGCGCCCTCTAAATAGAAGCTTTATAGAAGAGGACGCTTCACGTCCTCTCTCTCTCTCGTTATGCGTTCCAGTGAGAAGTAAGAAGGCGAACGTCGCCTGATCACGTGGACGTCTCTTTCCACCGGGAAATATGAAAAAGAAGTCTTAGTAGCAGGACGCTTTTGAGAGCGGACGTCCGAGCTTTGTTACTGTGAGAATAAGAAGGCATTCCCTCGCCCCTCGTATTCTCACACGATCAACCCTTCTCCTGAGACTGTTTCGTGCAGTCGGATTTCTCTCCGAGATGTATCTCGCTTGTTTTGACGCCTGTCAGGAGCGTGACGCTTTTCTGCATGCTTCTTTTGACGCTCGGCTTGGACGGGACGTTCGGATGGACGCCAGGCGCGCGCGGGTGCACGCCAAGCGTGCACCAGTGGACGCCGAGCGCACGCCAGTGGATACCGAGCGCGCGGCGCGCGCCAGTGGACGCCGAGCGTGCTCGCTGCTCGCCAGTGGACGACCGAGCGCCCCCCCCCCCCCCCCACGCGCAGCCAGCGCACGCCAGGGTGTGTCGCCTGGCTGAACGTTTCTGTTGAACTCTTCAAGCTCTTGTTTACGATTTGGGCCTCAAGAATTTTTACCTCTACCTTCGGTGATACCTTAATAACCTCACATGCAAAGAATGTGAAGTAAGCAGTGCTTCGGAGGAAGCTTAAAGTGAACAGACAACTTCGTCTTTGAAACCCAGCAAGACCTCGGGTTTCGTGAATTCAAGAGGTCTCTGTCAATATTATATTGCTTTTCGCAAAGGTGGATGGAGTTAAGGAAAGCTCAAGGGAAGATCTCGTTTTCTCTACCGCAGTCAAGACTTTGCGATAAGGCAGTTACGGGTTATGTAAAGGCTCGATGTCCTGCACGTCAGGACTCTCGGCAACGTCCAGTAGGATTCTTGCAAAGGCACTCATCAAAAGGACACTCTTCAGGAAAGCGCAAGACAGGACTTCCTTTGCCATACTGCCAATAAATTTTAAGCTTTAGCAGGCATTAGTTGTGATACGGGAGAGGAAGCTGGTTGGAGAGTTTCTTCCTCTTCCCAGGATAATTTTGCAAGCTTTTTAGCCCATCTGAAAGGGTTTTTCAGATGATAGATTTTGTTAGTTTCTAGTCGGGACTACGCTGCCGAATTGAACATCGTCGTTCTACCTGCCGTAAGCCCAGTCTCTTAACAGGATTCTTGCCCCTTCCTTGTTTGAGACGGGAATCGAAAATAAATTGCTCGACTTCCTGGATTACGTTTTTGTCAATTTCAGTTGGACTTTCCCCCATTGACAATATACTATCGTTTTGTCAAGTAAGTGGGTATCCCTCATTGACAAAATATCTCTTTGTCCCGTAAATGGGTTAGTTCTCATTGACAAACATCTCATTAACTTGATATTGCGTAACCGAATAAGCTCTTATTGACAAGATTCGGAAGAGCTCTCATTCGTCATTCGCAGACTCGTACAAGAAATAGACTTGTAGACTACGTCAATGAACGCTTATGTCCAATAACATAAGAACGCTTGAGCTGACTGCTTCGATTCTCCTAAGTTTGTTCATGAAACTTGCCTGTCAGATATGTATGTAGCTGTATTTCCGAATTCAGCTATATATATGTCTGCCAGGTAGGTATGAACAAACTTTATTGTGATATAATAAAATATTTTGCCTTGCGTTATTTTATTTCTGGTTGGTTCAAGTCATATACGCTTGCTGTAGTTACCTCTTCGGATGGCAACCGAGAGGTTTATTGTCTATTTTAAGGACATTTAATCGTTACTCCCTGCAGCCTTCCAGGAGTTTCCGATTTATCTTTTACCGTTGTATGGTAGTGTTCTGACGACACAAACGCATCTATATATTTAGCGTTTTTTGTTTCGCTTAAATATACCAGCTTGAGAGTCTTTCTGCCTCAAAAAAAAAAATAAAAAAAAACGGACCTATTTCTTCGTAGAATAGGGTAGCCTGGACCCCAACAACCCAGACATAAAGTTAAGAGACGACGTTCGTAAGCTGCTGCTGCTGTCACGCTGTGTCTGTCCTCCAATCCAACCGAGCCAGTAACAGATCGTGCGCTGTCATGCGCGGTAGGTTACGTCTCTCTCTCCTGCGGGATTGACTGACTAACCGTATCTCTGTGCTGGCGGTTACGTCTCTCCTGCGGGATTGACTGACTAACTGTATGCTCTGTCCTACAATCACGGACTTTAGCCTAAGATTGAGGGGATTTCTTATGTGAATGAATAACGTTGCATTCGTTTTGCCTTACTATGTTCAACAGAGTTATCTCTTATCCTTTCAGTGCTCGTTACCGCACGGTATAGAACTACGAGTCTACCGCAACATTGCACTTTTATATGCTCTCACCTGCTTAGGCAAAGCGCAGCCTTATTAGGGAAGTAAGCATACTCGGGGAGGGAATGGATGAGCTTGCTGGGGACCATTTCCTTCCTGAAGAAGTTTTTTTCCCCGAATAGACTGCAATTCAGACCACAGTTTTTTCTTACCGGGAAACTGAAATATTATTCAAGATCTAGGAATGATTCTGAACATCTCTTCAGTGCGTCTATCACCTAAGAAGGTGGTGCTGGACATCTGGATAGGGTTTCAGATGTCCTAGATCTTAATCTGAAAGAAGTAAAAGCGATTCGGTAGTGTCCCTCCAGTCCTCGAAACGAGTTTTTGGGAACCAGTGGTCCAGATCAACTCTGATATTCCACAGCTCTCTCATATCTTAAGAAGTAGCTTCTCTCGGTCCTGTTCGAGTTTACGAGAAAGAGCCTATTATAACAACGGCGATAGAATGTAACGATCCTCTAGAGGTTCGTTACAGGATTGCAAAAGTCCGTACGAATCGTCTCGATCGACGGCAGCAACTATTGACTTCCGAGTGGAATCTTTCTTTAGAAGTAAGTTTGAGAGTTGTGGAGACTTTAGGGACGCCCTTTCATTCTTCTCTTCGATATGTTGAGGACGAAGAGGCTTCTTCTTCTCTGCTCCCTTATTCTCGATCCGGGATCGGTACCATTAAACGCCATCCTATGATATTGAACGGGGATGGATGTTTAGTCTCTTTTCCCCTTTTTCAATCGCTTAGGAAATGTAATAAGAGGATTTATGACATCACAGGGAGCGACAATGACGCTGATCGCCCCATGTTGGCCTTCAGGATCCTGGATTCACAGAGGTCACATACTTCCTAGTTCACTTTCCAAGGACCTTTTCCGAGAGAGTCGGTCTACTCTAACTCGAAAGGTACCTATAACCTCTCCGCTCTGAGTCTGACTACGTTCAGGCTATCGAGATGTTGACAGGAATAAGATTACCGTCTTCCATTTCCGTCTGAAGAATGGGATAAGCTGGCAGTCACAACTATTAAAGAATACGCAAATATGTTGTTGACGGCCCTTTGGGCTCAGAGATTTGCGTCTGTCAAACAACAAAGCCCTTCACGATCTTTGAGTTCTGTGGAATCTCGAAACTCGCTCACCATCTACTTTTTGTCTCGCCTGTTTTCTCGGAGTCAGACACTCGTGCGAGATCAGGCAGCATATAGTAGCCCTGAGTTTCTTGTTGACGAAGTTGGTTGCGTTTATACACCCCCGATGATCGTGTAACATGAGACCAGGTTGGACTGTCAGGCATTCTTCCTTCGGGACTGAATCGCCTTTTTGCTCCTTTCTCCTGGCACCAGAAGCTCGTGTCAGGAGTTGATTCGCTGACGACGTTGGGTTGCGTTGATACACCCCCAAGGTTTGCTTAGATTGAATCGCCCAAGCAGTCCAGACACTCATCCTTCAGCGAAGAATAGTGCCTTATGGTCTTCAGGGTACAGCCTTGCTGTCCTTGATTCGTCTGACTGGTCAACTGGTCGGTCACCTGACTTAAGTACATACGGACTGACTGTGCATGTCCAGATCGAAGCTTTCAATATGGAACTTAGACGTAGTCTGAAGTTCTTGATGTCAAAGCATTCGAACCTCTCCTACCTGTTAACTTCTTGCATGTGATCAGGAAGGCCTTCTTCTAACCACCCTAGATACGACAAAGAGGGTTAGTGAGATTTTAAGCCATCGTCACAAGTTTTGTTTTGGCTTTAGAGACACAAGGCGGTGTGCTTTCTAAGCCTTCCGTTGTGGCCTAAGAATGGAAACCCGTTTTGTCCTTGGGCCAGGAGCTTGGAAGCAAGGATGGCACAAGTTAGTGGGCAGGAGCCAGAGAGAGTCCTGTGCCCTGTTGGGTCTCTCAAGTTTTATCTACATAAAACTCAAGAAAGTCGAAGTCATTCGGACAATCTGCAGTGTTCCGAAAAAGACCAGACTTGCCCATATCGAAGAACACCCTGGCTTTAGTGTTAAGGAGTTCTTTCAAAAATGCTCCTTCATTGTGTTTGCACAAAGATTTGAAATCTTTTTATCTGAATGCTCACGAGGTGAGGGCGCGGCCTCGGAAGCATTTCAACAGAGCATGGCACTCAGCAACATCCTGAGTACCATGTTTTAGCGAAGCAACTCTGTGTTCACTTCACACTCCTGCGAGATGTGAAGATGGCATATGAGATCTGCTGCTCGCTAGGGCCATACGTGTCTGCAGACACAATCTTGGGGGCAAGAAGTACCACTCATCCTATCCTGTAGAAAATGGTTAGGAAGAGCTCTTAATTTAGTTGTTGAGTCGCCGACAACGGCGACTTCTTAACTCTTAAGCCTTAGTTAACACACCTTAACTTTGGCTAGGTTGGTCAGGTGGTGATAATATATTTAATTTATATATATATATATATATATTATTTTGTTTTACTTCTTAGCCCTCATGGTATGGTCAATATGGTCTAGTCACATTGTGGTCACGCCCCCGTTGACAGATCATCTGGAGTGCACCAGCTTTATAGGTCTCTACCTCGCTGGCAACTCTAGTAAAGCAGAAGCAGACTTGGGTGACAGTAATCACGAAGTCAGCTGCTAACAGGTGGAACCAAGATGTAAATCATCTGCATGCATTTGTTTCCCAAAATCCTTCTATTCTGTCCCTTCCCACCTCCAAAGTTGGGATTCAGCTATATATATATCTGACAGGTAAGTTTCATGAACAAAATGATAGTTATGATACAATAAAGTTTGTTCATACTTACCTGGCAGATATATATAATCAAGTACCCACCCACCTCCCCTCAGGGGACAGTGGAAATAAAATTATGAATAGAAAATGGGAATGGTTCCTGATACCCGCCTCCCAGCGGCGGGAATGGGTACTAACCACCTGGCCGAACACTGCGTGTGTGGAAGTTTTTAAAATTATGTCGGACATCAGAAAATACAGCTATATATATATCTGCCAGGTAAGTATGAACAAACTTTATTGTATCATAACAATATCATTTTTGAACATACTTACCTGGTAGTTATATATATAATTTAATTCCCACCCTCCTCCCCTCTAGAGACTAGGGGCATGGAAGATCTGAGGATAGTTGGAATGGTTCCAGGTACCTGGATAGAGGGCGCACAGGTGGTACACCTGACTACCCAATCGGCGATTGCCGCGAGTTTTGAATTCTGCCGTGACGTCACAGGGACTTAAGCTATATATATATATATCTACCAGGTAAGTATGTTCAAAAATTTATTTTAATATGAAAATATCATTGTTCCGATACGTAATACAAACCATTGGTCCTTTAACAAATAGGAAGTAGCTAGCGGCAGCTGGAAACGGTCGTAAGCTTCGAACAAGGGGAGAACGGTAGTTAACTGCTTGTCCGACGCGCGACTGGGAGGTAAACAAATCACTTTTGCTTTCGGCCGCGGGTGTGAAGGACGTGTTCGTCATCGCTCTCTGCCCGCTTCATCGTCGTATGCTTTGTTTATATTGTGTTTTCTACTAATGGTTTGTTTGACTTGAAAATGAAACTGTAAGTACACTGTTTTCATTTTCATTACTTAATTATGAACCAACATGGAGCTATCGCCGTAGATGCGGCGATTTCCTCTCTTTTCATGTATTGAACCCCTTGAATTATGCCTCGGTGCCGAGGGCGGGCGCGCTCGCGCCGAGTCATGTATTTTTGTGGGCGAAAGTGTGTAATTGAAAAATGTAAGTACTCTTTTCATTATATTTTTGCCCTGTGCGTTCGTTACCGACCGAGCGTGATTGCGCTCGGCACGAGCCTTTTATTTTGTATGATAGAATGCAATGAAAGTGGATTCGCAATTGCAGTATTCTTTCATTTTCATTTATTTATTTGCATAAAATTTAATTTGGATCAATTTTCGCTCTTACCCGGGAATTGATCCTTACGATTATTTTCTGTGAAAGTGAAATTGCAAGTGCAGTATTCTGTTTCATTTTCATATATATTTTATGATAGCATCATATTATTTGGATCAAGTTTCCGCTCTTACCCGGGAATTGATCTTTTCCCCTTTAAGTTCTATGAAGTGAATCGCAAGGGCAGTATTCTGTTTCATTTTCATATTACTTTTCACTGCTGTGCGGGGGTAGGGGAAGCGAAGGTCTGCCAGGAAGTCGTCGGAAAGCTCTCCCGCGACTCCCGTGGTATCCGATTCTTCGTCTTCCTTCCTGTCCCCCGCTCAGTTTTCCTCGTTGTATTTTGTATTTGGGGTCTTCCTTGCGTTCGGGGTGGGGCATGTCTTCCCCCCGTGCGTGAGGGAACCCCTCTTACTAATCTATCTATGCTACCGCAGGTGCTACATCCGTGGGAGACGACCTTGGACAGGTATGGACCGCCGCGGCGGCAGGGCGTGCCTAGCATCCACGGGCTGCTGCAGCGTCTAGCGAGTCTGGGGCGGTCTCCACTACTACCACGGCCGCTTATGCTGCTCCCCCCCCCGCCTGGTCTACACTCCCCATGCTGTGTCGGTGACGCCGTCTGCCGCTACTAGGGCCGCCGCCGTACGATGGGGGATTGCCGCCGCCGCCTGTTTTTCTTTGTGTTGCCTGCCCCAGACTTCCGCTGTTCCAGCAGCTCGCCCCTGGACCGGCCGCCAGTACCCAGGTTCCCGCTGGCTGCCGATGATTCTACGAGGCGATCGCTGGGCCTGCCGTACCTGCCGCTGATGTGATTCCCGCTGCTGATGTGATTCCCGCTGTTGGCTTGGCTGTCCCTTCTGGGTCTACCGCTGCCGCTGTTCCTGCCGCTCCTGAGCTGGTTGCTGTTCCTGTCGCTCCTGGTTCCTGAGCCTGTCCATGCTGGTCCTGCCCACGGTGTGTCTTCCCCAGTCCCAGGTCCTTCCGGACAGGTGCAGTCGGGCCGTGTTGCTTCGGCAATAGCCCCGCCCCGGCTCCGGCCTGGATGGAGGACCTGACGACTGTCCTGCATGAGCTGACGAGAAAGAGGAAGAAGAGGAAGCTGTCATCTTCGTCTTCATCGTCTGCTGCTGCCTCTTCCCCTTCGACTTCTAAGGCCATAAGCTGAAGAAGAAGAAGGCTGCCTCCCCCCTAAGAAGTCTCCTTCGGGAACTTCTAAGGGCCCGTCCCACCCCGGTGGGACGGGGGGTCCTTGCTGGTCCTCCTGCTCCTTCTGGGAGCAGGGGTTCGGTCATCCCCTTCCGTAAGGAAGAGATAGACGGGGACCAGAGGAGTATCGGTTAGCTCTGGTACTTCCTCGCCTGGTGCTAGCGGCGCATGCTGCTACGCCAGGTTCCGGCTCGGTATCTCGTTCGCGAGAGATCCCGAGTGTACGTTTCTCCCTCGGGAGACCGTGCAGCCAAGTTTCGGCGCCAGAGTTCGCTCGGCGCCAAGACGCGGCACGGAGCAGAAGGCTGGTGAGAGCCGCTCCAGGTGACTCTCGCCAGGCCAGCGGCCGCTCTTGCAGCGACCAGCTGGTAACCCGGGTTTTCCCCCCTAAGAAGGCTCCTTCGGGACCTTCTAAGGGCCCGTCTCGCTCCCGTGATTCGGGGAGCTCTTCTGCTGGTCCTCCTGCTCCCTCGGGAACAGGGCCCGTCTCTTCTTCTACCAAGGAGAAGAAGACGGGGACCAGAGGAGTACCAGCTTCGGCTGGCACTTCCTTGCCTGGTTCTAGCGGTTCTGCCGCTAAACCAGGATCCGCCTCGGCCTCTCGTTCGCGAGAAGTACCGAGTGGACGGTCTCCCGCGGGAGACCGTCCAGCCAAGTCTTGACGCCCGAGCTCGCTCGCCGTCAAGACCGAAGCGCTGAGCAGAAGACTGGTCGAAGTCGTGCATGAGACTCTCGCCAGGCCAGCGGACGTCTCTCGCAGCGACCAGCCGGCTGCTCGGGCTGACGTGACGGTCTCCGACCGACCACGCGCTGAGCGAGGAAGGGGTCCCCGCGGCCGTCGGTGCCAGCCTCAGCTGGTGCCAGCCGAGCAGCTGGTGCCAGCGAGCAGCTGGTGCCAGCCGAGCAGCTGGTGCCAGCCGAGCAGCTGGTACCGGCGGCTTGACTCGCCGAGAGGACGCTCATCCGGTCTCACCGCGACAGCGAGCCTAGCAGTCACCTGACCGCCGCTCCCACAGGGACCGGGTGTGGATAGGGGGACCAGTAGCAGCTCCTCTGCAACGAGATCGGGGCCGCTGTTCTCGGTCCAGCCGTTTCCCTGGGAAACGGCTCGACTAGGCCTGCAAAGTGGCGATCGCCTGCAGCCCTCCAAGCCGCTGGTTCTGCCAGCGAGCGAAAGAGGAGCGTCATGTCTTCCTCTCCCGTGCCTGCAACTTCCTCGGTTTGCACCAGGAGAGCGAGGCACAGCGGGGTGATTGTGAGGGGCATACCCCGCACAATCCCGTCACGACGCCGTAAGTACCAGGTAAGATCTTCGGACTGACCAGGACGTACGCGCAAGTGGCAGGAGGAATCCGAGAGGGGTCTATCGCAGTTTCCTCCTCCTTAAGGGGGAGGTTCTCGGAATGCTCTTGTTCGAGGGGCTTGACGGTCCTACTCTGCAAGATGCTATGACTTCCGAGATCCAGAGGAACTTTGTCGCGGTTATGGCGCTGATTCGTCAGCGCAACGACCTCGGGGAAGGATTGCCGGCGCCCACCAGCAAGAGCCCACGTCTCTGCTCGAGTCGTTTTGGGGACCCGAGAGGGAACCCAAACCGACGGTGGGTCTGCCGCGATCGGAGCTTGCCGATTCTGTCTTGAACCAGAGTCTCTCGTCTCCGGACAAGAAGGCGCTCTCAGTTCTGGCCGGTCGATCAAGCTACTTCCACCTCCTCTACTGCGACAGCGGCGTTTCTACGTGTCTTCGGACACCGTATTTTAATACTCCTTCGGTTCTCCTGAGAGTTTCGACCTTGACGAGGACTGGAATGAGTCGGAGGACGGTATCGGCTTCTCTCCTGTCAGGTGTCGATCAGCCCCACCCAGACGACGTTCACAGTGGCGGCAGACCCTTACCTACAGTGAGAGTTCGTAACCCTCCTCGGGAAAACGTTTTTTCCTCCTGCGATACGTTTTCCCAGACTCTGAGAGGCCATCGCCGCAAGGCGATGGCTGCTCCTACTCTTCTCCAATTGCTAGTTCCACTGGGAAGGCGAGCGAGTATCCAATTCCTCCCCCACTCCCTCTCTCCTTACGGCTACGAGGGAAAGGGGAGGGATCCTACAGAGATTTCTCTGTAGGATCCCACGTTGGGGACTGCTCTACCGGGGGGACCTTCGGGTCCTACCTGACGTAAGCCCCGGTCGTTGAGGAGGGATCCTGCCCCATTCTCGATTTCTACGGGAATCGAGAGGACCACCAGCCGATATCGTTTGACGAATTCGGTGGGGGTTTCGCAGACTGCTTAGAATTCTACGGAATTTCTAGCGCATTCAGAGTGTTCGAGTTTTTTACGATCTCCAAAAACACTTAGGCGAGACCACGGTCCAAAGTGAGCGAGATGAGAATCCCCGATATGTTACACGATAATCGGGAACCTCGCCTATGCTCGAGTTCCTGGAATTTCTAGCATTGGGCAAGAAGACTGCTGCTGAAAGAAGACTATCTCACAGTAGGCGACCAACCTGGAATAGAGAAGAACGGACGGGAATATCCAGTTTGGCTTGAACTATCGTCTTAGTATTCTGTTCACCATTGAAGCTTTCCTTCGAGGAAGACTTCTCCTTCACTCTCTTTGATAGAGATCGAAGGTGGTCAATCTCCAATCCTTATTTTGTTTTCTTGAAGGAAAGAATTTAGGATGGAGATCGTTGTTCAGAATCCTACAAATATACTACGTATATTAACCTCGCGACATCATTCTGCTAAGCAGTTGAATTGTCCGAGGGGTAGGCGCATATCCTAGTTAATCTACGGATTGCGACTTAGACGAGAAGTATTTAATTGAACTGCAACTCGGGGTTGCCTGCAACCTCCCAGGAGTTTTCAGTTTCAATTTTATATACTTATGGTTTTGTCACAACAACACCATTTCAACTTTTATATTTACCGAAATTCGTTTCGCCTAAATATAATTGCTCGAGCATATCTTTTATGCTCGGTGGTTCTAGCCGAACGCATTCCTTCGTGGAATAATGGATTACCTGGCAACTCAGGATGACGAGTCAGCGAGAGGCCAGGCTCAGCTACTGCGTATTGAACTGCCTGATAGCAGCTCAGTATCAGCTGGGCCTCCGAGATGCACAGTCAGTTATGTCTCTCTCCCCTGCTTTGATTGACTACCGAACGTATCTCTGCCCAACAATCATGGACTTAGGTCTCTGATTAACGGGGATTCTCGCAATAATGAAAGGACCATCTACTGCTGTGACGCTAGATTCCATCGCCTTCGGACAATTGCGAGGAAGTTTTCAACAGAGATATCTCTTGGACTCTTTCATCTTTCTGTTTACCGCACGGTAACAGAAGTCTGTACAAGTCTCCCGCTGCATCGCACTGCGATAATGCGAATGATTTTGCAGACATCTGAGTTTGTCTTCAAAATATCTCGTATTCGTAGGTGTACAATTGTTCATTGTTCAACCCGAATTAACAGATGTGTCATAAGACAATCGCCCTACTCTCCGACCTGACAGCTCTACTTCCAAATGTTCAGCCCATGAGAAGCAGTTCTTCAGGCGGCTTTCCCTGTGTTTTCATTACTGAAGAACGCCCCGCTTTCATTGCAACTACGACTTCTCACCGGACAGCAATTTGAAATAGCGGATTAGCGTTTTCAGTCATTTGTAAGCACAGGTTATGAATCTTGAGAATCCTTCTCTCGATTCGTCTGTGAAGACGTAGGTTGCATTCAATATCTACCTTCGTCTTCAACGGTACATAGTGTTGTTTCTCCTTAGCTGAGATTCAACAACTATGAGATTGTTTTGCCTTCAGGGACCTCGGTCTCTAGAAGGCAATTGACTTTCGCCATGGTTGGGCACATGCCTTAAGAGAATCATCACCTCGCTGTCCGGCATTGGTGACAAACAAATACATTATTTGTTTGGTCTCTCGGCATAACCCTTTAAAGGCGAAGGTCACGTGACTTATTCGGATGCTTGGACAACTTTGCCTCCTACCGAACGCAGTCAGTCGGCAGCTGTCAGAGCGCCCGAGTCAGTTACGAACTACGCTGTTGACTTAGTTCGGTTGTTTACAGAGCAATCATTACTCTCGTTTAATAGCTTGTCACAGTACCCATACCAATCGACACCCACCATGAAGTGTCGGTGTCCCCTATCCACCCTAACCGAGAACTTCGCTGCATGGGGATAGGAGGATGCGAGAGACTTCGTGGCAAACGGACAGACCAGTATGGGTACTGGACATCACCGAAGTAGAGAAGAGGGATAGGTCATGCGACTATTCCCTTCTTTTCCTCTGAGGAACTGCATGACTTCTCCTGCGAAGTCAAGCATCCAGGGATGGGGATCCGTGACGCTCGATTCGTACCGAACTTCGTAGCGAAGACTCAGAACCCTTCGGTCCCTGACGATTGGTTCGAGTCGTTCACAATCCCCTCCCTAATGGACTTCACCGCCTTCGATGCGAAGGAGATGCTGCCTTGTCCGCAAGAACTTCTCCGTGGCGCAGGTACTGAAGGCAGGGGCTGGTCCAACCAGACCACATGCCCCTCCTTCTACCTTCCCTGGGATATTGCCCACAGGTCCTTGATCTTTTTCCCTGGACCCGTGGTGGCTGCTCAACACGTGTAGCGAACCCAGACCCTCGCAGGCTGAACAGCATCGAGTCCTGGTGTGACCGTAAGAATGGATGAGTGAAATGAGAGTGTGACTGGCTCCTCTTCCCATCTTTTTCTTCCCCCTCTACCTGTGGTTAGAGGGGGACAACGGTCGTCACCCTGCTGGATAAGGACAAGATGCAGGTGAGCTACTCAACAGAGCCCCATCCTATCCCTTTCGACTAGGGATAGGAGCGTATATCCACAACTTCCTCCAACAAGGGGGAGGAAGTGGATGCCAGCTTGAGACAAACCCATACTTTATGTTGCCTCTTGCAAACAGGAACAAGTTCTTGCTTGCTGGTACGAAGAGATACGCTTGCCTCTCTCTTAGTACTCGGCCCAGAGGTCTGACCTGCGGTGCACACCCCGATCAATCGGACAGAGGCTTGGATCCCTCCCTCGCTCTTACGACCAGGGAGGCATTCCAGGGATGGACGAACACCAGTCTGTTCATCAAAAGACTCAGATTCCTCCCACCAAGAAGTGAGTCTTCCTATTGTTAAAGGACCGATGGTTTGTATTACGTATTGGAACAAATGACAATTTGTCGAAAATTGCATTTTTCCTAACTATACAAACCTGATGGTCCTTTACATATAGTCCCTCCTCATGCCACCCACCCCCCACTCTGCGTATTTTGCATGGGCCAAAAGCAAAAATGATTTGTTTACCTTGAGCGCGACTGTCGGACAAGCAGTTAACTACCGTCCTCTCCCTTGTTCGAAGCTTACGACCGTTCCAGCTGCCGCTAGCTACTTCCTATTGTTAAAGGACCTCAGGTTTGTATTAGTTAGGAAAAAAATGCAATTTTCGACAAATTGTCATTTTATAGAAATTAAGTAGATTCTTTTATGTCTACTGTAAAAATACGTCATTGTTTACTGTGAGATTTGGTAGTGAAACCACTGTTACATACGTAACGTGTGCCGTTCGGTAGCGAACGCAATCTTAAGCTTTGTTAAGCTTGCTGGTAAAGAGGAGGTTAGTCTTAGCTTAAAGCTTAAATCAGAGAAGTCGCTATGGTATAGAATAATTATAGAAATTAAGACGATTCTTTTATGTCTACTGTAAAAAGACGTTTACGTATGAGATCTGGTAGTGACACAGTTTACATATGTAACGTGTGTGCGGTAACGAACGCAATCTGTATCCTTGGTTTATAATCGTCCTCGTAAAAAAGAGATTAGCTTGATATTAAACTCAAGAGATGCTGGTACGTAATGGTATAGCAATTATAGAAATTAAGAAGATTCTTTTACTTATACGTACGTATATATGTACCATGCAGTACCATAATAATTGTCAAAGTCCAATAAGCTTGAAACCAGCTCTGATACTGGACAATTTGCCGTAAAAGACGCACCTTTTTTATAAGGACTTTTATGAAACAATATCGTTAGTATCATAACATTTACCGAACGATAATTTTCAAGCGATTTTTTATACAGTATTGCAGTCGACTCCGTATAAGATTTCCATAAATTAATATCGAATGTAAACGTTTCTAGGCTTATAGCGACGATATGGTTTGTTTGCTACCATAGTCCTGCTATAAACCACCAGGGCTGCGCTATGGTTTGTTTACATCCTTAAATGCCGACTTACTGTAGGCTTTTTTAAAAAAATTTTTTCAAAGTTTTTTTTGATAAATATAAATTTCGTTTAATTTTAATAGTTTATTAATTTACTGTAATAATTAGACTTGCTTTTCAATATTTTTATTATATTAGCAACACGTTTTATGCCTACCACTACACTACGTTCTAAATTACTATTTACCTAGGTTAGCCTATGGCGCTTGGTCAACAATCGGTTGGACGCAGGCCAGTTTTCTTTATACTGTATATTATACATTTAAAATTATAAATATAAGTTTAGCATGATATATATTTAACTTTTAACTTATTTAGTTGTAATTTACATGTAATGTATTGTATAAAAAGGCAAGGTTAGGGTAATAACTGATGGTCAAGAACAGATTAATCCATTTTCAGTTATTTCTTATGGGAAAACTTGATTCAGTTCTCGAAATAATCTAATTTTGACACTCCTTCTGGAACGAATTAGAGTCGAGAACCGAGGCTCTACTGTATTTATCTGGGGATTCGGATAGTTTCTCAGGATTTTCGGGCGTATCCTTCCCCGGAAAGGATAGCTCGAGGCTCAGAGAAAGTCACAACCTTTCTAGAGAAAGATACATGCACAGCGAGGGAGTGGATGAGTCTGCTGGGGACAAACTCTCCTCATTGGAGCAATTCTTTTCTCTAGGAAGGTTGCCACCTGAGACCGCTCCAGTTCTTTTTTACACCGGAAACTGGCGTCGTCACTCCCAGGATCTAGAGTTCTCCTTCAAGATCACACGGGAGATCAAGAAGGAGCTTTTGTGGTGGACAGATCCTCTCAGATTTGTGGAAGGTCTGTCCCTGCAAATCCTGAACCCCAACCTAGTGTTGTTCTCCGACGCGTCTTAAACAGGTTGGGGAGCGACGCTCGGATCAAAGGAAGTGTCAGGCACCTGGGAGGGGGAACAGGTTGCCTGGCATATCAACAAGGAGGAGCTGATGGCGGTTTGGCTGGCTTTGAAAGCCTTCGAGTCCCCACGTCCGAGATGCTGTAGTTCAAATCAACTCGGACTGCACCACAGCCCTGGCTTACATCAGGAAGCGGGGGGGGACGCACTCCTTCTCTGTGTACGAAACAGCAAGGAACCTTCTGCCGTGGTTGGAGGCAAGGAGGATCAGACTCCTCACCAGATTCGTACAGGGAGAAAGGAATGTAAGGGCCGACCTCCTGAGCAGGAAAAATCAAGTCCTACCTACAGAGTGGACTCTTCACTCAGATGTTTGCCAGGATCTGTGGAGACTGTGGGGCAGACCTCATCTAGACCTCTTCGCCACCTCCAGGAACGCAAGAATAGACATTTACTGCTCCCCGATCTCAGATCCAAGGGCAGTAGCAGTAGATGCCTTTCTCCTAGATTGGAAGGGGCTAGACCTGTACGCGTTTCCTCCCTTCAATATACTGGGGGAAACCCTGAAGAAATTCGCTGCCTCAGAATCGGCAAGAATGACGCTGATAGCTCCGTTCTGGCCCGCCCAAGACTGGTTCACAGAGGTACTGGAATGGTTGGTGGACCTTCCAAGATCCCTGCCACAAAGGACCGATTGGCTCAGACAACCCCACTTCGACAGGTTTCACAAAAACCTCCCCGCTCTCAATCTGACTGGGTTCAGACTGTCAAAAGTCTTGTCAGAGCAAGAGGGTTTTCTTCGGAGGTTGCAAAGGCTATTGCCACAGCAAGAAGACCATCTACCCTACGCGTCTACCAGTCGAAGTGGGACGTCTTTCGTCGTTGGTGCAGGAATCAGAAGTTTTTCCTCGTCCAGTACCTCTGTAACCCAAATCGCCGACTTCCTCTTTTTCCTTAGGGAAAAGTGCAGTCTGGCAGTGTCTACTATCAAAGGTTACCGCAGCATGCTAGCCGCAGTGTTCAGGCACAGAGACCTGAACATTTCAGAAAACAAAGACATTCATGATTTGATAAGGTCTTTTGAAACCACCAAGAAAGTTTCTTCTAGGACCCCAAGCTGGAATCTTGATGTGGTTCTTCTTCTTCTGAGGTCCTCAAGGTTTGAGCCTCCGCAGTCAGCTTCTTTTAGAGATCTAACAAAGAAGTCCCTGTTCCTCATGGCTTTGGCTTCCGCCAAGAGAATGAGTGAACTACAAGCCTTAGAAGGAAGAGTAGGATTCAAAGGTGAATCAGTGATTTGTTCCTTCCTTCCTTCATTCTTGGCCAAGAATGAGAACCCCTCCAATCCATGGGCCAGGAGTTTTGAGGTTCAAGGCTTATCTGCCCTTGTAGGGGAAGAAGCAGAGAGGACACTTTGCCCCGTTAGAAGTCTAAAGTACTATCTTCATAGGAAGAAAAAACTTAAGGGCAATATGGATAACCTCTGGTGTTCTGTTAGAGATCCCAGCAGGCCATTGTCGAAGAATGCCCTGGCATTCTTTATAAGAAGCCTTGTGAAAGAAGCCCATGTTGCAAGTGATGAAGAACAATTCAAGCTCCTTAAGGTCAAGGCTCATCCATCAGGTCCTGAATAGAATATAGTAATGAGTTCCAGGAATCTCAGGATGACCTTGGTGGCTAAGCTGTGGCCTCAGGCAAAGTGGTTCCCAGACCTGTATCTTCTGTCAGCAGTTCCGAGAGAAATTACCCTATGGCACAACCTCCTTTGCCAGCCTCATGTGGAAAGGTTCTACTAGTCGATAGGATCTCTATCGCTTCACAGCTGGAGACTGTCAAGTATCTCAAGAGAGCGAGAGGCTTTTCTTGCAAAGCAGTGGGCCAGATGTCCAGCTATCTCAGAAGGTCTTCGTCAGCATTTTACCAGAGCAAGTGGGCAGTATACTTAGTTAGGGTTAGTCATAGCATAGTGGATTTTCTAATCGTTTTCAGATACGATAGAGGTCGTTCTGTCTCTGCTGTTAGGGGCTACAGGGCCACCTTGGGGGTTGGTCCTGTGCATGAAGGGTGTGGACATCTCATCATGGTATTGATCAAGAGTTTCAAACAATCCTGTTCACCAAGAGAACTCAAACCTCTGATGTGGGATCTTACTCTGGTCCTGAGTAGTCTCTCTTGAGCTCCATTTAAGCCACTATGTTGATCATCAGTCAGGAATCTGACTGAAGACAGTTTTCCTGTTGGCCTTGGCTTTCTCAAAGAAGGTTGAAGCGCTTCATGGCCTGAGCTATGACGTTAAAAACACCAGGCGTTGGAGGTCTGTGGCCTTTGAATTTGTCCCAGAATTTGTAACCAAGACTCAAAATCCCTCAGTTCATGATGGCAGATTTGCCTTGTTTTCAAGACCCTCCCAGAGTGAGTTTGTGGACAGTGATTCGCAGGAGTATTTGCTTTGTCCTGTCTGAGCTCTGCACAGCTTTCTAAAAAATACTCGTCACCTAAGGCCTAGGTTGTTAGCACCGGCCGGTCCAGAATGGAAGATATCAAGAACACCACAGGCAGTCCCTGGTTATCGGCTGGGGTTCTGTTTTTGGCAGGATGCTGATAAGCAAAAACTGTCATTAACCAAAACTTGGCACATTATGGCGCCATAAATTACCGATCTATGGCACTAGACAACCGCCATAAAACCAGATCGCCATTAACCAAGTCAGCTGATAACTGGGGTCTGCTTATATTTCTTTCTGGCTGTGTGAGGTAATTAAGCAGGCATACTCCTCACCTTATAGTTCAGTCACAGTGTCTTTGCAGGCTAGAGCAGATGACATCAGATGAATGAGTTTAAAGAGAACTTGTCTATTCATAGGATTTTGAATGCTGGTTCCTGACTTCAGCAAACTATGTTCGCTTCCTTTTCCTGAGGGACATTGTCCGCAGGTCCTTGGACAGTTTTTTTCCTTGGGTCCGGTGGTGGCTGCCCAACAAGTTGTGTAGCTTATCCAGTGCCCCTAGTAGTACAGTTTGTATCTTACCTAAGATGATTGTGTGGAAGAGAGAATGAGTGAGATGGCTGGTCTCCTTTCTCTCTTTTTCCTTCTTCCTATGGACTGATTGAAAAGTAAGAGATGTCATAAGCTGGAACTGGTCTGATACAGGTGAGAGTGGCAGCCATACTGGTAGCAGTTATTTGGTTTGTTCCTATACAATAAATAAATCTGCTTCAAGTAGCACATTTACACCTCTCTGACAAGGGGAGGGAGGAGTGGTAACAAATCCCTGTGGCCGACATGGTTTGTTGCTTGAACAGACAGAGTTCTCTTTACCTTCCACATGTCTCATTGTGTTTAATCCCAGCAGGCTTGAGTTTTTGGATACTCGCTTAACTATTCTTTCACGGGCTTAGACCCCCTTCTTTAGAACTCAATCTTCTAGGAAGGGTGGTCAGGTGGGCTTGAACCCCCAGCTGGTTCAAGGCACTTGTACCTCTCTCCAAGTATAAGTATCTTATTGCTAAGACTAAAGGTTTGTTCCCCCTATGAACAAATGGCAAGTTTTTAATCACTTTATTTTTCTTAGCTAACAAACCTGAGGTCTTAACATTTGCTGCCCACCTCTAGCCACCTCTCTCATATCCTGGGTTGGAAGAAAGACTGACCTGTCACAAGGTTCCAAGCAAGGTCGGTGACCAGCATCCACCTCATATATGCATGAGTTGCCAGATGCCGTAGATTCCTTGCTTTACAATCTTTCATTTTTTTTTAACCGGTTTCCAGCTGGTGCTAGAAGATTATCCTATGAAGACCTCAGGTTTGTTAGCTATGAAAAATACAAATTAAAAATTTGTCTTTTCTAGCTATTTTTGATTAATGAATTGTAGAAAAATGTACTCTTTTTAAAAATATATTGCAATTAATATTGCTTATCATATAAGATTTTAAAGACTTACATTCATTGCAGGTGTACCCCAAATTATCTCAAACTTACTATGTACTTCTGGAGTGCTTAGCGCAAGATCGCATGAATTTCTTGTCAACACTAGAACCTAATGTCTTTCTCTATGTGCTGTCGTCCATATCTGAAGGACTTTCAGCTATTGGTAAGTACATTGTAGTCTACTATTTCTTCTTGTTTCATTGTTGGTTATGACTCTCCAAATGCTACTGCATACTGTATGTCCAAGATTAGCTTTGGCATTTTGATTATCATAATTAAGAGCTCAGATAATTTTCCAGGTTTTTCAATTAAAATTAGTTGATGTTTGGTGTACCTGAATACAATTAAGCTGCCAATCTTGATACAGTATACATATATTTTTTTTTATTAGAGTTATGCTTTATAAGTTATTCTTAATTTAGAATAGCTTATGTGAATTATTATGATAAAGTGATTATTTAATAATGGTAAAGTTTGGCTGATTGTTCATAAAACACCATATAATGGCAGTGCCAAGCTTTTTAGGTTGAAATTAATTTTTAGGAACACGAGGCTCTAGTGGTGTGTTATTAGATACGTATATATAAAATTATGCTGAGAACTCAGTTTTGAGTGTTGAATTTTAAAATATGCATTTATGAAAGAATTATACATATTATAATATCATGTTATAATATCATCCAGAGGCTAAAGAGAATATTTGCCTATGAAGTCACAACCCCTGTATGATTGTAAATAGCTTGTTAATATGTTATTTGGTTATTGACATCTTTTGTTGTTAGATTAGTGTCTCTGTTAAGGGAGGGTAGAACAATAGTATTTTTTTTTTATTTAGGTTATAGGATTGTTATTGTTAGTAGAGAAAAGGCCCAAAGATGTTGAGAAATTGGTAAGTATTTATCATAAGTTGTGTATTTTTTACTTACAGTAAGATAATATTACAGTTGTTTTGCTTAAGTGTTCTTGCATATCTAACTGTTGCTGTTCAGAGTTGTTATAAATGGAAAGAAGCATTGGTAGTGATATGCTTTAACATTCTGAAGTTCGTGCTCCCATTATTTTTTTTTATCACTTATAACCATATGAAGATGAAGTAAATCACTAACAGGGGAGGCTAAAAGGCTATTGTTTACATTGAAATTAGACAATTGACTGATCTACTCTTGATGGTAATCTCCATTACCACCCTCGTACTTTTTTCTCTGCCCACTCATTATTCAACTGTCAGTACTTTAGAAAGTTATCTCTTTCCAATTCTTCTGTTTTCTGGTTAATTACTGAAATCAAGGCATTGTTTTGTTTACAATCGTTACCCAGGCGTGCAAGCGCGAATTTCTTTCTTCTCGCACTAAAAAGCAGCAGCGGCACACATCAGAAATTGTTTTGTCACTTTGACATAATTTTTGCACCATTTTATATTAGCCGTTACAACATAGAGTATTATATATGAAAATGTGTGCAATTTAATTTAGAATACAACAAAAAAACAACAAATGGTTGTAGCTTTTATCAATTTTGAAATATTTTCATATAAATAATAATAAGTGCCAAAATTTCAACCTTTGGTCAACTTTGACTCTACCGAAATGGTCGAAAAACGCAATTGTAAGCTAAAACTCTTATATTCTTGTAAATATTCAATCGTTTACCTGCATTTTGCGACCCAAATTAGAAGTCTCTAGCACAATATTTAGATTTATGGTTAATTTATGAAAAAAAAAAACTTTTTCCTTACGTCCGCGCTGTAACTCTTCCGAAAAAATCATAAATTTTTCCGTGCGATTGTCGTAATGTTTGCACCATTTTAAATTAGTCATTACATAAAGTTTTATATATGGAAATGTGCGCAATTTCATGTAGAATACAGCGAAAAACAAACCATGGTTGTAGCGTTTATCAGTTTGAAATATTTTTCATATAAATAACTCTCAAGTGCCAAAATTTCAACCTTCAGTCAACTTTGACTCTACTGGAATGGTCGAAAAAACCGCAATTGTAAGCTAAAAATCTTACATTCTAGTAAAATTCAATCATTTACCTTTATTTTGCAACAAATTGGAAGTCTCTAGGACAATATACGATTTATGGTGTATTTATGAAAAAAAAACATTTTCCTTACGTCCGCGCGGTAACTCCGAAAAAAATAAGAAATATTTTCGTCCGATTGTCGTAATGTTTGCACCATTTTTAAATTAGCCGTTACATAAAGTTTTTATATATGAAAATGTTTTATATATGAAATATTTTCCTATAAATAACGATAAGTGCCAAAATTTCAACCACCTTCGGTTCAACTTTGACTCGAACAAAATGGTAAAAAAACGCAATTGTAAGCTAGAACTATTTCATTCTAGTAATATTCAATCATTTACGTTTATTTTGCAACAAATTGGAAGTCTCTAGCACATATTACGATTTATGGTGAATTTATGAAAAAAAAAAAAAATTTCTTACGTCCAGCGCGGTAACTCTTCCGAAAAAATCAGACATTTTTTTGTCCGATTGTCGTAATGTTTGCCACCATTTTAAATTAGCCGTTACATAAATTTTTATATATGGAAATGTGTGCAATTTCATGTAGAATACAACGGAAAACACCCATGGTTGTAGCTTTTATCAGTTTTGAAATATTTTTGTATAAATAACGATGTGCCAAAATTTCAACATTCGGTCAACTTTGACTCAACCAAAATGGTAAAAAACCGCAATTGAAAGCTAGAACTATTACATTCTTGTAATATTTAATCATTTACCTTTATTTTGCAACAAATTGGAAGTCTCTAGCACAATATTACGATTTATGGTGAATTTATGAAAAAAAACTTTTTCCTTACGTCCGCGCAGTAACTCTTCCGAAAAAATCATAATTTTTTTTGTCCGACTGTCGTAATGTTTGCACCATTTTAAATTAGCTGTTACATAAAGTTTTATATATGAAAATGTGCACAATTTCATGTAGAATACAACGAAAAACAACCCATTATTGTAGCTTTTATCAGTTTTGAAATATTTTCATATAAATAACGATAAATAGAAAAAAATTCAACCTTCGGTCAAATTTAACTCGACCGAAAATGGTCGAAAACTGCAATTGTAAGCTACAACACTTACAGTCTAGTAATATTCAATCAATAACCTTCATTTTGGAACAAACGGGAAGTCTCTAGCACAAATTTTTCGATTTATTTTGAATTTTTTGAAAAAAAATTTTTTTACGTCCGCGTGTTACAAATTCATGCATCTTATTGTGATAATATTTTCTCTGTGTTGCTTTGATCGTTTTACAATTTGTTATATACCAAAATCATTGCAATTTAGTGTCCAATACAACGAAAAAATAATTAACTCATTAGCTTTAACCGTTTTCCTCACAGCGCGATTTGTATAGTACAATTATATATGAAATTTTTTTTCGTGCTGTCATTTATTCCAATATTTATATATGGTAATGATATTTTTTTTCATTTCTGATGGTTGGATACTAAACTTCAGGCAATGACAAAAAAGGAGCCAAAAATGAACTCTTAATCTTGAAAATTAAGCGTGCTGTGATTTTTTGTTAAAAAACTTTTTTTCTGCTTCATTGCTCACTCGCGAACGCCGTCGGAATACGGGAGACACTTTCGGAAATACCGGCTCGGTGTTTAAGGGTTAACCATTATCAACGTTTGTTGGTTTGCACCACCATACTGCTCAAGTTGTTTGAAATTTTATGCTTCTGTTTCAAGTTTGCATTTCTGCGTGTCTTTTCATCTGAGTAGAAAATCATATGGTTTATTTATGTTAATTGTGGATGAACCCACATTTGCAGTGTCTTATATGTGTGGGGCCCAGTTATGTTTCCCTCAACAGACTTGCCAAGCTTGGACCTGACTGGAATCTTAATTGCCCTTTCACACCACAGCTGCTGCCGTTGAGTTTTGGGTCTGTTCTTGCTGGGCCTCTTATGTTTTATGTGCCTCCTGTTAAGGGTGAAACTCGGAGTGGAGGATGCTTATTATCTGTGGTCTAACTCGATCTATTCTTCTCCACTGACAAAGTTCTCCTTCCCATGGTGGAGATCATCTTGTTTACTCATTAATTGCTACATCCATTTCCACCTTCAATTCTCCTACTCTTTTCATGTTCACTCTCGAAGTGGTCAGAAGTCATGTAAAGCTGTTGGTCCCGTTGCTGAATAACCACTGGTTCCATGCAACGTAAAAACACCATAGAAACAAACAAACAAACAAACCTACTCTTGTCATTTATCCTTCTGACGTTCCACTCAATCCTTCCCCTAGGACCAATTTATCATCCTGCTGAAGTTGATTTGTCCGTGGATGAGTTGACTATGGGATTAAGATGCTTTGTTGTCCATGTTGGTTCATACAGCAAGAAAGTAGTTGGAATAAAGAGACATTTTTGTAATCATTCATCATTCCCAGTCAGAGCTAATTGTCTTAAGGAATCGAATTAGTACAGGGGGTCCTTGGTTATCGGCGGGGGTTCCATTCTCGGAGGGTTGCTGATCAGCGAAAACTGCCATTAAGCAAAAATTGGGGATTTATGGCGCTTATGGCACCAATAATCGGTTAATGGCACCTCTGTTAGGTATGTTATGGTGCCATAGCTCTTATTATCGGCACCTTATGGTGCTGATAACCGAAACTTGGCCTGTTATGGCGCCTTAGTTGCTGATTTTATGGCACGAGCCCAGCGCCATAAAACTGGATGGCCATTAACCAAGTCCACCGATAACTGGGGACTGCCTGTATATATGAAGGGCAGAGATTTCCTCCAGTACTAAGACTGCCCTCTGGGGGCTACCCATAAAATATGAACTTGCATGCACTGGCATTGTCCATAAAATATGTAAGTTCCCCTGAACATCAAACAGCACATAGTAGAACAAGATTCAAAGACCCAATTCAATGAGCCACACTACACAGCATATACTGATTGTTCCAAATTGCGAAAAGATTTATGGTTTGTCATCATTCCATGCAATGTCATGTAATAAACCATTCATTTCACTGTCAAAACAACTCTTGTTCTCACAGTAGAACTTTGACCAGTGAATGTCCTACCACAGAAATGTGTTATTCAATGACTATATGTAGTGCTGTTGAAGCCCTTCAGAACTGTTGACCTTTAAAAAAAATCTATTGTACAGAGAGAGGACCAAGTTTACTTTTTACAAATTTTATGAAGGTTGTGTTAATAATGAGTTGTGTGGGAAGCCTTGCTCATGTAAGCCTTAGGGAAATAAAGATGCCAGTGAAGCTGCCAAAACTGCAATTACTATGACCAAATCAAACATAACCAACCCCATCAGTGCTTGTGTAGCATCTTTAAAACTAATCATCATATATGAATGGCTGACTTATGGTCTAAGTATTCATTATCATCCAGGTGGTTGTGTGGTGGTCATGAATAACCTAGACAGCATGCTTGTGAGAAAATGATCTGAGAGGGGGCAAGGTCAGAATTTCGCTGCCTGCCAGCAATAGAAATCACATCAAAAGAAATCCAAGTAAGGATACAAAAAGATAAGAAAAAAAAAACATGAAATACAAAGAGAAAAGAAAGTACCCATTTGGATGCATTGATGAGAAGACTCCAACCAAGCAAAAGATTCAGAAAGGAAAAACTTCCTGAATCCTCAAAATACTCTATAACATGAAATGATTGGAACAGCATGACAGCTAAAAAGAAGTTGGTGCAGGTCCTGAGAGCCCCACAGAAGACTGAGAATAGTTAGATAGTGGACACAGTACAGAACTCATCTTCTTTCAACCCAATAAACATTCTTCAAACACAAAATATGAGTGTGCACATGTGAATATAAGTTATTTGCGCTAACTGCTGTTTGATATAATAATAATACATATTAGTCAATTAATTTTTCTACAAACAAGCTGAATCAAGTTTACATTCAGATGGTTTTGCTAAATTGTGATTTACGATAGAATGCATTTAAGGCTTTTTTTTTTATGTGGTGAGTTTTTATTCAATTCAAAAAGTTTTATGAATTTGTAGTGGCTTGCACACCTGTTAGGATCAGTAATCACATAACTTGATGTTAATGCCTTTATTTCTTCAGTTAAGATTTCCAGATTTTATACCTTTGTTTTGGAGAGAACAATGATAAAGATGGTAAATAACATAAGTAAAATTATCTTTTATTGTTGAATTTAGCTTTTGTTTTGACACCATTTTAGCATTTTTTTAAAAAGCAATCTTGCATTTTGTATACCACACATGTGTTTTTGTTTTTGAGTATCCTGGACGGTATCAATTAAGGTAAACTGAGGTCTTGTCCCTTAGAGATTGACAAAATTTTATAATGAAGTGGTTTCAAAGTAGACTTTTAGAAGAGGAGTTAGGGAGAACAAATACAACTTTTTCTAAAGTACTTTTTGCTTTCTTTCTTTTGGTTGAAGTTTGGGTCACTTGTTTAGGGGATAGCCACCAAGCTGTAACATTTAGAGACATAATCCATGTTCATTTCCTTATTATTGTTTATCAGAAAGAAGGTGTAATCTGATAGATTTAGATCATTTCATGGTAAAAAGACTCAATTATTGCAAATATGTCCTTCAAATTTATTTGTTCAAAATTCTTGCTTTCATGGCAAAACCTTTTGTTTTAAACCTTAAACACGGAAAATGGATAATTTAAGCCATGGTCAGAATTTAGTGGCAGATTGCCTTGACACCCTTTTCAAAATTTTAATTGTATTTTTTGCTGATACAAATGTTTTCATTCAACAAATGCCATCCCTTGAGCGTTATAATTATATATCTTTTAAGTCAAGCAGATGTCTTGACATTTTTAATTTGAATATTTCTCTCTCTCTCTCTCTCTCTCTCTCTCTCTCTCTCTCTTCTCTCTCTCTCTCTCCTCTCTCTCTCTCTCTCTCAAACTGAACTTGTTATATTGATTTTTGAAACATTATGGTTTTTGCTTAAATGAACCTCAAATTTAGCATGCACTGAATATGTGAAAGATTGGGTGAAAGTTTATTTATAGAAACATTGTCTGTTTTGGCCAAACTCTACTGTTGCAGGGAAAGCTCCACCCACCATTCAGTATTTGAACCCATCTGCTGAACGTAAGTTAGTCTACAGTAATGAGTAATGGTTGCAGACATATTTAAGCATTGCCTTTAGAATTTCTTTGCCTTGTTAAGGATATTGTCAAATTTGGTGGGCTTTCCTCTTGAAAAATGCTGTAGTGGGTTGCTGTATTGGTAATATAATTTTTGTAACATAGTACTAATTATTTTCTGATGTGAAAATTGTTGAAGGTTATTGGTTTAGTGTAGACTTGGCAAGCCATATGTTTATCTCATAGTGTTCAGAATAAGCTTGATGGTAGTTTTATATTGACATTTGGGAGGAGAACCTGTGCAACATTTTTGGATACTTTGTAGATCTATGGAAATGCCTCTAGTTGAAGTTGGGCTAGTTTTATATTATAGTGACTGACATTTTGAATTCAGGTTTGCTGGTTTTTAAACTTGCTGTATCGACAAGGAAACTGAAAGGGAACAGTTTTTCAAAAATGTGTAGATATTTCAAAGAAATGGAATCCATGCAAGTATTTTTATAAGTTGCTAATTTTCTTTGAAAAAGTTTTGAGATGTACAAATCCTGATATTCATGTAATTAGTTTCTTTTGCCAGAAAAGTAAACCATATTGTGAACCGAATAACTGTTGGAGTTCTAGAAATTGTTCCAGAATAACCTCAAGAGAGAGGGTATTATCACAGTGAATAAAAATGAACAAAACTGAATGTATAATGCAAAATGGGAATCAATGAACAGAAAAACACTGGGAAGGCAAATGTTACAGAAGCAGAGAGGAATGAGAGAAGCATCCCCTTACAGCCCAGTATTGTGTAGTTAGCTGGCACATGTGCAGTAGGGTTTCTGCCTTCACATCTCAAGTTGGTGCATCGGGGCCCATTTTGCACAGAATAAGTCTTTTTGTATATGTACCTTACCAAGTAATTACATAGTTATAGTTTCTAACTACTACGGCAACTAAAATTTGAAATCTGTGGTAGCGATTCTTTTGTTTTGGTGTAGGAAGTAGCCTCTGCCCACTATCAGGGGAGAGAGGAACAACTAGGCAAAGGCTTGTCAGTTTGTTTCTGGCAGTTGATGACGGTGGTTGTCGATCTTCAGCTAATGATGATTTGGAATTTGTTTCCATTTTACCAGTTCTGTATGTAAATTTGGTCAAGTATTGCTTGCTTTTTGGTAGATTTTACTTAAGATAGTTTTTTTTTTTTTAATTAAAAGACCAAGTTTTCCTCACCGATTGAACTGATTTTCTAGATTTTGAATTAGACTTTCCCCATTCTGACTATGTCTTTAACACTAGTTTGTCGTCAACGCTCTATTGCAGTAGAGGATTGACTTCTTTAAAGTATGACATGGACACGCTTTGCACTACTTGCAGCAGTCAGGTTTGTTCACCATTGGTAATATGTGAGGAATGAATTGACTGGGACACGAAATAGTGGGAAGTACTGTCTTCTCATTGAAATAAGTTAAGAGAGTGGGATAGAAAGAGAAAGGCTAATCTTAGCCATGACAAGACTAATGTTAATCAGGAAAATGTATTGAGTTACCTGATTCTGTTCGTATTATGTCTCCTATTGCTTCCCCAGTCTTAACACCCTAACCCTTACCTAGCTCCCTCATTGATGCCCATAATGCCACTGCCAAATTAGGGTCAAAATTAGAGTCCACATTCGACTGTATGTTTGAACTCATCGTGGAGTCTATGGCTCCATTAAGGTCTTTGTTTAAAGCCCTAATGGAGAAGGCGAGTAATCAGGTGTGAACAGTGCAAGTGAAGTGTTAGTGGAGAAGCTGGCTGATTCCCCTAGGCAAAGGTCCCTGGCACACTCCCCTGAACCTGGGAGAAGCCAAACTGCAGGCCCAAGGGAGGTAAGGGGGGTCTGCCCACAGGTAGTCGGCCCCTCAGACGCACGTTGCAATATCCCCAGGGTGTCTCAGGCAGCCATTGAAAAGGTGTCTCTGCGGAGGTGTCTAAACTTTCTTGTAGCTCGGAGGCGTCCAGCCTGGAGTACAGGCACCAATGGCGGTTTAAGAAGTCTAGGCTGTTGAAGAGGCCAGTGTCAGATGTGCCCAGCACCCCTGAGGTGCCTCCCACGAAGAGTAGAAGCTGTTTTCCTTTGACACAAGATCGACCATCTTGCAGTGTCTAGGACTCTCCAGAACATTTCTCGTTGTTGTGCAGGGATGAAGAAAGTCATTTCAAAGAAGCTAAAAGAGCTGCTTCTGATAGACAGAAGAATATTAGCACTTAGGGTACGGTGGCGTCTGAGCACTCATTGCTGCCTGTGATTGCGAGACCTCTGAAGCACTCAGTAATGCCTGGACTGGGTGCCTAGGGTGCCCCACTCCCCCCCGGATTTTTGTAGAGCTCAAGCTCTGCTTCGCCTTCCCCCCCTAGCGAGACTGTCTCAGAGGAAGTATTTTTGTTAAGCCACAGGAGAAGCTCCTTCCCTGGGTGTGGCTGGCTACCTTCACCCAGGGGGACTTCTTGGCGCTTGTCGATCCGAGATCAGCCTTTTCTGCAGCAAAAGTTATGTTTTCATTTGCAGAAATAGACCATTTATTACTGAACCTGTTTAAGGTCTTTGAGGTAACCAGCTTTCTGGACTGGGCAGTAGGAGCACTTGCTAGGAAGACTCAGGACTGTTTTCATCTTCCCTCAGACTACGTAGCCAACATTTTTGGTATACCATGGGGCTGCTGAAGAAGAGAGATGGGTCTCTTATGCCGTAACGGGGTTACTTCAACTCGACATTGGTGCTTATTTTCTTTCCCTTAGTGAAAGAAATTTTGTTTCCACAGGCCACTGTGAATGACATTGCCTCGTGCCTGCACGAAAAGTTTATTCAAAATCTTTTGTCGCAAGCTTCCAAGCGACCTAAGGATCCTCCTGCCTGTCGGAAATGCTAGTCAAAGGCAGCCCTTTTGGAGTGGAGGAGTGAGAAACCCTTCCTGAACAAGGCCCACAGTATGTTTCACTGCCAAGTCAGTTAAGAAGTCGTCCTTCAAATCTCCAACCAAGAAGTGATCAATGAGTCCTCCATGTTCCAGTGGGAGCCAGACTCCACCTGTTCTGGGAAAAGTGCGGAATGATGGATTGTTCAAGTCCTCAAAGAGAGCTATTCTCTCCTTCAGGGAAAAACCTCCTTTTGGTCAAGAAACCCATCCCCTTGACTGCTTATTCCAAAGACTTGGAGAAGTTTTCAGCTCTCTTGGAGGAAGTTTCCTCACATAATTCTAAAAACACAGTGGAAGTAGTGAAAGACATGTCATCAAGGGTTTCTACAATTACCTGTTTGTAGTACCAAATGCATTGGGAGGATGGAGACTGGTCCTGGGCGTAAGTGCTGTGAATGTCTTCATTCAGAATACAAAATTCAGGATGGAAATCACCCATTCCATTCTTTTGTCCATTTGCCAAGGGGACTGGATGGTATCGGTGGATATGCAGGATGCATATTTCCATGTCCCCATACATCCATCGCAGCGCCTCAGTGGCGTGATTGGTTTGGTGTTTGCTTTTCACCTCGGTGGTCGCGGGTTCGATTCTCGGCCATTCCATTGAGGAGTGAGAGACGCGTATTTCTGGTGATAGAAGTTCACTCTCGACGTGGTTCGGAAGTCACGTAAAGCCGTTGGTCCCATTGCTGAATAACCACTGGTTCCATGCAACGTAAAAACACCATACAAACAAACAAACAAGCCATACATCCATCATCAATGAAGTACCTCAGATTTGTGTTCCAGGACCAAGTCTTCCAGTTTCAAGCACTGTTCTTTGGACAGTTTCAAGCACTGTTCTTTGGACTATCTACTACCCCTCGGTTTTCATACACATTCTAGCTCCTCTGGTAGGTTGGCTTCCTCTGATGGGGATCAACATTGCCATTTAATTGGACGATTGGGTTCTTTGGTCCACGTCGAAGGACCAGTGCAAAGAGGACCTTCACAAGACTTTTCAATCAGCCCAAGAATTGGGTCTCATAAATTTGTAGAATTCCCAGCTGTTCCCATCTCAAACAGTAGTATATGTATTTGGGGATGATGCTGAACTCTCAAGCATTTCAGGCTTTTCCATTCCCCAAAAAAGTGGAATCCTGCCTAAAGACAGTCAATGAGTTCTTGTCTCTTCGTTCATGTACAGCGAACAAATGGATGAGTTTGCATGAAACACTAGCTTCAATGGAGTAGTTCGTAGTTCGTATCACTCGGGAGACTGCACATTAGAGTTCTACAGTTTTATCTCAAGGCCAGCTGACTCTTTCATTATTTCATTAACACCAAAGAGCAAACACACCTGCTTTGGTGGAAGTCGGAAAGCAGGTTGTTGGAAGGTAAGTCGCTGTTAATTCAGAACCCAAACCACAGGTTTCACTCAGATGCGTCAGATGTATGTTGGGGAACTTTCCTGGAGGACAGGGAGGTCTCAGGGAAGTGGTGGCAAGAAGAGTTGAGAAACCACACAAATGTCAGAGAACTGAGAGCAATTCATTTAGGGGTTCAAGTCTTTGCTCTAGAAGTAGCCACGAAAACTGTTGCCCTGCACTCGAACACTATGACAGCCCTTTTGCATATAACCAAACAAGGAAGGAAGCTCTCCTCTCTTGGCACAACAGCGAGAGACCTACTTGTTTGGGCCAAACAAAATTGCATGACAATCTTAACGAGGTTTGTTCAAGGAAGGATGAATGTCCTAGCGGACCAATTGAGCAGACGAGATCAAGTTATCCCGACGGAGTGGACGTAGAATCAGTTAGTACATCAGGATCTGTGGAAGTTATGTGGGATTTCCATACTGGATCTGTTTGTGACTGCCAGAAATCAACTCCCCTGTTCTGCTCTCCAGTGCCAGATCCTCTAGCATGGGCAACAGATGCCAGGCTACAGGACCAGTTGAACAAAGTTCTATACGCCTTCCCTCTATTCAGGATGATATGAGACATCCTTAACAATTTCAAGTCTCGCCAGAACTTGTTGAGGACGCTGATGGTTCCCTTCTGGCCACTAAGAGAGTGGTTTCCAGACATTCTAGAGCTCCTAATCGACTTTCAGAGACTCCATCCTCAAAGAACCAATCTTCTCAAACAACCGTACTTAAGATGGTATCGTCGAGGATTGTCAAATCTAGCTCTGACCGCTTACAGACTGTCAGGAAGTTGCTCAGAGCTAAAGGATTTTCAAGATGCTGGCAAGTTGCAGATGTCAATCTTCTGCACTTGGTGCAGAAGCAATATTGTCTCAGCTACTAAGACATTTGTGACAAAAATAGCAGTTTTCTTACTATTTTTGAGAGCTTCTAGAGGATTGTCCATGTCTAATATTAAGGGTTACAGGTCAATGCCTAGCTCAGTGTTTCAACATACAGGTCTGGGTCTCACTATTAACCAAGATATTTCTGATCTGAAGTCTTTTGACACATGTAACTAAAGAAGCCTGAGTTAATGTCATGGAACCTTGACTTGGTTCCAAAATGGCTTTAAGGACCTACTTTTGAGCCACTTAGTTCAACTTCTTTCAAGAATTTAACTAAGAAGACCTTAGTCTTGGTAACGACGGAAACCACCAAGAGAATTGGTGAGATTTAAGCGATTGACAAAAGGGTAGGTTTCACGCGAGACGACACAATATGCTCTTTCACTTAGGTTTTCTGGTGAAGAACAAATCACCAAAGAAACCCTGGCTTCATTCCTTCAATATTAAGAACCTGAGCAATGCCCTATGTTCAGGCAATGAGGAGATAGTACTACTTTTCCCAGCAAGAGCTCTTAAAAGTTTTGCCTCCACAAAACTGAAAAGACATGAGAACCATCTAGTAATCTGTGGTGTTCGGTTAAAGATCCGTCTCGACCTCTAACGAAAAACACTCACTCCTTTTTCTTGAGACGTAATAAAAGAGGCGCACTCTCAAAGGAAGTGGAAACATTTAGTGACAACTTGGCCCTTTGGCAGTGGTGGGCATGGTATTGGGGGCAGATGTGTAAGAAGTACGCCTTCCTTCCCATCTCCTCAATTATTAGAGGTTGTCATTTATAGGGGAGTCTGGGGCTACTGCGTACCTTTCTTTCTGTTTTTAATGGATGGGTGTTAGTGTTATTTAAATAATTTTGATGTAGGTACTGATTTGTTTATCTGGTATTTTGTAATGGTACTACACCCAAGGTAGAGATAAGATTTTAATGCCTTATTAGCAGTTGGAGCACACCTTCCCTTAAAGCTCCCATCTCGTAGTAGGCGACCCTTGGCTATACTGCTGTGCCTCTACAAAGTAAGCCGAGTGCCAACCAGAGGCAGTTACTTCCTGCAGCAGCTCGCTTACGAGGTAAGGAACAACGAGCATTTTTTACCAACACTCGTAAGTTTTTCTATGCTCAAACTAATTACATTCTCTAATATTTTGGGAGAAGAATATGTCCTTTCATCCCACCTCATATTATTGCAGGAATCAGCTATGTAGTTAGTTGGCAAGTCACATATGAAAAAATGACATTTTTGTAATAAAACTTTTTGTATATATGTATACTTATCAAGTAATTATATATACAGATTCTGTGCCCACCCACCTCCACTTGCAAGAACATAAGGCACAAACAAATTGACGGGCCTTTGCCTGGTTGTTTCTCTCTCTCTCTCTCTCTCCTGATAGTGGATGGGGCTAGTTCATACACCAGAACAAATGAATTGCTATTGCAGATTTCAAACTTTTGCTGCCATACTAGTTAAAAACTATAGCTAGGTAAATACTTGATAAGTATATAAAAAAAAAATTTTTATTGTAAAAATGTAATTTTTCGTAATTAATTATTGAGATAATTTTTTTGTTTCTGTCATCTGGTGAGTTGATGTTCAGATATCAGCACCTTTCAGATTACTGTTGGAGTTGGCAGAGCGCAGAATAATATTTAGTTAAAGATGATGTAATATCAGTAATAACACTGTCAAAAAAGGGATTTTGACGAAGGAAAAATCTATTTCTGGGTGATTGGCTCGTGTCGCCCTATGAAGGATCCTTAATATCATTCTTTCTAGTAAAATTAATCTAAAATTACCAGAAGAAAAACAAAAATTAAAGAAATGTCGTAAAACTGACTCGCTCACATCTTAAAAAGAAGTGTCGGTATGGTAATAGGGGCGAGTGGAAACACTACCACGAGACATTCACCAATTAGACCTTCCAATCAGAATCCCCACAAGAGAGAGCTGATACCAACGGGCGATGCAGCCGCTACTACTACTACTAGAGGACGCCACGGACAGCAGCGCCCCTAGCGGTCATCCTTAATCTAAAAACATCTTGTCCTGCAGGGGGGGCAAACAATACAGGGTGGGTTTCATAGGGCGACACGAGCCAATCACCCAGAAATAGATTTTTTTTCCTTCGTCAAAAAAAAAATTCCCTTTTTCTGCGGGGCCTCAAGCTCGTGTCGGCCTATGAAAGAGTACCAGAGAAACAGACAAGATGGGAAAAAAGGGACAAAATGAAAAGCAGTTGTAAAATGAGGTATATAATATAAGTAAATCAATTACAGCATATAAACTAAGTACTTAAGTCTAAAAAAACTTATTTTTTTAAACAGTAACATAAAAGAAAGTTAGTAATGTAAAGTACTTAAAATATTCAGTAAATACAGTAAATATAACAATGCAGTGTAATTTTTACAAATTAGATTTACTTAGAAAATTATTTACATAATATACAAACACATTGTGTCCTACCCTAGCATAAAAATAAGGGTAGGTACACTGAAGTACAATAACAGTACAGTTGTGGATGTCCCTAGCAAAAAAATAAGGGACAATCCACTGGTATGATTCAGCGGCTAAGGCTAGGATATCCGAGTAGCATGGCGATAGGGTGAGGCATGTTGGCTGAGGTAGGTAGAAAGGAGACCTGGATCTATACTACGACTACTATGCAGTATCAGGAGAAACAATGTTTTTTTTTTTTTTTTGTTTCCCGCTGCTACTGCTGAAATTTTAAAGATTCCAAGGACTTTAGGTAATGACGTTTAAAGACTGTCGGGGATTTCCATCCAGTATACTTTTTAAGATCCTCAAAGTTCATATGTTAAAGTAATTAATTGAGGTGGCTACTCCCCTGATGTCATGTGCTTTTGGGAATGAATCAGGATTGGCTTGTTTAATAAAGTAAAGGATTTGTTGTCTAATACCTTTTACTGACAAAGTACCACCTTTTTCTCTCATGAAGAGAGGACCTGAGGATCTTGAGGATGTACGAGATAGAAAGGCTCTTAAAGTTGATACTGGGCAGAGAGAAGGATCTTGGGGAAGTGGGATGACTTCCAAGGAGCCCACCTTGCCAGAGGAGCCTCATTTTTAGCTAAAAAGCTACGATCCGGAGCAAGCAGAACTTCTCCTGAGGGGAGGAATTCCACATGACCCGCATCTCTGGATAGAGCCGACAGTTCTGAAATTCTAGCTCCTGAAGCTAGGCTTAATAAGAATAATGTCTTCCTAAGAAGCATTATGAATGTACAAGACGAGTTGTCAGTATCTGAAGCTAGTTTGAGGACATCATCATTTAAGAACCATGAAACTGCAGTAGGGGCCTTTGAGACGGTCTAAAAAGTCTAGCACAGGCTTTAGGAATAGACGTGAAATAAGATTCAGTCAGATCTATCTGAAAACCTAACTGAAAGATCTTCTTCAAAGCCGATTTATGAGTAGTAATAGTGCTAGCTGCTAAACCTTTTTCAAATAAGGACCTGAAAAAGGATATAGCTAGATTAACTGTCATGGTTGTAGTGTTTGATTCTTTCAGAAAGATGCTAATTTTTTAACAGCTGAGTCATATTGTCTAATGGTTGGACTCTCTCTTATCTGATTCTAGGAAGAGAATATTTTGTGGATCAATATTAGCATCTTTATTAGCCGCAAACTTCATGAAGTCCATAAAGTTAGGGTCTGAAGAATTCCTGAGGAAGCGAACACAGTCCTCATTTGTACTGATTGTGACAGTTTGGGATTGGGAATCCGTTGAGGTCGGAGACCCAATTCCAGAAGAAGAGGATACCAGTTGCTCTTGGGCCAGTCCGGTGCAATCAGAGCTACAATTCCTTTGAAAGCCCTCAGCTTGCTTAAGACTTTCAAGAGAAGATTCACTGGAGGAAAAACATAAATTTTTCTCCACTGATCCCAATCTAACGACAGGGTGTCAGTGGCCCAGGCCAAGCCAGAGGGTCCAGGTTGGGGGCCACATAGCAAGGGAGCTTGTGGTTCGCTTGTGAGGCGAAGAGACTTACTTGGAGACCGGGAATCTCCGGCATATCCCCCCCCCACTGGAATGACCCGTCGTCTAGGGACCATCTGATTCCAGAGGCACTGACCGGGACAAAGCGTCTGCTATCACATTTCTTACCCCCGCCAGGTGAGTGGCGGACAGATGCCATTTGTGTTTGTTTGCTAGGGCAAAAATGGCTATCATGACATGGTTCACATGCTTGGATTTGGACCCTCCCCTGTTGATGCAATGAACTACCACTGCACTGTCCAAAACTAGCCTTAGATGAGACTTTTTCGGGGGAAGTAGTCTCTTCAAGGTAAGAAATACTGCCATTGCTTCCAGAAACGTTTATGTGGAGCTGGCGAAATTGAACTGACCAAGTCCCCTGAACCTGTTTGAACTGAGAATATCCCCCCCACCCGGACAGGGAGGCATCCGTGTGAATGGTTAACACTGGAAGGGGATATTGAAGGGGTACCTGCTTGGTTAAGTTCTTTACTTTCGACCATGGACGGAGTTGATTGCGAAGGATCTGTGGAATTACTGACAACTTGTCTCGAGATTTGGTGTTTGCTCTCGAACGCCAAACTCGATTTATATCTTTTAGCCTTGCTTTCAGGAGGATATCTGTTACCGAAGCAAACTGAAGGGACCCTAGGATTCTTTCCTGGTTTCTCCTTGATGTTTGCTTGCATTTGAGAAATTGCCTGACCGATTTTGCTATTTCCTTCCGTTTGGCCACTGGAATTGACAGATTGTGGGAAGACAAATCCCATTGGATTCCCAGCCACTGGAAACGAGACTCCGGGGTAAGTCTGGATTTCGTTTTGTTTATCTGGAACCCCAGATGTTCCAGAAAGTGAACTACCTTTTTGGTGGCATTGAGACATTCCTCGACGGTTGGTGCCCAGATCAACCAATCGTCGAGGTAAGCTGCTACCATGATTCCCTGAGTTCTCAATTGTTGTACAACCACTTCTGCTATTTTCGTGAATACCCTGGGGGCTACATTCAGACCGAAGGGCATCACTTTGAATGAGAATGTCTGATTTCCTAGTCTGAACCCTAGGAATGGGCGGAAGTGTCTGGCTATAGGGATATGATAGTATGCGTCTGTAAGATCGATGGAGCATGTGACGGCTCCACGCGGAAGTAAGGTCCTTACTTGCGAGAGGGTAAGCATCTTGAACTTGTCGCAACGAATGAAAGAGTTTAGCTTTGACAAGTCTAAGATTACCCTTCTTTTTGTTGAGCCTTTCTTTGGCACGCTGAATAAGCGACCTTGAAATTTAGATGCTTGACTCTCGCAATAGCTCCTTTCTGAAGGAGTTCCTCCGCGTAATCTGTCAATTCCTCTGATGGTATTTGGTGGAATGATTTGATTGGAGGAGGATCTTTGATCCAACTCCAACCCAATCCTTTGGACACTATGCTCTGTGCCCAATTGCTGAACCCCCACCTGTGACGGAAGAGGAACAGCCTCCCTCCTACCTGGGGAGCCTCACTGTTGATGGGCGGGTTGACCACCACGCCCTCCTCTGAACTGCCTGCTCCTTGTCGCCCGTCCTGCGCCACGCTGGCGAAAGTAGCCTCTCGCCCTACCTCTCGGCTGCTTGTTAAAGGGAGCGTAACCCTGACCTTCATACGAAGGGTTGAAGGCCGGCGAGAGTGCGTAGGAGGAGACAGCAGGAGGATGGGCTGGTTCTGTTTCGAACTACCGGTTGTGCCCTCCCTGTGGGTAACCGGGACGGCCTGGACAAATTGCTGCTGTTGCTGGTGTTTCTGGTAAGGCTGGAACCTTTTACCAGACTTCTTTGGTTTCTTACCAGCAGTGGGGGCGGATTCTTGCTTCCTCTTCGATGAAATTCCCCACCTAGCTCTAAGGCTCTGGTTGAGCCTAGCAGCCTCGTGGTGCACTTCATTTACAGCGGACTCTGGGAAGAGATCCGCTCCCCACATGCTAGAAGCCAGGAGTCTATTAGGCTCGTGCCTAATAGTGCACTCCTGCAGAACATGCTTTCGGCAATTCCTCCTAGCTTGGAAGAAGTCGAAAGCATCTGTCTGAACCGTCTGAAGCTGGGATTTTGGATTTGGCCAAGATCTTAAACAGCGGTTCTGTAGCATATGAAAGAGCAGCCATTTCCGTTATTATTAGAGAATTGAGGGACCTGCCAAACCTATTTCGCGCGTCAAACTCCGCCTGAATCAAGGAATCAGGCAGTCTTGGAAGCTTCTCTCCGAACTGGTCCATGGCGCAGTCCGGTTTGAGCTTGCCAAGCGTGAATGTGGCTGGCAAGTTCTCCCACAATTCTCCAAAAGCTGGGAAGAGCGGAGAAGTAGACTCCGCCGCCTCCCTTAGCTGTGGCATGGGCTCCAATCCTTGAGGACTGCCTGAAGAGTCCTCTCAACTATTTTCGTGGCGAACGGAAGAGAGCCTCTTCTTCCGTCGCAAAAATAGTGAAAGGACTCTTATAGGCCTGGAGCTTAGTGTTTGTGCACTCCCAGTCCTCAAGGCAGTGAACCCATTCCCGTTGGGCATGATCCCTACTGTAGAGAACATCTTCCCTAGAGATCTTGTCTTCCCTAGTAAGAGCCGCTACAGTCAGCCTAGCATAGCCGATGAAAGGCTGCGTCAGACCCGGAGGATAAAACTCGAAGTCCTCAATCCTTCGAGTTCCACACTCCGGGATAGAGATCATCCCATCCTTAAATGGAGCGTAGGCGGCTACTCTCCAAGGGTTCTCCCATAGAGAAAGCTGGCAGAGAGTCGTATGGCGGGAGCTGGAAAATACCAGCGCTTGGCCCTGGGGAGACTGGAAGAGGGACCTGAGAGAGCCCAGCCACTCGGTCCTCATTCTCTCTAACCCTGTTAGAGAGATCCTGGATGGATTGGCCTGATTGAGACAGGGTGCTTGACAGTTGTGCAAACATCTGCTCAAATTTCGTCCCCAGGGCGGAGACTTGCGAACCAACCAACTCACCCACCTGTTGCATCACCACTGCTGAGAAAGTAGTGGGATCAAAGGTGCTGGGTCCCGCTCCCCCCACCGGCGTTGCCGGAGTGGATGCGGTGGAGGCAGGAGAAGGCACTGGCTCGGCGGGGGGGAGAGCGCGAGCCTTCTGGGGCCTTAGAAGCCTGCTTCTAGAGCTCTTCGAGTAAGAAGAGCTCGGCTTGGCCTTCACCGCGTCAGCGTAAGAAGTCGAAGACTTCTTAGCCGAAAAGAAGACGAAGATGATCTTTCTTAGAAGTTCGTCTTAGATAGAGTCTTCGGTTCTCTCTGTCCCTTCACCTTAGGAGGTACAGAGAGAGCGGGAGGGCGGGTAGGGATCTCAGATCCCACAAAGCCTTGGAAAGAGGCGCTCGAAGAAGGGACAGGAGAAGATCCGGGAACACCCAAGGAAAGACCTTGGGCGCCCGACACACCTACCTCAACCAACAAATCCTCTACCCCAACCGCCATCGGCTCGATGTTTAGGTCCAGGGCAGCGACGTCCGGGACCGACTCCTGAGAGGCTACGACCCCGAAAGATTGCTGGAGATCTTGCTGGATGGAGGCTATGAGAGGGGCTGTGGACAAGGGGTCAAACATACCCTGTCGACTTGCCCGCCGGGAAGATCTGGACGGCCAGCTTCTTATCAAGGATGTACGGCTGGCCTTTGGCGGCGTTCTTCCCGAAGCCGCCCACCCACGCTTTCAGGGTAGCAAGGGCGACCTCCCTCACACTGGTAGCCTGGAAGAAAGGACGAGATGAGCTTCTAATGGCGGAACGGGGTTAACAAACTTATATCTAAGAGTTGTTAGTAAGTGATAAAGAAGCCTATAATCGACTTACCCCCTCCACCAGCTGACCGACTAGGTCGTAGCAGATGGCGCAGGCTTCCGGGTGCCAGACGATCATATCGTTGAATGACGTGGCACAAGGAGCGTGAGACCTGCACTCATCATGGGGCTGCAGGGGGGGTCGTTTTTACCACAAAACGGTCGCGTTGCACGCCGGGACCTGACAGTTGGTAGCCTGTAAGTGGAAAAAATACATGAGTATCAGGAGAACACTTACAGTCTAACAGTTGCTCCGCTGGTGCCGGAGCGAGAAAGTTAGATTAAACCAGAGCCCTGCCATAATACGTGTGGGTAACAAGGTTGGTTAGTCCTAGGCTATGCTCCGCTGGCGGCGGGGACATAAGATAGAATCCAACCAGGAGTGGTGGTAAAAGGAAAACCACGACGAAAAATGGCGGGGATGGTAAGCATATGAATAATAAAAATTAAACAAATCATCGTAAAATTAGGGTATATCCTTAAAATATAATAATATCAAACCTTCCTCCACCCGTCTACTAGAAGAGTGCCCGGGTAAGAAGCAAGCTCCCTTCCGGTAGCGGGGGAGAGATATAAGGATATAGTAGGCAAGCAACCGACCACTAGTAGTGACCACCCCGCCCGCTGGCGGAGCCAGTATCTATAACCAAAGGTGCCCCGGCTGCGACGGAGGCTCCGTCGTTATAGAAAGGGAAGGTGGCTGAGCAACTGGGGAAGGGGGGGGGAGGGGTCTCGGCGAAACACGGCGGTGGGAGAGAGAGAGGGGGGGGGGTGGCCTACTCCTCCCCGTCTCAACAAAACCTATCCGCTGGAGACACAGTACCCTATGAGTGGTCGCCCTATACCCCCCGCTGGGAGGGACCCCTGGCCACCTCAGAGAGGGAGGGAGGAGGGCAACGAAGTTGTCATGACAACCAAGGGGTCCCCCAGCACCTCCCTATACCTGGTAGGGAGGGAAGGGGAAGGGTAAGGTGCGATGGAACACGTGACCGCAAGTGGCCTAAGCCGAGCAACACAACCGTGGGAGGGCACGTGAACCAGGCTGTACCAAATCATGGAACATGCACCTAGGCTAGCCTAACACCCTAAATAGAATAAAATTACATCGTAAAGATGGAAAAAAGACACTTTTAGTAGAAAGAAAAGAAGCCCAGGAGGAGGCAAACTGTTCCGAGGAACAGAAGCCTACTCGGAGCCAGCGAAAGCCGATGAAGAGCAAGAGCCGGGATGCTGGGCTGGAAACAATAATAATAGCCCTAAATACCAAACTAAGAGAAATGGGTAAGGGGCTAAACTAGCTAAAACTCGATGTAAAAAACGATGAACGTAAAAGGTAAGCCCATAAGTATAAGAAGTCCAGTATGGAGGACCGGGAATTCTTAACGAGGCAGCATGGCGCCGCCACGAGACAACCGGGAAACCGTATATGACCTATTAGAAGGAAAATACTGGTCCCCGGAAGACAAAAATATAGTAAAACATTACTTATGAGGCACTTAACTTAGCCGTTGCGATTGCAGAACGTTCCATCTTGAAGAAGATAATAAATCCTCGTAAAATGCACAGCACAGAGAAAAATGCGTCTGGACGCTAGCGCTAAATAATTAAGGATGACCGCTAGGGGCGCTGCTGTCCGTGGCGTCCTCTAGTAGTAGTAGTAGCGGCTGCATCGCCCGTTGGTATCAGCTCTCTCTTGTGGGATTCTGATTGGAAGGTCTAATTGGTGAATGTCTCGTGGTAGTGTTTTCCACTCGCCCCTATTACCATACCGACACTTCTTTTTAAGAGTGAGCGAGTCAGTTTTACTGACATTTTCTTAATTTTGTTTTTCTTTTTTCTGGTAATTTTAGATTAATTTTACCTAGAAAGAATGATATTAAGGATCCTTTCATAGGCCGACACGAGCTGAGCCCAGAAATAGGTCGTAGTAGCACCTTCGTTTAATGACACTTCCAGGGTCTGGCTTTCGGATAAGTAACAAGGACCCTAAATTATAGCTGGTTCTTTAATATGATTTTAGAATATCTGATAGCTAACTGCAATTTTTTATATGATTTTTAATCAAAAACTAATAGTATATATAGTTATCATTATTAATTATATTATTATTCAGAGATTAAACCGTATTTGTGTAGAGCAAGCCCACAGGGCCATTGGCTTGAAATTCAGGCTTTCAAAATATAAGAAAGAAGAGATAAGTTATTTTAAAAAAAGAAAAAAGTAAAAGACACAAAGCTAAATCAATTTTGAAGATGCATGGAGAATTTATTTGTATTATGGTAGTAATTCATTGCATCCTTGCTGTAACTTTTATTATATCATAACTAAAAATAACTGACCTCGGTGAGGTAATTCTCATCTCACCAAAGTGAAACCAATCTCTCTCTCTCTCTCTCTCTCTCTCTCTCTCTCTCTCTCTCTCTCTCTCTCTCTCTCTCTCTCTCTCTCTCTCGTTGTTGGGGGGGAACAGCACATACATGTTTTACTTAACTCTATGTATACTTATACTTGTATGAATACACAAGGTAGCCTAATGTCTTAAGCTCGCATAGCAGCTTTGCACAACAAAAATGTGCATAGTCATAAACCATAACTTGAGAGAGAGAGAGAGAGAGCTATAATGAGTCAAGTTGAAGGTAGCCAGATTCATGGCTTTCATCATGTTTAGCCATTCTGTGTGCTGTAGTGAGTGTGTGTGTGTGTTGCAGGGTTTCAGCCATACAATTAATTTCTCATTTCCAGGCCTTGGGTTCCTTCTTAATCTTAAATGAAAGGGCTGGAAATCAGATCCTGGGTTCCAGTCAGCTATTCTAGAGGTGTTTTTTTTTTGTTTTTTTTTTTTCTCCTCCCACCTAAATTGCAACTCAAGATTTATATATTTAAAATTATTTTTCGTCATCACTAGATAGAAAAAAAATTAACCATTACATTATGAATGCTTCAACAGCTGTAGTCTTCATGAAAAATTACTATATTGTTTGTATTATGGAAGAGGAGTGTGTGTGTGTGTGTGTGTTTGTGTGCGGGTACTTGTGCATGTGTGTGCGGGCTTGTGCATGCATGTGTCAGTCACTGCCAGATTTGTCCTTTTAACTGCTGAATCTAGGATGAACCCAAGCAGAAAACTTTTGCAACTTATGTTATTTGATATGCTAGCACCGAAGGCTTAGCAGCAGCACATAATCACTTTATTTATGGTTCCACTCGCACGAATGCAACCTTTTTACTCCGGGGTACTCGCACCCATAATATATATAGTTTTGGGCCACTCTGCTCTCTTCCATTGCATTTACTCAGTGACTGGATGGGAACTATGTGCAGTTGGTAACTTTGATTGTCTTGGGCACTGTTTTTGGTACAAAGAGATGCACTCATGTAACTTATAAGAACAGTGCAGTATCTTGAAAATAATTTTGTACTAACCATTTATTAGGTGATCGAACATTGGGGAGAGCAGAGAAGTGATATGCCCCACCAGCAACGAATCTCATAGTAATCTCCATAGCAGACCAAAATGGACAATTTACACAATTCTTTTTACTTTTTATTTTCTTAATTATGTAAAAGGGGTAGCATAAAAGATATATGCTATTTTCTGCTAATAACCAGTAAATTATAAGGCATAATGCAGTGCACTGTAATTTTGTTTTTTTTTTTTTTTTTTATTGTCGTCATGCAGATCCCCCTTGAAGTGGGGCTAAGGTTACAAAAAATATTCTTATGTAATGAATGTGAATGGAATGCTTACTTTGAAAGTTCTTCTTTTTTGTGGCTTACCTTTCCTTTCTGCCATCATGTTATATTACCTAAAATGTATATAGTATGTGAATTAACCACTCAATTCCTTCCCATTCCATGCTGAAATTCATTTCACCATTTTCAGGGTTTATATTTACTGTTATTCTTGGTCATTACCATACTCTTCCAAATATTTACATTCAACTTTCACCTTTTACAAACTTGAAAATCTCAGCAGCTTTCTTTGCAGTTTCCCTACTAAACACCATGTTGTGTCAAGCATCAGCCACTCCTGACAACATTCATAGCTCTTTTTCATATCCCATAACTTTCCACCTAGATTTCATTGCCTTTCATGCAACCTAAAACAATTTTGGATAACAACACTGTAACTTAGACACCAGTTTTACCTACAACCACACTCACATCTACTTTATTTAACACTGAGGTTCATGTTTCATTATGAAAACCTCTTTATACTATCAACCTATTTTTTATAGCATACATGCTCATCACCCCCTTGTGTTATGTCTATTCTTTCAATTTTTTTTTTCCATGTCTGCCTACTTCCCAAGTTCGATTCTCGGGCATTCCTCTGAGGGGTTAGAGATGTGTATTTCTGGTGATGAGAAGTCTACTCTCGACGTATAATCATTGTCTACAACTACTTTTCTCTTAACATTTAAGTCCTAAGGACTTACGAGGAGTGTTGCTGTTTTACCGTAAATTGCAGAGTAAGACCAAGATTCTTTGCTTTAAATTCAAGACTACTTATCATGGTAACTTTGGCAAAAAGTATATGGAACCAAGCAACTTGGCCTATACTTGACAGCAGGATTTTGAAAGTGTTTAGAATGAGATGCTTGCTTTTATTACTAAGAGTTTGCTTATACATTTCATCAAGATCAATTTCAAGCTGTGTCTTATAATAATGTCATTGTATTCAGAAAAAGCTATGTAGCAGAGCTTGAATAAGAGTACAGTGGCTCCATTCTATGGGATATATACTGACCTGAATTCTACATGTTTCTTTTATTTGTATGTTTAGTGTATCAAACCTTGGAGATAGCACTGTGCTTTTGTGCTGATATCATCATCACATGTACTCCTCCTGAACTGTATCTTGTCTAGGTCCGTGTCGTATTATCTATATCAGTTGCTTCTCTGACCAACTATTCATTATTGTGTGTCATTATATCTTTCGTTGTAACCCCATCCTTAATGTCATACCACATATTGCTTCTGTTGCCTGATGTGCGTCATCGTACATGGATTTTCCACTGACCACTTGTTGATATAAATACATACTGATTTTTTTTATATTGCTTTATTATTTTGTGTGGTTTGGTTAAATATATTGGAAGTTTGTCAAACACAAGTTTCAGCTGAAAAATAACTATCAGAGATTATAGTAAGTGGTATACAGCAATTGATGGGAGGGGTTTTACACTTACTTTCCTACATCTTGTACAAATTTGCAGTTTATTCCCGCCATTCAAGTCAACCCATGGTTTTAGAGATTTTTCTTCATTTGCGCACAATTTATATTCATTGAAGACTATAAAGGTCTGGGTTTGAATAACATTTACTGACACCTGCTACCTAGTTGTGCTTTGTTCATCCTCTTGTTTCTGGTGTCATTTCAGGTAGTTTGTCCTGGTGTTCTTTCAGGTGTCAGGTGGACCATTCTTTTGTTTTTGACAATTTAATGAGGGCCACTGAGCTTTCTTGATGATGCCTCCGATTGATTTATGTCAACTGCTGTAGTAGGTTTATCATATTGACTGCATAAAAGTGTGTAAGAAATAGAAATCACTTGAACTGACCCCTTAGGAAAGATCAGTTGATGGCCAAGTATTGGAACTTTGTGAAGATATGAACAGCTTTTTACTGTAATCTGACAGTGTGTCATAAGTTTACAAGGACAATAAAACCAATATTGATCAGGAAAAAAATCCCATTTTTTAACTGATGGTACTGCCTTTCCCCCCCCCAGTCCCCCCCAGGTTTGGGGGAGTGGACAATGGGTAGGTTACAAAAAATATTCTGATGTAATGTAATATGAATGAATGCTTACTTTGAAAGGATTAGAAAATGATGGTGGTCATGTGATGAAATGTGGAGCCGGTCATTTTGTAAAAAAAGGTGTCATTTTGGTCTCGTCGGCATAGAAAATTAACTTGTGCTTGAATAAGTTTCTGGTCATTCATGTTTTTTATTTGGAAAAGGTAATTAATTTTATCGTTAAGTAAATGGCTGATTTTGTTAACAGACCTTATTATAAATTCCAAAAGATGTATTAATTTTCTGTTGTTATATCATGAATAAGTGTTTAACTCCTGATTTTACAGGTTCCTTATTTCTTCATTCATCAGCCCAAAGACAGTGGGGGCATAGTTATTATAATAGTATATTTCTTAATACTTTCTCTCTTTGCTTTTGGAAATTTTTCTTGCTTTGAATGTTTGTAGAAAGAAAATGGTATTAATGCAAATTCTCTTTTGCTGCAGATCCTGTTTATGGTAAGGCAGTGGCTATGAAAGTGTTAAAAAGGTCTTTGTGTACTGGATAGCATGGCTTTCTCTTAACAAGTTACTGACAGTTTAAATGATTTTTTAATTTTTGTGTTTCCTAAATTGATCTTGACAGAACCATTTTGACATGATTGTAAATGAGTTTCAATTAATGAACTATGCACAGTGCAACTAATTTCACGATATCCAGACAGGTTTTGTATTTGATAATTAATTGGTTCCATAACCCATTAAGGTTTTCAGATATTCTATATTTTTGATTTAGTTGGGTGTTAAAAGTTGTACCTCTGTTGATGCTGCTTGATGTTAAAGTAATTCTATACATTTATTGGCTTTTGGATACTGGAAGTTTTAGAGCATGTGAATCTCCCAGAAAAAGATATACTCAGTAAAAACAGAGATATGCTACAGTGTGAGAAATTTAGTCTACTTTATGTTTATCCTCTCCTGATTATATATTGATTTAGTAGGTAACACAAGCAAGCAAATTAGTTAATACTACATACAAAACAGTACTTTATACTCAGTGACATATATCTACTTTGTTTTAATAATATGACCAACTGTATTATTTGGAAGTCATTTAGTTTTCATAGGCTAAAACATTTTAAAAGTTTCTTTGTTTGTTTGATAGTGATTGGGTGTATTGACAAACAGTATTGTTTGTGCATAGATTAATAACTAATAAAACTATTCCTGTTGTGTGTTTTGACAGTATTAAAAAAAATGCCCCTAAAATTGATGTTTGACCTATATAGTACTCACTCATGGAAGCATGGGTGATTTTTTTTTATCTTACTAACAAAAGCTATTTGCATAATAGCTTGTAAATATTAAATTTTGAACCATTGCCTCTCAAGAGCCGGTGGACTTTTTTTATCATCTTGAAGGAGATATCATCCAAAGTTATCGGAAAAGAAAGCATGTGGACCTCCAGGCTGGTGAGGACAGAACCTTAGAAGGGTGCTTATCCCTTTTCTTCACAAAAAGTGATAATAAGATACCTGTATTTTCTACCTCCTGAACACCTTGTCTTGCTTTCAAATACTGCATGTGATAAAATCCTTGTAGAATATTTCAGCTGTACATCTCGCAGTATTGCGGTCATATCTTGTCCATCTTAGCCTTTGCAAGTACCATGTTTCCACTAGAGGTCTTTGACACTGGCCCAAAATCTTTTGCCATTTACTAAATGAATTCGGTACTCCCTTTTGATTCGCTAATTTATTTTATGGTAATAGTCCATCAAATTTTCCTATTTGTAGGATGTTATAACTTTTTTCTTCATGCCCTTTCATTGCAAGCATAAAAATCTACCGTATTCCAGGAGTAATTGATTGTTAAATATATAATGAAATTAGCAAGTCGTATTTAATTATGAAACATACAGATACAAAGCAAAAGGGTTAAGTTGATAAATGTGCAATGAAAATATAAGGACCAGGACTTAAGACCAGTTAGGTGCTAAAAAAATTAAGCTCAAAGACCATGTAAAAAAATTACGCTCACTCCCCTTCACTGCTCCACACAGTCACAGTAGTTGCACCACCTTCCAAAAAGGAGAGTAAGTGGGAGTAACAGTAAAATTTCAACATCTGCATTGCCACCACAGCATAATCCCCTATGTTGTTTTATTATCTGTATTATGTATAATACATGCAAAATATTGAAAATCTCCTTAAATCTTTGTAATCATGAGTGTGTGATATTTGTTACATTTGATACATAGCATTGCATGCATTCCTTAATTCGCCTACAACATTCACTCCACCATTTTTTCAGGCTTCTCTTTTCTCATTTGCTTCTTTTTTGGTTGCCTTAATCGTGGATTTGCTGATATTGTGGGTACGTCTGTCAGAGATTCTACAGAGTCTGTTTATTCTGTCTGTTAATTCTCCAAGAGTCTAAGCACCTGCTGTTGCAGGTTAAAAGAAGTTTTATCATTATTATTACATGTTATTGATTTTTTATTGGATGTGCACTCAGGACTGTCTGCTATTGGCTGCTTACCCACTGCCTCAAGACAGTTGCTGGAGTTGATGGTGTGTCTGGCATAGCCATGATGATCATCTCATCACTCATTTGACGTCATGAGGAGCTGTGTTTTCATTGGCTCTTCGCTCTATGACGTCATTCCTGGTGTTGTCAGTGTTTCCTTCGAGGGAGGGGCGGGGTTCTCTTCTGGAATATTGACAGTGGTATTGCTGGTATATTATTTGTTGATACTGTTGGTCCGGGTGAGGTTCTACCTTAAGCTCTTGAGAAGGAGGAAGGGCTTCTTGTGTTGTGTCAGGGGGAAGGGCCTTTGTTCCAAAATGAGTAGCGCTAAACAGCAAGCACAGACGTCTTGAGTCAGGCGCTTCTGAGGATCTTAGTATCGTTGACAATACTATCCTGGGAAGAAGTCCGGTTGTGGCTGACGAGGGCGGGGTGACACAAGGTTCTCTTTGCAAGTCACATCGTAGTCATTCCAATGTAAGTTCTGTGACATCCATGGAAGGGGCATTGGTATTGATTGGTTTTCTTCAAGGGGTCTCCTGCAGGCAAGGAAGGGTTGTTCTTCATAATAAGGTCTTGCATTCTCCGTTTTTGTAATAAATTACAAGGCTTATCTTCATGCCCCTCCTCTGTCAGGTTGACGTGCTCCGAAATTATTTTCTTTGCATGACTTCTTCCTCCTCTCGATACTTGGTGTGTGAAAGCCTTGTAATAGAGTTTGATGGTTTCTTGTGGTGGTGGTGCGGCATTGTTGGAGCACCATTTGTCGAGTTCCATTTTTATTACATTGTTAGTGAGCCTATTGGGATGCCTGTTGTTGACGAGTACCTGGGAGGCTCTGTCCGATTCTTTTTATCACAGTCATCCACTTCGACTGGGTGGTTTTCAAAGTGTGGGGTTGTGAGTTGCATCCTGCCTCCTTAGGGGTCCATCACTTTGCTTACTATGTGTGCTGTTTCTAATAGCACACTTCTGCATGAGTCCTGGAGCTACTTCAGTATCTAGTTTTTCCAGGTTCCTTTTCAGAGATCTTGGGATCATGCCTAGTGTTCCTATATGATTATGGGTACAATTTCCACTGGCATTTCCCATATCCTTATTATTTCTATTTTCAGGTCTATATACCGATTTTTTCTTTTTTCTTTCTCCTCTATTCTAGTGTCCCATGGTATTGCAACATCAGTGAGTGGTACCTTCATGATTTTGTTATTCGATGTCACGTATCATCTATTGGCTCATATCATCCTGTCTGTTCTGATACCATAGTCCCAGAGGATCTTTGCCTGATTGTGTTCTATCACTTCCTCAGGTTTGTGTTTGTATCACTTATTACTGCAAGCTAGGGCGAGGTGTTATTTCCATCTATCATTCTTTGAACGTATCTGGCTCTTAGGACCTGATTTTGTGCCACTGTTAGCATTTCTTTTGTTTCCTTCTGGCCTTCTCCCCTCTATAGCCTACCATGTTTCATTGTTGGCCAGTTCTTTAGTCTCTCATGCACTGTCTGTGCATTGGTTTGTTGTGCCATTCCTCCATTCTGTTTGTCAGTCTCCTGTCTATATATCTCTGGGTCTTTGTTTACTTTTATCTGTCCTTCCCATACCTCTCCTTAACCACTTGTCGTCACTGATTTTCAGATGTTGCCCCAGTGCTCTGCTCTCGATGTTGATGCAGTCCTCTATGCTTAGTAGTCCTTGTCCTCCTTCATTTAGTGTTATGTAAACTAGTTTGTATTTGCTCTTGTGTAGTGCTTTGTGTATGCTGTGGAGTTCAGCCTTCGTTCTCCATTCCACTGCTCCTGCTCCGTATCTGATTACTGGTACTGCCCATGTCGTTATGGCTTTCATCATATTTGTGGCATTGAGTTTTAACTTGGGTATTTTCTTAAGTCTGCATATATTCTTTCTTGATTGTGCCCTTCTGCTCTTTGTGTTTTATATCCTCTCCTATTATTCTTAGGTATTTGTATCCTGTTTCATGTATGCGTTTGCTGTTGTTCCCATCTGGTAGCTTTATCACTTCAGTCCTCGTCACTTTATCTTTTTGTATTTTGACCGAGGCACATATTTTTATTCCAAACTCCATCCTGATGTCCTTGGATACAATCCTTGCAGTCTGGGTTAGGGTATCTATTTCCTTGATGCTCTTACCATACAGTTTGATGTCATGTATGAACATCAGATGTTTAATTCTGTTGCCCCTTTCTTGAGTTGGTACCTAGCTTCCATCTTCTGCAGTACTTTTGTCATGGAAATCTGGCTACTATAAAGAGTAATGGGGACAGTGAGTTGCCTTGAAAAGGCCCTCTGTTTGTATTCCCAATTTTGTTTTGCATTGTATTTTTGAGGAAGCTGTGTGTTTTCCCACCCCTGCCCAACATATTTTCAGGCATTCTCTTAGTCATGTGCTTGTTATCATGTCGAAGGCATTCTTGTAGTCACTCCACGCCATGCTTAGGTTGGTTTTTCTTCTGGTACTGTTCTTCATTACTATTTTGTCTGTCAGAAGCTGGCCCTTTGTGCCCTACCCTTCCTTGTGCAATCTTTCTGTTGGTGGGGGATGGGTTTGTATCCTCTAGGTAGTTGTATAGCCTTTTACTAATGACACCTGTTAGTAACCTCCACATTACTGGTAGACAGGTGATAGAACTTGCTATATTTCCCTTGTTCTTGTTGTTCTGTACTAAGGATGTTCTCCCTGTAGTCATCCATTCAGGTGCATGGTGGTTGTGATACAATGCTGGAGTTGTTCTGATATTCACATGTGTAGGGCCTTGAAGTTTTTGAGCCAGTATCCATGGGCTTCATTGGGACCTGGGGCTTTTCAGTTGGGCATATTCTTAAGTTGTATCTGATTGTGTCTGTCGGGATCTCGGTGAATCTTTGTTGCATTCTCCCCATTTCTTCTGTCTTTCTTCCTTCCTGAAGCCATGTTGCTATTTGTTGTGTGATACGAGATTGATCCATATGTTTTCCCAGAGTCTACTTGGTTCAGTTTCAGGAATTCCTAGTGTATTGTCTTCCCCTTTTAGTTGGCAGTATAGTCTTTTCTGGTTGTTCCGAATAGTTTGTTCTGTTGGTATCCTTTATTACTGTTCATGTACTGTTGGATCTGATGTGCTTCGGCTTCAAGCCTCTATTTGATATCTTCTATTTTGTTGTTCAGTCCCTTCTATACTTTGTATTTCTTGTTCAGTGCCTCCCTTGTTTCTTGCTTCTTAGCCTCTTTTTATGCCATCTCTTTCAGATGTTGACCAACCTTCTTCTGTATCCATTGGGTTGCGTCTGAGGTAGCATCTCCATATTTCCTGATTTTCTTCTGGTTTGCCTCTGGAGCCTCAGTCTCTGGTTGCTGGTTACTGTTGTTGTGGTCGTCAGTTGCTGAATGATGGCCTCCAAGTACCTCATTGTCTTCCCTGTCAGTAGGGCTGTATACCTACCTGGGTACTAGATGAAGCTCCTCCATGGCCAGAGGTTCCAATTATGTTCGTCGTTGTTGTTTAATCTTTTCATTGCTTCTCATCATTGCTAAGTTTTGCTATTTAATGCTGGACCCTAACCCATCAGGGTAGGTACTCATTTACAGCTGAGTAGACTGAAGAAATTGCAGAAAGATCCTTTCCCAAGAAATCTATGCCAAGTGCGATCACCCATCCAACGACTGACCAGCCCCAATGTTGCTTAACCCTCTTATGTCGAAGGGGTATAATAAAAATTGTCTCCCGTATGCCGAAAGGGTCTGGGAGTGAGCGCCGAAGCAGAAAAAAAGTTTTTACAAAAAATCCCACAGCACGCTTAGTTTTCAAGATTAAGAGTTCATTTTGGCTCCTTTTTTTGTCATTGCCTGAAGTTTAGTATGCAACCATCAGAAAATGAAAAAAAAATCATTATCATATATAAATAATGCGATATATGATAGCTCAAAAACAAAATTTCATATATAATTGTATTCAAATCGCGCTGTGAGCAAAACGGTTAAAGCTAACGAGATAAGTTTTTTCGTTGTATTGTACACTAAATTGCGATCATTTTGGTATATAACACATTGTAAAACGATCAAAGCAACAGAGAAAATATTATCACAAAATGATGCATGAATTTGTAACGCGCGGACGTAAAAAAAAAAATTTTTTAAATTCACCATAAATCTAAATATTGTTCTAGAGACTTCCAATTTGTTTCAAAATGAAGATAAATGATTGAATATTACTAAACTGTAAGAGTTTTAGCTTTCAATTGCAGTTTTCAACCATTTCGGACGAGTTAAAGTTGACCAAATGTCGAATTTTTTAAAATATTTTTTTATATGCAAATATTTTGAAAATGAGAAAATCTACAACCTTCAATTATTTTGTTGTATTCTACATGAAATTGCGCACATTTTCATGTATAAAAACTTTATGTAACGGCTAATTTAAAATGTTGCAAACATTACGACAATCGCACAAAAAATTTCTGATTTTTTTTCGAAAGAGTTACCACGCGGACATAAGGAAAATGTTTTTTTTTTTTTCATAAATTCACCATAAATCGAAATATTGTGCTAGAGACTTCCAATTTATTGCAAAAAGAAGGTAAATGATTGAATATTACTAGAATATGAGAGTTTTAGCTTACAATTACGTTTTTCAACCATTTCGGTAGAGTCAAAGTTGACTGAAGGTTGAAATTTTGGCACTTATCGTTATTTATATAAATATTTTTCAAAACTGATAAAAGCTACAACCATGGGTGTTTTTAGTTGTATTGTGCATGAAATTGCACACATTTCCATATATAAAACTTTATGTAACGGCAAATTTAAAATGGTACAAACATTACGACAATCGCACAAAAAAATTTATCGGAAGAGATAATGCGCGGACATAAGGAAAAGTTTTTTTCATAAATTCACCATAAATCGAAATATTGTGCTAGAGACATCCAATTTGTTGCAAAATGAAGGTAAATTATTAAATATTACTAGAATATAAGAGTTTTAGCTTACAATTGCATTTTTTGACCATTTCAGTAGAGTCAAAGTTGACCGAATGTTGAAATTTTGGCACTTATCGTTATTTATTTAAAAATATTTCAAAACTGATAAAAGCTACAATCATGAGTATTTTTTTTGTTGTATTCTACATGAAATTGCACACATTTTCATATACAACTACCATCCGACTTACAACCTGCTCGACATACGACCACTCATACTTACAACCTTACTTCAGACAGTTGACCATTGAGTTACTGGCACTGCGCCTCTCATGAGAACTCTCATCACTCAGGGCAGCATCAGTTTGAGTTACACCCGCTCGATCTGCAGCATCATTTGATATTAACTGTACTGTAGACTGAATTGCAAACCAATTTACGTAAGAATCGACTTCTGACATGCATGCAAGAACCTAACCCCATTGTAACTCTATGCCTGATTGTACATAAATATCATACTATTACATAAATGATTAAAATGTATTAGTAGAAGTACATTATGGTAAAAAAAGATTGAAATAATGATTGTACATTACATTACAGTACTAAGTAGGCACTTTTATATAGCAAAGATTTGATAGTATACCCATAACCCAGTATGTTGGCCACTATCTAAGGTTCGACTTACATCTATTGTGACTTACAACCAGTGGGTTGGAACCAAACTTGGTTGTAAGTAGGATGGTACTTGTATAATACTCCATGTAACGGCATGAAAAAACATCGTATTTAATAACGTGAAGGGCAGTTTCAAAAGCTGCATTTGTATTATATTTCTGTTTAAAAATAAAAATACCTGATACATAATGTATTTTCATACACATTTTAAATATAAAAGCATAAACATTTATAAATCGACACATCCCATAGCTAAATTTGCATTTATGTTACTCGATATTTGCGGCATAGAACAGCGTCAAAGTCATATATTTTACCCATAAACCTATGTAATAACTGTCCATAAAAAGTTTGTTAACCAATTTGCATAACCTTTATGTCGGTCTGAACGGCATTTCTACAAATGGTATGAACTTGTTACACAACGGCACTAGCTGCGCTGTTAACTGAAAATTGTGCCGTAAAAATACCTTAAAATGCCTTATTTTTTCAATTAATATTTTTGACGACAGCCGTAAAACCGATTCGCCGGTGAGCGATTGCGCCATTAGACGAGAGCCGCCTGTACAGTAGTGGGAGAGGAGAACCTAAATTTAGGAGCTAAAGCTCATGAGGTCAGATTGGTTAGTCACATCATTCCTTTAGACATAATTTGTCTATTGTTTCAGATGTTTTTAGCAGGGTACCCATTAGAAGTGTCGATCGGTCTCTGAGACATTAATTGAAGGATGTGGGAGTGTTTTACGATAAATGCAGTGCATTAGGATCATTATCTGTGGCTGGCAGGGTGTTAGGGAAAGAAGTGTAGGAAGCATTTTCTTCCTACCTGTGATTTGATATCAGACGTTGTGTTCAAGGGGAGGCTGGAGGCGCTTAGTGCATGGAGTGCCCCTCTAGTTGTTAATTTTGCGGTTAGGTTTAATAGATTTTTTATGTTTTTTGGTGTAGTTTATGTTGCATCATCTGGTCTTGGTTAGTTAGTTCCATGCCCAGGTTTCAGGGGCAGAAGGCTACCTGTATGCTTAGTAGTCACCGGGTTCATCCCTTGCTACAAAGCTTCTCTGTTGTAGAGGTGTAAGTCTGACCAACTAGCCACACCCTACAGGGATAAGATAGCACTAACCAGAGGCAGTACCTTCCTGTAACAGGTCCCTTTATCAGGTGAGGAACAACAAGCATTGATTCAATGCTTTTAATTTTTATTCTATGTTCATTATCATCATTAATAATGTTTGAGGTAGAATGAACCATATCCCACCTCTAGGTCAATTTGGGATTCAGCAATGTAATTACTTGGTAAGTTACATATATATATATAAATAACATTTTTATGATAAAATAAAGTTTTATATATATATACTTACCAAGTAATCACTAATCAGAGCCCTCCTTCCTCTGTGCATATGGAGAAGAGCAGAAACAGTTGACTACTTGCTGGAGTTGTTCTTCTCTTACGCCAAATGTGGGCAGGGCAGTTATCTTCACCCACACCAACATTAACACTACTGCAACTGCAATATTAAAGTTTTTGAGCTGCTGGCAAGTGAAACTGTGAGCCAATGTAATAATTGGTAACCATATCTATAAAACATTGTTTTGTCATAATGTCGTTTTTAAGTAATGTAGCAAAATTGAATGTTATATTTGAACCTGAATAGTAACTGATACACTAAGGTGGGATCACTGTAGTGGAAACAATTTATGAAAAATAGATGTTATTAGTTAATATTTTTTAGTACTTTTATTTGGAGCAAGTTATTTATTGTTTAAAACTTTTGGTCTGAAGCACAGTGCACTTGAAAAATAAAGAGATATTATTATTGCTTCCATGTTTTTATTTTAAAATAACTGCGTATTTGACCTAATTGAAATTGCACTCTTGGTCAGTGGAAGTTAGTCAATTTTTTTTAAGTAGATGCTGTTTCAAATGATTTGTTTATTCTTGGTAGAAAGTGTCCTTATCCCAGTGGTTTAGAAGTTAATTGGATCATTTGTGAGACATTTTCTATTTATTTCAGCCTCATGCATGGGATGTGTTAATTTGCCACTTGCAGTTTTATTTTGTTTGTGATGTATTGCATATGACTGTAGTGTCATTTTCATGATGTTGAAGGTAAAAGTCCTTAGTATTCTGAGAGCAACCCTTTTTCCTCAGTGGAGTCTGTCTTAAAAGGCCATTCATGAGATATGTCTCATCATGAAATATAAGTAAAAGGTTATCATGTTTACTTTGAAATCAATTTTTAGTGACAACTCTAGAAAAGAACCTTTATTTTTTGTCTTGAATTCTGATTTTTATTTTTGTGACTAGTATACAATACAGGATTTGGCATTCTCAACACTTTCAACATTCTAATGTGAGATCAGGAAATTGGTTATTCTTGCTCTGTAATTTCAGCACTAATATCTACTTTACATTTCAGACACAATGGTGTGCAGTGGTTGTTGTGCAACATTGGATCATATAGTCTCTTACCTGTACAAAGTACTGCATAATAAAAGTAAGTAAATTGGTTTGTAATTATGCCCAAGACCTGCATGTGTGATGTTGTCCTTTTCCAGATACGATGGTGTGCGCGGGCTGCTGTGCAACTCTCGACCACATAGTCACATACCTCTTCAAAACAGTACATCAGAAGAGTAAGTTTTCAGTATCAATTAACTTGTAATACGTATTTGTTTACTTAGCCTGTTCAGTACAGTATATATTGAATTATGTTATTTTTCTAGAAGGAAATTGTACTGCAAAATCAGTTTTGCACACCATTTCTGGTCTGTTGTTTGTTTTGTTTTGTGTGCATTACTTTCCTTATCGCTGTGATTTCTTCTGTATTATAGTTTTTGCATGATTTTGTTTCATAAATCAATCATTTATAAATAGCTGAATACATGATCGTCAGGTGTACAGATGTACCAGTTTCCTTCAATGAAAGCAATACTAATAACCCTCCTGTTGCACTGCACATGCATGGTTGGGCCACTCTAGCCCACATAACTCTGATCATCGTTTTGAGATGTTACCACTGCCAAATGTTTGGTCATTTGATACAGAAATGTAGAAAGAAAATAAATGAAGAACCTGCTTTATGTTGTAATTGTGGCAAAGAAGCACATAGACCATGCAATGAACCACCATCTTGTATTAATTGTGGAGAAAACCATCCTGCATCCTCTCTTAGAATTATCTAACTCAAATCAATTATAAGGCAAGTCTTCATATTTCAACCTACCCGCATCATCTTCAGAACAATTTCTTCTTAACTTCGAATTTTAAGTCCTTAATTCACTCTTTACAGCAGAAAAAGAACACCCGTTCTTCTGTCCGACAGGTACCAAGAGATCTTCTCCTTGTCGGATCAAAAACCAGTCAACAACTCTGTTTTCTTTCACTTTGTCCGAAACTCTGGAACAACGTTGAAATATAAAGATGGGAAAGCAAAACTGTTTCCTTGTAAGGAATACATTTAACATTAAATTAAATAATTCAATTAGAATACAAAAAGGGGGAAAGTTAAGAATTTATATTTACCGTTAATATTAACAAACTGCAATCATTCAGTTTACTTTCCGTCCATAACAAAAACCAGAAATGGGGACAAAAAGCATGAAACAAACGAACTAGTCAATTCGATTATTCTCCCACGAATGAAATTACCATTCTCCAATCAACTATTTCTATATCTTACCCAACCAACAAAAGAAAAGTGGTTACACAAAGAAACCATTTTGACAGATTAACTCGA
>NC_087202.1:121015725-121081102 GCF_015104395.2 Macrobrachium nipponense
CTTCTCTTACGCCAAACGTGGGCAGGGCAGTTATCTACATCCACACCAACATTAACACTACTGCAACTGATCTTTTAAAGTTTTTGAGCTGCTGGCAAGTGAAACTGTGAGCCAATTGTAATTACTTGGTAACCATATCTATAAACATTGTTTTGTAATAATTTCGTTTCAAGTAATGTAGTAAATTGAATGTTATATTTGAACCTGAATAGTAACTGATACACTAAGGTGGGATCACTGTAGTGGAAACAATTTATGAAAAATAGATGTTATTAGTTAATATTTTTTAGTACTTTTATTTGGAGCAAGTTATTTATTGTTTAAAACTTTTGGTCTGAAGCACAGTGCACTTGAAAAATAAAGAGATATTATTATTGCTTCCATGTTTTTATTTTAAAATAACTGCGTATTTGACCTAATTGAAATTGCACTCATGGTCAGTGGAACATAAAGTCAATTTTTTTAAGTAGATGCTGTTTCAAATGATTTGTTTATTCTTGGTAGAAAGTGTCCTTATCCCAGTGGTTTAGAAGTTTAGGGGTTGGATCATTTGTGTGTGTGTGTTAACCCATGAGACATTTTCTATTTATTTCAGCCTCATGCATGGGATGTGTTAATTTGCCACTTGCAGTTTTATTTTGTTTGTGATGTATTGCATATGACTGTAGTGTCATTTTCATGATGTTGAAGGTAAAAGTCCTTAGTATTTCTGACAGCAACCCTTTTTTCCTCAGTGGAGTCTGTCATAAAAAGGAAAAAGGCATTCATGATATGTCTCATCCTGAAATATAAGTAAAAAGTTATCATTTTTACTGTGAAATAAATTTTTAGTGACAACACTAGAAAAGAACCTTTATTTTTTGTCTTGAACTTCTTTTATGTTTTTATTTTTGTGACTAGTATACAATACAGGATTTGGCATTCTCAACACTTTCAACATTCTAATGTGAGATCAGGAAATTGGTTATTCTTGCTCTGTAATTTCAGCACTAATATCTACTTTACATTTCAGACACAATGGTGTGCAGTGGTTGTTGTGCAACATTGGATCATATAGTCTCTTACCTGTACAAAGTACTGCATAATAAAAGTAAGTAAATTGGTTTGTAATTATGCCCAAGACCTGCATGTGTGATGTTGTCCTTTTCCAGATACGATGGTTTGCACGAGCTGCTGCGCAACTCTCGACCACATAGTCACATACCTCTTCAAAACAGTAAACCAGAAGAGTAAGTTTCAATATCAATTAACTTGTAATATTTGTTTACTTAGCCTGTTCAGTACAGTATACAGGCAGTCCCCGGGTTACGACGGGGGTTCCGTTCTTGAGGCGCGTCGTAAGCCGAAAATCGTCGTAAGCCGGAACGACACTTGGAAATATGCCTTAAACTAATAACAAGTTAAAGAGACCTTACCTGTGTGACATGCAAGTATTGCATGATGTGTAGTGTGGTTATTTCAATGCCAAAGGATGGTTCTTGAAGGTATATATTCTTTATTATACTCTTGTGACACTATAAAGCACAATCTTGAAGTATTACCAAGTCCTTAGTTGACTTTAATATACGTACACTAATACACTTAATCCTTAGGTTAGATTATACACTATACACTATTACACTGTACTAATCCTTTGGTAGTACATCCTGGAGTACACTAAAATCCCAGTCTGGTAGCTCTGGAAGGTAAAAGTATAACACAATTAGTACAAAATACTACACAAAGCCTAATGCAATATGTAATATAGATATCAAGAGTAAAAGTAAATTCCTAATATCAAGAGTAAAAGAGGTAATGTATGTAATTAATTCCTTACTTTTAGTTTATAATTCCTTACTTTGAGTTATATCAAGAGTAAAAAAGCTAATGTATGTGAATTAATTCATTACTTTTAGTTTAAAGTTGTCGTGCTATGTAACCCTGGATGCAACAAGTCTTGTGTGGCCCCATAGCCTACATCATTCAGGGGGTTCTGGAATGTACAAAAAAATAATTATGTCAGTAAGTACTCTATGCATAGTAAGTTACATACAGTAATATGCACCATACAGTGGTTTAATATCACATATATAACATGTATAAAACTTAGTTAATGTATGTTAATTAATTCCTTACTTTTAGTTTAAAGTTGTCGTGCTATGTAACCCTGGATGCACAAAGTCTTATGTGGCCCCATAGCCTACATCATTCAGGGGGTTTTGGAATGTACAAAAAATCAAAAAAATTTTGTCAGTAAGTACTCTATGCATAGTAAGTTACATACAGTAATATGCACCATACAGTGGTATATCAACTGGTATGCATGTTGTAAATGATTGGTCTACACCCCCTGTTCAGCAGGGAGTGTACGTAATTCCATGAAGGACCTTGATCACTTATCCCATGTGAGAGATCTTTGTCACTTTTTTTTTAGTATAAAACTTACTTAATGTATGTTAATTACTACTATGTATAATTCCTTACCTTTAGTAGTACTGTAGTAGTTTACAGTTACATATGTAGTAACCCTGGACAAAGTTTTATGTGGCCCCCATAGCCTGCATCATGGAGGGGGTCCTGGGTTTTCTGGAATGTACCAAAAAGTATCAAAGTTAAGTCATGTATGTATGTTTAGTAAGTTACATACAGTAACCATACGTACAGTGGTTTTATAACATGTATACAATGTACATAATCAAAACTTGGTTGGAAATTCTGTAAAAAAAATAAAAAAAAGTTATGTACGTATGTAATAATGTATGTAAAAACCTTACTGTTCATACTTTGTTACACTACATGTTACATTTGATACGTGATACTTCCTGAAAGGTTTTTTCCATCCAAAAATGGTGCTTCTACTTGGTAGTTTTATCCCTTGATGACACTTGTAGTAATTTGTTAGTAACAACCTGGAGTTGTGTGAAAAAATGTTGGTTCTGGAAGGAAAAGTAACAAAATTAGTGTACAAAAATATACACTACAGAAAGTCGTGAATGCAATATGTTAATTACTGTAGATATATCAAGAGTACTAAAAGAGTTAATGTATGTTAATTAATTCCTTACTTTTAGTTTAAAGTTGTCGTGCTATGTAACCCTGGATGGACAAAGTCTTATGTGGCCCCATAGCCTACATCATTCAGGGGACTCTGGAATGTACAAAAAATAATTTTGTTAGTAAGTCCTCTATGCAGAGTAAGTTACATACGTAATATGCACCATACAGAGGTTTAATATCACATATAACATGTAGTATAAAAAAAAATTAATTTAGAAATTCCTTACATAACTTACCAAACTTTTAGTGAGTCTCAAAGCTGTTTACCTAGGTTGTGGGAGATGGAGGTGGAGGTGTAGAGCATTCATGATAAGGATGCATTCCAAACCTAACTTCAGTGTGCTTTATCACAGATAAACAGGCTAGGATGATGGGCAGTCTGGAATGAAGAATTAATATTAAAGGACAGTATGTAACCACTTAGGTGTACAAAATTTATTGTACGTATGCAAACATTAAACACAATGAGAATTCCTTACCTTCAGCAAAATGAAGACATGTAGGCTATGTAGAGGTCTGGTTTATGTAAGTCACAGGTGCATGCCATCTGGAATGATAATGTACCTATGATTATAGTATGTATGTTACATACATACATGGTTATTACATATGTAATAATAAAACATTAATAAAAAAAAATGTCCTTACCAAATTCTAGTGGTTGGCTTGCTTACTGGGATGGGCATATGGTAGATGAGTGGGTGGCTGGGCTATGGAGTGGGATGGGCAGGTGCTTGGGAGTCTGGAATGATAAAAAAATATATAAAATGATAGAGTTACTACTGTAACTACTGCACATGTTATTACTGTTTGACATAGTAGTGTGTAATACGTATGTACAATATAAAAAAATGAAGAATTCTTGTACCTGAAGGAGTTGGAGAGGTGATACTACTCGTATCAACTGATTTGGGCTCTGGAGGGGTGATACTACCTCGTATCAACTGATTTGGGCTCTGATGATAACATCTAGATCTCTGTAAACGAATGATAGGGTACATAATATAAGGTGGATGTAACTGTAGCATATGTACACTTTTAATAAAAATTTCTTTTGTTCATGAAACACTTACCTGACAGATATATATATAGCTGTATTTCTGAAGTCCGACAGAATTTAAAAATTCGCGGCACACGCAGTGGGCGGCCAGGTGGGTAGTACCCCATTCCCGCCGGGGGAGGCGGATATCAGGAACTATTCCCATTTTCTATTCATATTTTTTCTGTCGCCGGTCGGTAACATCAAAAAACTGTTTACAGAACCTCCGCCTGGAGGGATTTTTGAAAACTTCATTAGCCGCTTAAGTATCCTAATTATTCTTTCGATTATTAACTTGGATTTGTGGCTAGGCATACGCTATCGTAAATTTTTTCATTGCATTTGATGTCTGAAGCTAGTTAGCCTAGTTTCAGACTTTGTTGTCTGCATGGTAAGGTGAGGCTACCGGAACTTTCGGTAGACACTCGCTTAGTATATATGACGTTTACATGTTTTCTTTGCATAAGTTCAATGTAATTAGTGTAAGTGTGACTGATTACGGAAGAAGGAGGATTCATGTACGCATTTTAGAGCGTGTTAGAATCAGGAGTTTTCCTCCACAGTAAACAGAAGTTAGAAATAATGAACCTTCTAACCTCCTGTAGATTTTATTTTGCCTAACCTGTGGTATGGCTTACGGGCCTAGAAGAAGTGTCTGCGTTAGAGGATTACATCAAGTAATCTTAGACTAAAGTGCTCGCTCTCCAATCAGTGTTGTGAAGTGTAGTGCCCCTTGTGTTGTGGAGGGGGCGTCAGATCGGCCCCATAATGCCTCTAGGCCTGGACCTCTGTCGGACTCCCAGGACTAGGAGAGGGCATGTCGAAAGCCGCAAGAGGGTTACGGGGGCTCCCCACCGATCTGGCGTCCCTTCGGCAGAACCTGTTGACGCTTCCCAGGCTGCTAAAGATCGTGCACGTGCACGAATCTTGAAGGATTGCTTCTCGTCCTCCGAGGCGTCTCCCCGCGCAAGGGTTGGAGCTCTCGGAAGGACTCGCGCCCCTCTAAGAAGCTTTAGAGAGAGGACGCTTCCATGTCCTCTCTCTCGTTAGGAGGGAACGTCAGATCGGCCCCATAACGCCTCTAGGCCTAGACCTCTGTCGGACTCCCAGGAAACCAGGGAGAGGGCATGTCAAAAGCCGAGGAGGTTACGGGTTTTTCATGCTGATCTGGCTTCCTTTCGGCAGGTCCTGTTGTCGCTTACCCAGGCTGCCCGAAGATCGAGCACGTGCACGAATCTTGAAGGATTGCTTCTCGTCCTCCGAGGCGTCCTCCCCACACAGGGGTTGGAGTTTTTTTTCTCGGAAGGACTCGCGCCCCCTAAAGAAGCTTTAGAGAAGGAGGACGCTTCACGTCCTCTCTCTCGTCACGAGAGGATGAAAGAGTAAAGAGACCACATTTTCCCTTTAGAAGAATGCACTGGCTCTTTTCCTAAGGGACATTAATTTAAGGAGGCTCATTCATCTTGCCAGAAGATGATTTGAGCCTCCTGCGAGTGAACGCTCATGTATTACATCATTTATACATTATAAGGAGGCTCATTCATCTTGCCAGAAGAGGTGATTTGAGCCTCCTGCGAGTGAACGCTCATGAAAAGAGCTGTTTCAACTCGCTAGCATTCCAAAAGAATTTGGTAATCAAGGACATTCTGATTCCACCTTTTGGAGGAGCAACTCAGTATTCGTCTCCTCTCCTCATGGCGCTCCGTATACGTTATGTAACGTTCGCTTTACTTCGAAAAAAGCAAGCTGATAAGTTTGACGGCCGGCAAGCTGCTTTGCACAGTCAAACAACTTATGTCTCTGGGGTCGGCATAAGAAGGGCAATTTAGACGTGAGGAAGCTTTTGGAGGTGCTCGACGTCCTATAAGTAGACACATTCTCAGGACGCTCGGCAAGCACCTTGCGGAAGACGAAAGCCATACGTCTTCCTTTAGTGTTCACACTCTTCAGGAGCAGCGTGCGGCTCTCCATGGAGGACTCGCATGAGGACGTCCCTTAAAAATATTCAACGTCATACGCAAAAAACGCGGTTCGTCATAACATTGAGATGTTGGCAAGGTCGCTCGCCAGGACGCCTCTTCGGCGGGCCTTGCATGCATCAAGGCGCTCAACGAGTTCCTCTCTGAAACGTCGCTTCAGAAGACTTGGTGTTCTCTGCTCAGACACGCTCGTAGCTAAGCAGGGACGTTTTTTGAGGACGCTCAGCAGGACGCTAAGCAGGACGCTCGGCAGGGACGCTTTGAGGACGCTCAGCAGGACGCTTTCCAGGACGCTTTTGAGGACGCTCAGCAGGACGCTTATGAGGACGCTTTTGTGGACATTCGCCAGGACGCTTCGGTGGAAGCTTGGCAGGACGCTTTGCGAGAGAAAAGACTTGTTGAAGGCGTCTTATTTGCTGTGAGGACATTTCTTTACAGAAAGAAAAAAATTTTTAAAAAGGATTCGGAGTTAGCGGAGAGACATTACCCGAATTTTTTCTTCGATCCCTCTTTCCTCTTTCATCGATTTCCTTTGAGAATCGGGAAGATTATATACTCGGATTCCTGGGTGACTTTCGGTCATGTTAAAGGGTTTTCCCCTATTAGCAAAGTGCTAATAGTTTTTGTCAAGTCAGGACGTTTTCCCCATTGTCATTTAAGTGGGCGACCCCTCATAAATGGGGTAGTTTCTCATTGACATAGATTTTAACGTTTTTATCGTTTAAGCGGATAAACTCATTAACAAATTTCGGAAGAGCTCTCATTCATTTCAGAGGCTCATCCGGGGAGTAAGAAAAAAGACTTGTAGACTAGATGCGGAAGTCTTAGTCCTTAATGTCCAATCATAAGAACATTGAACGGTCCTTTTCGATCCTCGGTTCTCTTGATGATCTCTATTCGAATATTACTCCCTTTTCTTGGCAAAGAGTCCTGGCAAAGAGTCAAGGAGTTCTTTTAAAAAGTCTCATTCATTAGAACGTGGACAGTCGGTTTCCCTTTCTTTCTCTCTCGTCGAGGAAAAGATGTAGTAGAGAATTTGATGTTCAAATTACTACAATACTTATGTAGTTTATCTTTGCGTCATTTTGCTAACGCATGGGTCAAGTCATTTACGCATATCGTATTTACCTCTGCGGATAGAAGCCGAAAGAACTGTTGTTCTAATGTATTTATTTGACACTCCCTTCAACCTTCCAGAGTTTTCGGAGTAAGAACAACTCTTCAGGTATTGTTACGACAACACCAACCTCAGCTTCTGTATTAGCGAATTCATGTTTCGTTTAAATATGGCCTGCTTGAGAGTTTCCTTTTTGCTCGATAATATCATACCTATTCCTTCGTAAAGGGAGTAGCTGGCAACTCAGGCAGTTAGTATTCTGTTCACCATTGAAGCTTTCCTTCGAGGAAGACTTCTCCTTCACTCTTTTTGATAGAGATCGAAGGTGTCGATCTCCAATCCTTATTTTGTTTTCTTGAAGGAAAGAATTTAGGATGGAGATCGTTGTTCAGAATCCTATAAATATACTACGTATATTAACCTCGCGACATGATTCTACTAAGCAGTTGAATTGTCCGAGGGGTGGGCGCATATCCTAGTTTTTTTGTTTTTTACGGATTGCGACTTAGACGAGAAGTATTCTAATTGAACTGCAACACGGGGTTGCCTGCAAACCTCCCAGGAGTTTGTTTCAATTTTATATACTTATGGTTTTGTCACGACAACACCATTTCAACTTTTATATTTACCGAAATTCGTTTCGCCTAAATATAATTGCTACGAGCAATATCTTTTATGCTCGGTGGTTCTAGCCGAACGCATTCCTTTGTGGAATATGGATTACTGGCAACTCAGGATGACGAGTCAGCGGGAGCTCAGGCTCTGCTACTGCGTATTGAACTGCCTGTGCCTCAGTGCCTGATAGGCCCGCTCAGTCTCAGCTGGGCCTCCGAGATGCACGGTTTGTTTATGTCTCTCTCTCTCTCTGCTTTGATTGACTACCGAACCGTATCTCTGCCCAACAATCTTGGACTTAGGTCTCTGATTAAAGGGGGGGATTCTCGCAATTATGAAGGACCATCTACTGCTGTGACGATAGATTCCATCGCCTTCGATATTGCGAGAATTTTCAAACAGAGATATCTCTTAGACTTATTCATTTTACTGTTTACCGCACGGTAACAGAAGTCTGTACAAGTCTCCGCTGCATCGCACTGATAATGCGAATGATTTTGCAGACATCTGAGTTTGTCTTTAAAATATCTCATATTCGTAGGTGTACAATTGTTCATTGTTCATCCCGAATTAACAGATATGTCATAAAAGACATCGCCTACTCTCCGACCTGACAGCTCTACTTCCAAATGTTCAGCCCATGAGAAGCAGTTCTTCAGACGGCTTTCCCCTGTGTTTTCATTTACTGAAGAACGCCCCGCTTCATTGCAACTACGACTTCTCACCGGACAGCAATGCAAATAGCGGTTAGCGTTTTCAGTCATTTGTAAGCACAGGTTCAGAATCTTGAGAATCCTTCTCTCGATTCGTCTGTGAAGACGTAGGTTGCATTCAATATCTACCTTCGTCTTCAACGGTACATAGCGATAAGATCTTCAAGAGCTGGCAGTCTCTTGGCCGAGGCAAAGCAGTGCTGCCTATTTTCAGTGTTCAATCGGAGGAGGCCGTTTCTGGAGTAAGTGAAGGGAAATGACTATTCCTCCAACTCGACCTCTGTGAATTTCCTTATGGTTCTATCTTTCCGTCTGAAGTATGAGATAACTAGAAGTCCTAACTATTGTAGAAATAGGCAAATATGTTGTTGACGGCCTCTAGGCTCAGAGATTCGGTTCTGTCAAACAAACAAACGCTTCACGATCTTTGAGGTCTGTGGAGATCTTGAAATTCTCTGGATCAAAGGTTCCGGCATGGAACTTAGACGTAGTCTGAGTTTCTGATGCCAAAAGCATTTCGAACCTATCCTTTCTGCGAACTTAATACACGTGACCAGAAAGGCTAATATTCTAACCGCTCTAGCCACGGCAAAGAGGGTTTAGTGAGGTTTTAGCCATCATCAGAGGTTTTGGCTTTAAAGGACATAATGCGGTCTGTCCTCTAAGCCTCCGTTCTTGATAAGAACGAAAACCTGTCTAACCCTTGACCCGAAGGCTTGGAGACCAAGGGTATGGCACAAATTATTGGGCAAGGGCAATTAGAGTCCTGTGCCCTGTAGGGTCATCTCAAGTTTTATCTTGATAAAACTATAGAAAGTCAAGGTCAACTTGACAATCTGCGGTGCTAACCGTAAAAAACCAGACCTGTTCATGTCCAGGGACTGGTTCATGTCCAAGAACACCCTGGCATTTATAGCCAAGGAGTTCTTTTAAGAGGTCTCATTCATTATGTTGGCATAAAGATTTGAGATTTTTTCTTAATATGAATGCTCAAGAGGTGAGGGCGCGGCCTCGGAAGCATTTCAACAGAACTGACACTCAGTAATCCTGAGTGCCACGCATTAGCGAAGCAACTCTGTGTTCGCTTCACTCCCGACAATCTGCGGTGTTCCGTAAAAGACCAGACTGGTTCATGTCCAAGAACACCCTGGCATTTATAGCCAAGGAGTTCTTTTAAGAGGTCTCATTCATTATGTTTGCATAAAGTTTGAGATTTTTTCTTAATATTAATGCTCAAAGAGGTGAGGGCGCGGCCTCGGAAGCATTTCAACAGAGCATGACATCAGTAACATCCTGAGTGCCACGCTTTAGCGAAGCAAACTCTGTTGTTCGCTTCACACTCCCGACGGGATGTGAAGACGACATTTGAGATCTGTAAGTCGCTAGGACCATACATTTCCGTAGATATATTATTGGGGGCAGGAAGCAACACGAATCCTATCTATAGAAAAGGGATAGGTGTGCTTTTAACTTTGAAGGGTTGGTCGCTTGAGGCGCGTTTTCCTTTTCTTTTAGCCTAGAAGTTATGGAAACTAACTTTGATAGGTTAGGTCAGGTGGTGGGTTTTAGCTTCGGTGCCCTCAGAAGTATGGTCATATGGTCTAGTCACATTGTGGTCACGCCCCCGTTGACAGATCATCTAGAGCGCACCAGCATTACAGGTCTCTACTCGCTGGCAACTCTAGTAACGCAGAAGCAGACTTTGGTGACAGTAATCACGAAGTCGGCTATGCTAACAGGTGAGGAACCAAGATGTATATCATCTACTTAATTTAGTTTCCCAAAAAATCCTATTCTGTCTCTTCCCACCATCCGAAGGTGGGATCAGCAATATATATCTGTCAGGTAAGTTTCATGAACAAAATGTTATTGTATAATACAATTAAGTTTGTTCATACTTACCTGGCAAGATATATATAATTAAAGTGCCCACCCACCTCCCCTCAGGAGACAGTGGCACTGATAAAATATGAATAGAAAATGGGAATAGTTATGATATCCGCCTCCCACGGCGGGAATGGGTACTACCACCTGGCCGCCCACTGCGTGTGCCGCGAATTTTAAAATTCTGTCGGACTTCAGAAAATTACAGCTATATATATCTGCCCAAGGTAAGTATGAACAAACTTTAATTGTATTATAACAATAACATATTAGCAATTTATAAAACATTTTATACAAATTTGTTAAGGATTCCTTACCTGATGAATAGGGCGAGGCATCAAAACCATGGAAAGGCTCAGGGTCATCTGGGTCGCTGTCACTATCAAAGGGGTTGAAATGAAAAAAAAAAAAAATAATAAGGTTATGCAACATCAAACACATTGTACCACTATGTAAGTTAGTGTACGTAGTATGTAGGGTGTAAATCAATTTCCAACATGAAAATGAGAAAAATGAAATTACTTACCTGATTGTACACGTACAGGTGGACGGGCTGCCTACAGAGGGTCCAGGTACAGGGGATCTGGAACTGTCACAGGTAGTACAGGGAGATCTGGAACTGACTGGGTCACAGGTAGTACAGGGGGAGATCTGGAACTGGCACAGTAGGTAACGGGGGATCGGAAACTGTCAACCACTTCTGCAATTACAAATGATGAAAATTAATGAAGTTACAATTTACTCTTACATTTAGTTGTTACATTAAAAAAAAATTAACATTTTATATGTACACTATGTTAACACATAAATTAGTAAAACAGTTCAGAATTCCTTACCAGGACTAGGAGTGGGAGGTGGTGGTACTGGAGACTTGTGAAAGAAAGTGTCAAGCCTGGACTGCACACTTCTCTTCTTCTGCTTCTCCTTCAGGGTCTCCTTGTAGAAAGTACTAAGTCTAACATTCCACATTTTTATTTTGTCAAACCTGGCAACGTTAGGGTCTCTGCTCAAAAAAGAAGCCAAAGGCTCTCTCCAGTGAGTAAAAAACCCTCTGACAAGCCTTTCACAGTTTAATGACCTGGCTTTGGCTCTGGTGCCGCCTCCTCTTACTCAATCATTTTGCTGTTCAAGTTCAAGCAAGTCCTCTGCAGACAATTCCTCTCCATGGGATGCCAGCAGCTCTGTTACATCATCAGGTTCAATGATCTAGTTTCAGCCTCTTGCTTAGCCCTACGATCTTCCTCGTCACAGTCTCGACGTCTTCTGCCTGGTCAAAGCCTTCAAAAAACTGTGCACAAACTGTGGACACAGTTTCTTCCAGGCCCCATTTAAAAGTGGTCGTCTTCACCTCGTCCAAGCACTTGCAATATTTTTCACTGCATCAGCAATGTTGTAGCCCTTCCAGAATTGCTTCAGTGTCAACTCCTTGTTAGCTTCTATGGCCCTCAAAGCAAAACGTATGGTCCTTCTAAGGTAGTAAGCCTTGAAATTAGCTATTACTCCCTGGTCCATTGGCTGTATCAGCGATGTGGTATTGGGTGGGAGGTACACCACCTTCACATTAGGGTGCATGTCGCTCAAATTTGAAGGGTGACCAGGGGCATTGTCCAGGACTAAGAGGGCCTTAAAAGGCAGACCCTTCGAGTCAAATACCGTTCCACTGCTGGCATGAAATGGTCATTGAAACCAATCTTCGAAGACCATCAAGGTAACCCAAGCCTTCTTATTTGATTTCCAAATCACAGGGAGTTGACTCTTGAAAATGCCCTTGAATGCCCTGGGATTCTCGGCCAAATACACCAGCAAGGGCTTCAGTTTCAAAATCGCCACTTGCATTGGCCCCAAACAGCGAAGTCAGTCGCTCCTTTCCAGCTTTATGGCCATGTGCTGACTTCTCCTCCTTGGAAAGGTAAGTTCGATTTGGCATTCTTTTCCAAAATAATCCAGTCTCATCCACATTAAAGACTTGGTCAGCCATGTAGCCACCATCCAATTAATTATCTCGGCCAAACCACCAGGAAAACTACCTGCTGCTTCGCTATCAGCACTAGCAGCTTCACCTTGCAGCTTCACATTATGCAAATTTGCACGAGCCTTAAAACAGTTAAACCAACCTCTACTCGCGGAAAATTCACCACCAGCACTGCCTTCGCCAAACTTTTTCACTACTGCCTCATGCAGCGCTCTAGCCTTCTCCTGGATCACACTTAAGCTCACCGGAACAGTCGCTGGTTTCGGTCCTCCAGCCAGATCATGAGCAATTTCTCCATTTCAACAATGCTCTGGCTACGTTGCTTCTCGTTTATCACCGTGACTTCATCGGTGCAGCATCCTTAACGTGCTTCAGAATACGTTCCTTGTCCTTCACAATGGTTACCACCGTGGTCCTGCTCAAGCCTAAAGAACGGCCTATTTCGGTGTTAGTTTCTCCCTTCTCCAAACGCTTCACCACGTCATATTTTTACCTCCATCGTGATGACCTTCCTCTTCTTGGATGAACTATCATCGGAGGAAGTACTTTGGCGTTTAGGAGCCATTGTAAATTTGCGAAAATGGCAAGGAAAATCAGCAACGTATTAGCACACAAACCGACTGAACTTCAGGCAGGCACGCGATGAATTGGCATTGTTTGGTATTGTTACACTTAGCGTCCTCGACCGTTCGAGGTCGTTGTTTTCGATCAATTTACCATACAGTTTAATAGCGTAATTAATTTATGCGCCTCGCTCAAAAACTAGTTCTGCGTATGAGGTATCGTTAAAAAGCATAACAAAACGTCGTAACCATGGAATTTGCGTTGTAATCTAACCAGAAACTTGAGTTTTTTTTTAATTATGTACGGTGAAAAACAAGCAATGATTTTTTTCTTCATTATTTGTGCTTTTGGACTGTTTTAAAACTGCGGCCTCCCCAAGCTAGTGTATTCATTCGCCCGCAAACTAGTTCCGCATATGCGGCCGTCACTACAAAAAAAATTCAAAAAATAGGAAAAAAAAAGTGGGTTTTTGAAAATCATCATAACCTCAAAATTTTTGTTGTAATGTAACCAAAAACATATTTTTATTATATACTGTGCTAAACTATAAAGGATTTTTATCATAGTATGCGTTTTTTTAAAAGCGTCGTTAACTCGGAGCGTCGGAAGCAGTCAGCGTCGTAACCTCAGAACAAGCGTCGTAACCCAGGACGGATTTTCCATTGAATACTTAAGAAAAAGCGTCGTAACCTCGGAACTTCGTAAGCCGGGACCGTCGTAAGCCGGGGACCGCCTGTATATTGAATTATGTTATTTTTCTAGAAGGAAATTGTACTGCAAAATCAGTTTTGCACACCATTTCTGGTCTGTTGTTTGTTTTGTTTTGTGTGCATTACTTTCCTTATCGCTGTGATTTCTTCTTTATTATAGTTTTTGCATGATTTTGTTTCATAACAAATCAATCATTTATAAATAGCTGAATACATGATCGTCAGGTGTACAGATGTACCAGTTTCCTTCAATTAAAGCAATACTAATAACCATCCTGTTGCACTGCACATGCATGGTTGGGCCACTCTAGCCCACATAACTCTGATCATCGTTTTGAGATGTTACCACTGCCAAATGTTTGGTCATTTGATACAGAAATGTAGAAAGAAAATAAATGAAGAACCTGCTTTATGTTATAATTGTGGCAAAGAAGCACAGGACCATGCAATGAACCACCATCTTGTATTAATTGTGGAGAAAACCATCCTGCATCCTCAAAAAGTTGCGTGAAATTTATTTTAGAGAAGGAGGTGCAAACAGTCAAAGTTATGGAAAAGATTTCATTCAAAGATGCTAGAAAGAAAGTATTAGAACTTCAAATAAGACCGGGAGTTACATTTTCATCAGTAATTAAGAAGCCACAGTCCAGTGTACAAGTGCCAGCTACTCATGCAGTACAACAGCAACCATCCGCTGCAGTCACATAGTCAAACCAGGCTGAGACAATGCCATGTGGAGAGGAGCATAGTGATGATAAACCTAAAGCAGGATGTTCTTGAAATAATGAAAATAGCACATCACTCCAGCAACCAAAACCACAAGTTCTTAAATCATGTACAGCAGAGATACCTAAAGGAATACAGTTGAATACATCCAATGGAACTCGGCCCAAATCAGATCACCGGAAAAGACAGAGAACATCAGAAAAAAGAAAAGATAAAAGTGAAAATGAAAATAATGAACTCTCCTCTCAGAAATCCATAGTTATCCAGAGCAATATCCCCAGGTTAAAACGTGGTAAAGATAATAATTAATTTTTAATTGTAATGGATCGCAGGCTTTCAATTTTGCAGTGGAACTGTTAGGGGATGCAAGCCAAATATGAATCTCTACAAATTTTAATTAAAGAAAAACTTACCATATGCATTGCCTGCAAGAGACTATGCTTGGACAGAAAATCATCATGTCCTAAAGAATTACATTTTTTACATTTCTGATTATGATGAGCAAGTAGGGATTCATGGTGGAAGTGCTATGTTGATTAGGTGAGATACAGCTCACAAAAAATATCCACTGCAAACAGATTTACAAGTAGTTGCTGTTCAGATTTTTCCAAAAAAGAAATATAACATATGTTTCACTGTATTTAACCTCCAAATAGAACATATCATAATCTGACTCGAGAATTAGAGGAATTAATAAATCAGCTTCCAAGGCCTTTTCTTATTGTTGGTGATTTTAATGGAAGACACCCCATGTGGGGTGATGTAATCTCCCATCCTAGGAAACAATATTTATAAATTTATTGAAGACATAGAGCTTGCAATCCTTAACTCTGGAGAACCAACACATTTTCATATTCAAACTGGAGACCTTTTCTGTGATTGATTTATCAGTATGCAGTCCTGATTGTTATCTTGACTTTTCTTGGAATGCAATGAGTAAAGGATTAGGAAGTGATCATTTTCCAATCCTTATTAATGTAGTAGGTGAAATTGCTACACCAAGATCACCTCGGATTCTGGATAAAGCCAACTGGGCATTATTCAAAACCCTGACTTTTTTTTAGAAATGGATAAAAGAAGCCAGTTCCTTGGTGGGACCTTCAACGTCAAATAGCTCATAAAGCAATGCGAGCAGCTTTTACACACTATTCCAGAAATAAAGCTCTTATTATTTAATCATATTTAAGAAGGCACGAGCCAGATTTCAATACCAAGTTAAAACAAGCCAGACGTCAGTCATGGGTAGATTTTATCTCAAAAATTAATTGGAAAACCCCTTTACTTGAAGTCTGGAATAAAATAAGAAAATCAGTGGCAAATATGTACCAACACTTCCACCAGTTATTATTAGTAAATGGAAACATGGTTGCCAATCCAGAGGATGTTAGTGAGGTTTTTGCTGACCATTTTGCCAATGTTTCATCTAAAAACCCAAGCTCACCTTACTATGAAGAACGTATTCAAAAGGAAAATAAAATTCTCGACTTACATCCACGTGAAGCAAATCATATAACCAGCCATTACCTTTCAGAAATTTTTATTTTTATCTGCCTTGTCATCCATGTAATGAATCTGCTCCTGGTGCAGATGACATAACCTATTCAATGATAAAAAATTTGCCACATGTAACACAAAAGTTTTTGCTCAGTATCATTAATAAAATATGGAAAGAAAATGCATTTCCAGCTTTGTGGAACATAGCTATATTACTAGCTTTTTTGAAGCCACAGAAAGATGGTACTACTCTGTCTAGTTATCGTCCTATTGCTCTAACATACATGCGTATGTAAGTTAATGGAAAAAAGAAAAAAAATGGTCAATGTGCGACTTATATGGATCTTAGAAAAGAAGGGCCTTATAACTCCACCACCCCAGTGTGGCTTTCATCAAATACATTCTTGTACTGACATCTTAGTGCATCTAGAAAATTCAATATGGAGGCTTTCATTTCCAGAAAACATCATGTATCAGTTTTCTTTGACCTGGAGAAAGCTTATGATACAACCTGGAGATATGGTATTTTTGAAGACATCCATGATTTATGAATTCCGAGGAGAATTACCATTATTCATCCAAGCTTTCCTAAAAAATCGAAGGCTCAAGGTTAAAGTTGGAAACTCGTTTTCATCTCTTTACAGCCAAGAAGAAGGAGTTCCACAGGGAAGCGTCCTTAGTGTGACACTGTTTGCTCTGGTGCATTAACGGCATTGCCTCTGTGATTCCTAAAGATATAATGCTTTCCTTATTTGTTGGTGACCTCTCTCTATCGTTTGCAGCCTCACGAATGGCAGTGGCTGAGAGAAAAATGCAGCTGGCTATTAACAAAATTGTGGAATGGGCAGAAAAAAGGGGTTTTAAATTCTCTACATCGAAAACTGTTGCTGTACATTTCTGCCGCATTAGGGGTACACCCTGATCCTGACCTCTACATACATGATCAGAGGATATCATGTAAGGAAGAGACACTTTTTTGGGATTACTGTTTGACAAAAGAATGACTTGGGTACCTCACCTAAAAGATCTGAAAGTCAGGTGTATGCAAGCTCTGAATGTTTTAGGAGTGCTTTCCCATACATCTTGGGGAGCAGATAGGAATCACCTAATGATCCTCCACAAAGCCATAGTGGCATCAAAATTAGCATATGGTTGTGAGGTATACTCTTCTGCCTCGAAATCAAAACTAAATATTTTAGTTTCGATACATAATGCAGGAATAAGGATTGCGAGTGGTGCCTGTAAATCATCTCCAATCCCAAGCCTTTTGGTAGATTCAGGGGAACTGCCTCTGGATTCATATCGTCAGATATCACTTGTTTGTTACTGGCATAGAATCCAGAGGATTCCTGACTCGTTAACTTGCCAAGCAGTTTTTAATGCGTTATCCAAAAACCTTTTGGATACAGATTTTAAAAATTTTAGAAGATTACTCTATTCCAAAGGTCAAAGTCTGGCCATTTAAGTATTCTGCTGTGCCCCTTGGAAGCTTCCTTCTGTGGAGCACTGCAGGTTCTTCACTGGCAGCAAGGAGGAAATGAGTGGCGATGCTGCGCATCTCCTTTTTAGAACATTTGGCGGACCATGATGGTTCAGTCATAGTTTTTACAGATGGATCCAAGTCTGACGCAGGCATTGGCTATGGAGTTGTATTTCCAATTTTAATAAGAGTCGAAGGCTACCAGATCAGGCATCCATTTTTACAGCAGAGTGTATGCAATCCTAATTAGCCTTAAAGAGATTGCTTGTCATTTTGGAGAACAATTTGTTTTATGTTGCGATTCACTGAGTGTCTTGCAAGCTATTGGTCATTTTAATTCACTCCATCCTCTTGTTATTGAAATTTTAGAGTGGCTTCAGTTGCTTAAGATTAGTGGTAGGAAAAGTATCTTTCTGTTGTCCCCTGCACATGTTGGTGTGGGCAGGAAACGAAGTAGCAGACTCACTTGCCAAAAACAACCTGTCAACCAAAGTAACATAGCTAGGTGTGCACATCCCTACAAATGATATGTATCCAGTCATTAAATCAGCATTCCTTGATTCCTGGAAATTTGCATGGGAGCTAGAAAACCAAAAAATGAAAGAAATAGCTACTACCATCTTTCCTTGGAAGTATTCACCAATGAGTAGGCAAAGAGAAGTAATACTCTGTCGGCTTAGAATAGGCCATACAAAAATGACACATGGCTTTCTGATGAGTGGGGATCATCAGCCTTATTGTGACGACTTCTTGGTACCATTGACAGTCAGACACCTAATAGTTGAGTGCCCCAGTCTTTCAGATGAGAGAGAGAGGTACTTTCCTCCACGTTACAGGGGGGGAACTGAAGATGGGTTTTTTCCCTTACCAAGATTTTAGGGACGGATTTTTTTATTGAAAGCGTCCTGTTTAATTTATTAATGCCATTGGTATTTTTAAATAAAATTTAATTTTTACTGTTAATTTTAAATAAGTTTATAGGTTTTACGATTATTAATTTTTTATTTATTTTATTTATTTATTTTTTTTTTATCATGGGGATTTCCTTTCTTAAATATGCATTATATTATTCCATTTAGTGGCGTCAATAACCATTAGCCGTTGTGATGCCAGATAATCTTTATTAAATCAATCAATCACTAGCATCGCAGAATATGTACAAGGTATCACCAGTTCCCAGGCTAGCACTCCTAGGAAAGGATATTTCAAAACACTTCTCTAAGTCCTTGCGTAATTCACTCCATTCCTCTTGTAGCGGGTTGGTGAGTTGTTCGTCCCATCCAGATGTTGCTTCCACAATCTGCAAAAATATCCTTGCTTTCATAGTAACAGGGAGAAGCAATCCCAATTTGATCGTATATTTGGGCAACGGTTCTGAGAATCTCTCTCTTTGTTTGACTCGATCTATAATATGAGTTGGATTGATAGTTAAGATGTCTTTAATTATATCCCAATTCAATCCCAATACTTTATGAATTTGATTTTGTTAGCTTCAATTTGATAAGCAGCAGCAATAGTTTGTTATAGACTCGCTATTACTAACCCACTCCTTCAAATATAAGTGAGCCTGAGCATTAAACTATAAATCCATTAACTCAGATTCACTAGTAGCCGTAAATTGCAAATTATCTACATACAAAACCTCTCAATCTTTCCACTACATCCACTGTATTGGACCGGGGTAACCACGAGACCATAGTGGACAAGCGATGCTTGATGGTTGAATTTAGAAGAAAAGGTGAACATGTAGCTCCAAATAATACTACTCTAAATCTGATACTATTAATTTACTATTGGGATCTGTTGGATTTTCCAACCATAAAAAACGCATATAATTGCGATCTTCTTCACGCAACTGTACCATTAAAAATGCCTTCTAAATATCACATACAAGCAAAAGGGGGGTGTTTAGTCTAAAATTGCAGCAGACTTCTGAGTAGAGCAGCCGTTACGTGTGGTCCAGTCATAGACAATCATTCGACTTAATCCATTTTTACCTTGTTTTGATGAGCAATCAAACACTATTCTTATTGGAGTAGTGGTACTGTCTTTAAGCACTCCATGATGTGCCAAGTAATGACAATCCACATCAGATTATATATAGATCACCTTCTCAATGAATCCTCTATCTTCTTGCTCTTGCAAGATTTTCTGATAATGATCCAAGTAAGCCACATCCTTCTGAAACTTGATGGTCTGCTGTCGAAGTCTGCTCATGGCTAACCAAAATTTGTCATCAATCTGAATCTATTGTTCTCCACGGCAATGCCACAAACATACTGTTTATCAAATTCAGAATAGATTATAGTGCTCTCAAAGTCCTTTAAGACCCTCTGGTCTTGTTCTCGTAACTCACTGCAATCTATTCCCAATCTGTCCAAACTCCACAATGCGTCCAGATCAGCCTTGGGATTTTCATTATGAGTAGCTTCAATTTCTTCAGTTTGAAACAGCTAGCTTCAAAAATTGTCACATGAGTCCTCCCTATGTGGGGGGAGCACTACATATGCCTGTCACTACATAACTGAATATATCGGCAGCAATAAATTAAGTTTTCTAACCCTTGAACCCTGGATGCAAAATATTGTAAACATTATCAACCCCTATTAACAATTCAATAGTTGATTGATTCTCAACAGGCAAATCAAAATCTTTATCAGCCAGGCTGTTCTTAGTTTTACATAACGACTTCAAACTTCTCTTAACGTCCGAATTTCTTCGCATATTCTGGCAGCTCATCCACCACTATGCAGTCCATTATTATCAACTTATCTTTATGCGGTATGGCGACACTTATTATCTCGTATTCATGAACAGGTTTACTAGCTAGATAACCTCTCAAGGCTATCTTTTCAACTCCTTTGGACCTATATTGCAGTCTCTCTAGAGCTGATCTTTTAATGAAACGTTCTCTCGGCACAAGTTATCCAACAGCCCTCCAAGTCGTACCATGCGACCTTTTCTTCCTTTTTCAGGGAATTGTTGCTGTTGGTAATATGGATTGCTTACCTGACTTATTTGGTTTGTCCTGCTCATTTACTGATAGTGTTCCCACTTGTACACCACTTTGTTTATTCTTGCTTTGCTTTCTTGTTTGGTCTTTATCACACAAGATGCGATGATGTCTCATCTTACAACCATTATTGCAACTTGGTTTGTCACAGTCCACACTAAAATGCTTCTTAGAATAAAATGCTTTTTAGAAGTGCACAAAAACAATAAAACTGTAAAGCTCTGATGCGATTCAACCTTTCATCTCTGGTTGCGTAAGTTTTGCATTGTGTCCACCAATGTTCTTTATCACAAAGAGCACATCTTGTGGATTGACTGACTAAGGCTGGACTTATTACATTTCCCTTGGTTTTTTGTCTAACAGCTTGGGATTGATTTACTGGTGAATGTGGATATTGACGACAGAGTTTCAGTTTTATTCACATCAGTTGGAACAAAAGTTTCTTAGATGCGAATTTCCTTTCTAGGTACGTATTTCTTAAAGGTGTCTAATACCAAACCAATTCGTCTCCACCCTACGCTTCACAGTCTCACTGACGCTTTGAGGCAATTTGGTATAGAGCAAAATAGTCTAAAAGCTCATTTAATTCCAGCTTTCACTTTCAAGCGGTCTTATTGAGCATTTCAAAATTAGCTCTGAAAGTTTGCAATGATTCATAATTGGCAGCAGGAGACTCCATTTCTAGCAATCTTCTCACCAGAACATGCTTAATCTCATCTCTCTTTCCATAAGTAGATAGGAGAAGAGCTACAGCTTGTGGATAATTGGCAGCCTCAAATTTAAATCCCGAGATTAATTTTGAAGCTTCTCCTGTGAGCAAACTTCGTAAATATGAAAACTTCTGAATTGGTTCCAAGTCTTTCCGCTGGTGTACTGACACATGGTATAGTTCCCAGAAGGAATTCCATTCTAATATATCTCCAGAGTAATGCGGAAGATCCAGTTTGGGCAATCTAATACTGGCTGTAGGTAGTGGCGGTGGTTGCGTTAGCGGATTTAGTAACTTCAAATTGTTAGTAATAGAGCTATTGAGTTTGCCGATATGTGTACGGACGTCTCTTGCATATTCAGCTTGATTTATCATTTGATCAGACATTTCTTCTTCTTTAACTGAATCCAAAATTTGTTCATCCAAAACAAGAACTTTGTTCAAATTATCTAAAATAGAATCCCAAGGGAAGTTATAGCATCAATATCTGTTTGAATCGATCACTTCGGTCATCTTCCCAATAAAATGTGTGATAACGGATTTTATAACCGCCACGTCTATGCGTCAACGACTCCATTGTGACAAGACCAAACTCAGAAAATACAAATACAAATATAAATAAATTTTAAATTTTCAATAATAATAAATATGCATCCAACTATAATAACTGGGTTCAAAAGTTAAATTTGCAAATTTTCACAAACGTGACTCATCACCCAATAATTTTCTCCTAAATTAAACAATCAATGAAAAGGAGAAATTTTATTATACGTGCTTAGTGGAATGTGCAGGCCACTGTCCCATACTTCATATTCAAAACTGTTTTAATCAATCCTGAATACCCTCTTACCTACAAATGGCGCGAAAAAAAGAAGTAAATTTAATGTTTCTTGCGGCACCTCACAAAGAGAAAAGGAGACTGGTTAACCACGTCTGGTTATGTAGGCAGGATACCGCATACTAATTTAAAGAAACGCGCAAAAAAAATAGGAGACAACAAGGTTAGGGAGGGCAGGCATTATCCAGCAAAACATCAACACAACATAGTTAATAGCAAGAAAACCCTGCGTAAATGTCCTATAGAATAACCAACGGTACTAATCGTAAAACATGTGAGTAAACCAAAGAATTATTATATGATCGGCGTTCAAAACTAAGAAATTATAGAAAATTCACAAATTTCACATAAACCTGGTTAACACGGCAACATATTTCTGCGGACTTATACTAAAGATTCACCAAACTGGCTTACGACATCATATATACCGCGGACAAGTACTACAAACTTTTACCAACTTGGCTCACAACACCAAACATACTGCCGACATATCCTGGTCACGACACCAAATATTGTTACTCATTAGGGTGAAACAAGCAACAAAACAACATATAATGACTTCAGTCATTACAGAAATTACTAATTACCAGATTCGTTTAAGAGACTCAAGACCCTTTCCTCTACATAAAGAATTCATTGCGTTGTGTTACAAACGACATGAAAGGTACATACTACTATATTCTATTGGTGCTTTGCCCCCAAATTATTACTTACTAGTTTCATATGAAAGTTCTTGTCGAGTTCGGATTACAATAGGCACGGGTAAACCGCGATACCACTAAATATATATTCAAAACTTTACCCACAAGTCACGGAATCCCACGCAACGCTAGCATAACCCTATCGTTTCTTTATCCCAAGTCAAGGCTAAATTAAATAATATATGATATGATACTCATCCAAACTTCGGTTGATTTAATCCATCCACTTCATTAAATGCTGGAAGGAACGAACATCGTTAATCGAAGTGAAATTCTATTCACTCTGATTAAGTTCTCCTGTTACCAAATGTTGAGAAGCGACTGCCTCCGTTCCCTTTGCTCACCTCTGTGGTGAAAATAATATGTTTGCTCTCTCACCCAAACCCACGACTTCGGCCTCATTCGCTCACGACAAAAGAAACAACAAAACGAACGAAGCCACCAAACCAACACGAACCGAACGAAACTATCAAACAACTTACATCACATTGTTAACCAATAATACAAACTATTCACAAGACAATATTCCTTGGTAACAATGCATATTACAATTAAATATAAATAAAACATTCATTTGTACACAAACCTGCACATTTCCACATAATGCCATGAATATAAAGGAAAAACATTTTCCATATACAACATGAACATAGATATTCAATAAAAATTGATTTTCCATGTCGTTATTGTAAGTAACGACAAAATATAGCGCCAATGTAATCTGTTAACGCAAAAATAAAGTAGTTCACATTCACACGAGACATATTCAATAAATATTTCCCCTAAAAACACATTGGTTATAAGGAAAAAATTAACCTTGTCTCATATAAGTCAAGTATCTAGATATTCGTTTATGCTAACTAGAAGCAAGAGAATTCGCTCAGAATTGCGTTATAACAAAACAAACTTGTATTCGCCATCAGCTGATTTCAAACCACAACATTGGTTGCTCCGCGGAATACTGGTTTAAATTTACCGTAATATTTTATCATACACTAATATGAGAATACATACAGTATTATTGGATACAGTAAAATAATGTATAACTTTTTAAAGGATTTATGGAAAAGATGCATAATTAATAAAATAACACCTTGCATTTTTTGGAACAGTGGCGGACAAGAACGAACATGAAAAAACATCCCCTGACAACGTGGAGCGTAGTTACAAAGGCTGCCTTAATTTGTATCTTATTTATGTACAAAAATAAAAATACCCGATACGTAGTATATTTTCATACATATTTTAAACATAAAAGCATAAAATTTAAAAAATCGACACACTGATCGCAAAATTTGCACTCTTTTCAACTTGATATTTTTCGGAAGAGCGGAGACTTACAAGAACTAAACATCTTATATTTGGTAACTTTAATGGCAGTTTTCAAAAGCTGCCCTTTTATCATATTTCTGCACAGAAATAAAAATACCCTATACATAATACATTTTCATACACATTTTAAACATAAAAGCATGAACATTTATAAATCGACACATCCATAGCTAAATTTGCACTTATGTTACTCGATATTTTCGGCATAGAACAGGGTCAGAGTCATATATTTTACCGTAATACCTATGTAATAACTGTCCATAAAATTTGTTAACATAACTTGCATAACCTTTATGGTCTGAACGGCATTTCTACAAATGTATGAACTCTTTACACAACGGCACTAGCTGCGCTGTTAACTGAAAATTGTGCCGTAAAAATTCCTTAAAATGCCTTATTTTTTCAATTAATATTTTTGACGACAGCCGTAAAACCGATTCGCCGGTGAGCGATTGCGCCATTAGCCGCGGGCCGCCTGTACACTAGTGGGAGAGGAGGACCTAAATTTAGGAGCTAAAGCTCATGAGATCAGATTGGTTAGCCACATCATTCCTTTAGACATAATTTGTCTATTTCAGATGTTTTACAGGCTACCCATTAGAAGTGTCGATCGGTCTCTGAGACATTAATTGAAGGATGTGGGAGTGTTTTACGATAAATGCAGTGCATTAGGATCATTATCTGTGGCTGGCAGGGTGTTAGGGAAAGAAGTGTAGGAAGCATTTTCTTCCTACCTGTGATTTTGCCTTGATATCAGACGTTGTGTTCAAGGGGAGGCTGGAGGAGGCGCTTAGTGCATGGAGTGCCCTCTAGTTGTTCATTTTGCGGTTAGGTTTAATAGATTTTTTATGTTTTTTGGTGTCTGTGTTTATTGTTGCATCATCTGGTCTTGGTTAGTTAGTTCCATGCCCAGATCAGGGGCATTGCTACAAAGCTCCTCTGTTGTAGAGGTGTAAGTCTGACCAACTACAGGGATAAGATAGCACTAACCAGAGGCAGTACCTTCCTGTAACAGGTCCCTTTATCAGGTGAGGAACAACAAGCATTGATTCAATGCTTTTAATTTTTATTCTATGTTCATTATCATCATTAATAATGTTTGAGGTAGAATGAACCATATCCCACCTCTGGGTCAATTTTGGATTCAGCAATGTAATTACTTGGAAGTTTACATATATACATATATATATATATATATATATATATATATATATAATAATATATATAAATAACATTTTTATGATAAAATAAAGTTTTATATATATATACTTACCAAGTAATCACTAATCAGAGCCCTCCTTCCTCTGTGCATATGGAGAAGAGCAGAAACAGTTGACTACTTGCTGGAGTTGTTCTTCTCTTACGCCAAATGTGGGCAGGGCAGTTATCTTCACCCACACCAACATTAACACTACTGCAACTGCAATATTAAAGTTTTTGAGCTGCTGGCAAGTGAAACTGTGAGCCAATGTAATAATTGGTAACCATATCTATAAAACATTGTTTTGTCATAATGTCGTTTTTAAGTAATGTAGCAAAATTGAATGTTATATTTGAACCTGAATAGTAACTGATACACTAAGGTGGGATCACACTAGTGGAAACAATTTATGAAAAATAGATGTTATTAGTTAATATTTTTTAGTACTTTTATTTGGAGCAAGTTATTTATTGTTTAAAACTTTTGACGGCGTCAATGACCTTCGATGTCAGGATGCCAGAAAACTTCCAATCATTCATTCATTCATTAAAACCCTTTGGTCTGAAGCACAGTGCACTTGAAAAATAAAGAGATATTATTATTGCTTCCATGTTTTTATTTTAAAATAACTGCGTATTTGACCTAATTGAAATTGCACTCTTGGTCAGTGGAAGTTAGTCAATTTTTTTTAAGTAGATGCTGTTTCAAATGATTTGTTTATTCTTGGTAGAAAGTGTCCTTATCCCAGTGGTTTAGAAGTTAATTGGATCATTTTGTGTGTGTTACCCATGAGACATTTTCTATTTATTTCAGTCTCATGCATGGGGATGTGTTAATTTGCCACTTGGTTTTATTTTGTTTGTGACGTATTGCATATGACTGTAGTGTCATTTTCATGATGTTGAAGGTAAAAGTCCTTAGTATTCTGACAGCAACCCTTTTTCCTCAGTGGAGTCTTGTCTTAAAAGGCCATTCGTGAGATATGTCTCATCATGAAATATAAGTAAAAGGTTATCATTTTTACTTTGAAATAAATTTTGTTTCATGACACTTACCTGTCAGATATATATATATATATATATATATATATATATTATATATAAATATATATATATAAATATATATATATATATATATATATATATGTAAGCTGTATTCCGCCGAAGTCTGACAGAATTTCAAAACTCCCGGCACAACGCAGTGGTCGCCAGGTGGTTAGTACCCATTCCCGCCGCAGGGAGGCGGGGGGTGTCAGGAACCATTCCCATTTTCTATTCAGATTTTCTCTGTCGCCGGTGCTGTAAACAACTTTTTGTTTAAGCATAGAGGGCTTGACATCTCCTCTAACCAGGATATTGGAGATTTAATTAAATCATTTAATACAGTAAAAGTATCCAAGAAGGATAGTGTGGACTGGAACTTGGACGTAGTTCTAACTTTTCTGATTTCTTTATGATTCGAGCCACTTAGTGAAGCGTCCTTGTGAGATGTAACGAGGAAGACACTTTTTCTCTTCGCATTGGCTACAGCAGGGAGAGTGAGTGAGTTACAAGCCATCCACAAAGAGGTGGGTTTCAAAATGGTAATGCGGTTTGTTCTTTTATTAACGAATTTTTAGCAAAGAACGAATGTCCCTCTAACCCATGGGCTAAAATCTTTTGTACTTAAGGGATTATCTAATATAGTGGGTCCGATGGACAAAGAATATTTACTATGTCCTGTCAGAGCTCTGAAATGTTACCTGTCAAGGACACAATCCGTTAGAGGTAATTCCGACCGACTTTGGTGTTCGGTTAAGAATTCTGCAAAACCCCTCTCCAAGAACGCTATTTCGTTCTTTTTGAGAAGTCTGATACTGGAGTCACACTCTCAAGTCCAAGATCAGACACTGAATGTGCTTAAGGTGAAAGCACATGAAATATGTGCAGTGGCAACATCCTTAAGCTTCAAGCACAATATGTCGCTTTCCTCGATTCTTCAATCTACGTTTTGGAGATCGAGATCTGTGTTCGCCTCATTTTACCTGAAGAATGTAGAGGCTACCTATGATAGTTGTTGTAAATTGGGTCCTTTGTCGGTAGCGGGCATGGTGTTGGGAAAGGAAACTGTCTCCTCGCCTTGTTTTAGGTTGAGTCGTGGGCAGACAGGAGGCTCATAGTACCTTGGATAACCTCCAGATCTTATTTATTACTTTTGAGTATGTCATTTTTTTTTTGTATAGGTGATGGTCTGTGTTTTTTATCTGGTTTTTGAAGCCCAGGGCAAGGGCATTATCTGTTTTTTAATGTTTTGCCAACCAACGGTCTTGTCCATGGTTACAAAATCCCACTAAGTAGGAACGACCCTGGCCTATACTGCCACGTCTCCTACAAGTGATGAGAGCGCCAACCAGAGGCAGTATTCTCCTGCAGCTGCTCTCTCACAAGGTAGGGTACTGCAACATTTGCTGTTTAATGTGGTCTTGCTGTCATTTTTATGTAGTCCATCTACCCTCCTTCCGGTAGTTTGGATTCAGCTATGTAACTGTTCGGGTAAGTACTTATGTGAAAATGATATTTTTATGATAAAATAAAGTTTCACATATACTTACCGAACAGTTACATAATCAAAGCCCACCCTCCTCCCCACAGATGGACATGTTGGCTCAACGAAAATTGACGGTAGAAGGCTAGCAGTACCCAGGGTCTTGTATCACTTATACTTAAGATAGCAACGCCACTGTCACCAACAATTTGAATTTCAACTGCCGCAAGTAAGAAGCTATAACCTATGTAACTGTTCGGTAAGTATATGTGAAACTTTATTTTATCATAAAAAATATCATTTTCCAGTACCTCCGCCTAGGATTTTTTTAGGATAAACTCTTTGTTCACTTGAGTATTTGATTGTCTCTTGGTTTTTGAAATTTGCTCGGTGGATTGGCATACGCGATTGTGTTTTTCATTGGATTTGGTTTTGGATTTCTCTAAATATGTCTGGATCTAGTTCAACTAGTTTTAGAGTGTGTAGCGTGCTAGAATGTAAAGTTAGGCTACCGAAGGCTTCGGTGGACCCTCATACAGTATGCACGAAATGTAGAGATCATATTTGTTTGATGAATGGTAGGTGTAAAGAGTGTGAAAGATTGACTGACAATGAATGGAAGACTTATGATTCGTATGTTCGTAAGCTGAAAGGTATAGAATCAGAAGATCTTCCTCCAGAAGTGCTTCTGTAAAGAGTCAGGTTAGTAATTTGCATTCTAACCCACCTGTAGAGGGTGTTACACCTAACCCTGTGTATTTGCCTTCGGGCAATGAACGTTATACCTTCGGAAGGTATTGCCCTTTCTTTCATCATGGAGTCGATTCGTGCATTAGAATCGAAAGTGCGTGCATTGAATACCACAGTGAAGTGTAGTGAAAACATTAGTGCCCGTAGTGTAGTGGAGGGGGCGTCAGATCGGTCCCACAGTGCCTCTAGGAATAGACCTCTGTCAGACTCCCAGGACTCAGGGAATGGACATGTCGAAAACCGAAGGAGGGCTTATGGGAAATTCCCACCGGTCTGGCGTCCCTTCAACAGATCCTGTGGACGCTTCCCAGGCTGCCAAAGCGTGTGAACGAGCTCGGATATTGAAGGAGTGCTTTTCTTCCTCCGAGGCCTCCTCTCCTTACCGGGGATGGAGCTCTCAGAGGGCCTCTCACGAAGAGAACGAGATTGACATTAGATGTCGCACAGGCGGCCATCGTCTTTTTCGTCCTCTTAGGAGAGGTTTTAAGGAAGGGGACGCTTCACGTCCTACTTCTCATCCTGTTCTTTCATCATCACCCGAACGCTTCGAGGAACTTGACTCCTAAGAAGAGATGCAGGACGTCCTCTGATGAGGACGCTTTCGAGCACTATCGTCGCCCTAAAGTTCAGAGGAAGAAGAGGGCTTCCATTCGCCCTTCTTCGCATATGATGAGTCCTTCTCCTGAACGTGGAACTTCTCCCATTTAATGAGACTCGTGTGCAGTTGCGTCAACAATTGTCGCCTTTCTTCGCAAGGAGAGGAGAGGAGCCCCAATGGCGTAGAAAGGATCTTTGGCTTCCTGTTAAAAGATCGAAGCAACCCTTGTCAGCTTCGCCTCGTTCCTCAGCCTCCCCTTCGTCGTCCTCTTCTGGATTCTTCAGACTCAACCGAGAGCATGCAAGTGCTTCCTGAGAGAGAGAGTCCAGAAGCGGAGGGGGGGACAGACAAAGCGTTAGATGTCGCACAGGCGGCCCTCGCTTTTGTCAGGAGTTGAGAACGTTCAAGGGAAGCTTCGTGACGACGTTCGCCAGCTTCTGCATCAACTCGACGCTTTCTATCATGAGAGAGCTTTACCAACGCCAGAAGTATCAGGACGTTCGAAAAGGCTCTAGGATTCCTTCCCTTCAAAGAGAACAACGTTTAGACTATGTTTTCTGATCTTACCCCTCAAGAAAGAGAAGTGTTATATAAATATCGACAGTAGGCTCGTGGTTTAGAGTATGAGAACTCTCGACTCTCGAAAGGAAGTCGTAAGACTCACCAGGACACTCGAGAGGATGCCCCGATGCAAGTTAAGCGTCCTGAGCGAAGTTTAAAAGACGCTCAACGTCCATTGGAGCAAAGTCCTGCTTCTTTACTGGATAAAACTCTTATGGACAATAAAGCGCAGCGAGATCGAAAGCTTTCATTGAAAGACGTGCGACTTCCTGCGAGTCCTAATTCTCGCTCCCTTAGCAAGGACGCTCTGGATGACGCTAGACGCCCTACTAATCGGGAAGTTCAACCTAGATCGGACTTCTCTCCCGTTCAGAAAGATAGGCGTACTCCACTGCAAGGGAGCTCGACAGGAACCCCGCAAGGAGGCTTTTGAAGAACCTTTGCCCCTAATTGCTTCGAGAGACAAGCCTTTACAAGAGAGTTTCAAGGTTTCAAGGACAACAGCGAAGCATTCGCGCATTGTCTCGTCTATCCTCCAGCGGATAGAGGCTCCCCTTTACAACAGAGCCTCAAAGTGTAATGACTTCTTGTTCAGCTAGAACCTTCTGCCCGTCAAGATCAAGGAGAGTCTTCTAGCAATGCTCGTCCTGCAGAAGAGGAAGAGCCTTCAGAAGCATCTACGGATTATAGCACGTTAACACGCTTACTGAAGAATTGTTTTCGGACAAATTCCAAGCACACCGTTCCTCTCTCCCCACCTTCGCAACTATCCTCATCTAAGACTAGAAAAGCTCCGGGTTTTGTTAGGATGGCTTCTTCGCTTTCTACTAAGAGAGCGTTCAAAAGAATGAATGACTGGATGGAATCAAGGAAGACGAAAGGAAAGACGTCCTTTGCGCTTCCTCCAGCTAAGCTAAACAGGAGAGCCGGTATATGGTATGAGACCGGAGAAGAAACAGGATTGAGGCTTCCTTCGTCTGCACAAGGTGACTTCTCAAACCTGGTCGAGGCACCGAGGAGGTCTTACCTGTCCTCGGCTAAGGTTTCATGGACTATGCCTGAAATAGATCACCATCTAAAAGGACTATACAGGACGCTGGAAGTATTTAACTTCCTAGACTGGTGCTTTAGGTCTGCAATCTAAGAGCCCAGAATCAGTGTCACTAGAAGAATTATCGAGCGTCCTGTCATGTATGGACAAAGCCAGTAAGGGATGGCTCGATGAGCTGCAGCCCACTTTTCTATGGATGGGGATATTTAAAGAAACGGGCGCTTTTCTGCAGTTTTACTGCTAAATCATTTTTTCCCCTGCGCAGAAAGCAGAGTTATTATTCGCCCCCTTTTCTTATCATCTTTTTCCAGAAAACATGGTAAAAGATTTATCTGTGAACCTGAAGGAGAAAGCGACACAGGATTTGCTGTCTCAATCATCTAGACTTCATGCGGCGCAATCCTCTTCTCGAGTAACTCAAGTACCGAAGAAGAATTTTAAGCTCTTTCGTGGCAGAGCACCATCAAGAGCTTCTACTCGAGGAAGGGGCTTTGCTAGAGGCAGAACCCCCTCAAAACCCAGTGGGAAGAAATGACGACCTTGCCCTTCAGGCACCGGTGGGAGGGAGACTTTCTCTCTTCGCAGAGGCTTGGAGAGCAAGGGGGGCGGACGCCTGGTCCTTCGAGATTATAGAGAAGGGATACAAGATTCCCTTTCTCTCCATACCTCCTTTGAGCATGAAGCCCATAGACCTGTCGCCATCTTATCAACCACAGAAGCAACAGATTCTCGATTTACTAGATCAGATGATCGAGAAGAGAGCCGCAGAACGAGTGCTCTTGACAGATTCCCCAGGCTTCTACAACAGGTTATTCCTGGTTCCGAAGCAGTCTGGGGGATGGAGGCCTGTCCTAGATGTCAGCAGACTGAACCTTTTTGTGAAGAAAGAAAGTTTCAAAATGGAAACATCACAGTCGGTCCAGGGAGCCTTGAGACCAGGGGACTGGATGGTGTCATTGGATCTCCAAGACGCTTACTTCCATGTCCCCATCCATCCCCGGTCCAGGAAGTTCCTCAGGTTCATTTTCCGTTTACGAGGACAGGTCTTCCAGTCAGAGCTCTATGCTTCGGACTGAGCACAGCTCCCATGATTTTCACTCTTCTCATGCGGAACGTGACAAAGTGGCTTCACCTCTCGAATATACGAGTCTCCCTCTACCTAGACGACTGGCTCATACGGTCGTCATCGAGAGCAAGGTGTCTGGAGGACCTTCAGACTACGTTACGGTTGGCGAAATCCTTAGGCCTCCTGATCAATTCCGAAAAGTCCCATCTGACCCTGACACAGTCCATCGTGTATCTGGGGATTCAGATGGATACAGTGGCTTTTCGGGCTTTTCTGTCGCTAGAACGTCAGCGGAAAGGCTTAGAAAAAGTGTCAGCCTTCTTGGAGAAGGAAACATGCTCGGCAAAGGAATGGATGAGTCTGCTGGGGACCATTTCATCGCTGGAGAAGTTTTTTTTCTCTAGGAAGGCTACACCTCAGGCCCCTACAGTTTTTCTTAGCAGAAAATTGGCAAGACAAACAAAACTTAGAAGAGAGTTTGAGAATCTCTCCATTGGTCAAGAAACACCTAGAGTGGTGGCTCGATCCCATCAAGATGTCGAAAGGAGTGTCCCTCTGTCTTCGGAGCCCCGACCTAGTGTTATTTACAGACGCATCCGTGACAGGCTGGGGAGGCAACTCTGGGAAAGGAGGAGGTGTCAGGCCTCTGGAGAAAGGAACAGAAGCCTTGGCACATCAACCTCAAGGAGTTGGAGGCAATTCGCTTGGCCCTTCTAGCCTTCCAGGAACGAGTCGTAGGCCGAGTACGTCCAGATCAACGCGGACAGCACCACGGCCCTTTCTTATATCAAGAAACAGGGAGGGACACACTCTCGTTCTCTCTTCAAGATAGCGAGAGAAATCCCGTTATGGACGGAAGAGAGAAACATAACTCTCCTGACAAGATTTGTTTCAGGAGTCCAAAATGTACGGGCGGACATTCTAAGCTGTCGCAATCAATTGATTACAACAGAATGGACTCTGCACCTAGAGGTCTGCCAAGAGTTATGGAAACTATGGGGACAACCATTAGTGGACCTCTTCGCGACTTCGAAAACGAAGAGACTGCCCCTTTACTGTTCTCCTATCATCGACCCAGAAGCAATAGCGGTAGACGCCATGCTGTGGGATTGGACGGGGATGGATGTATACGCCTTTCCCCCCGTTCAAACTCCTGGGAGAAGTAACAAGGAAGTTAGCAGCTTCGGAAGGAACAAGGATGACACTGGTTGCACCATTCTGGCCAGCAAGCGATTGGTTCACAGAGGTCATATCCCTGCTAGTGGACACTTTCAAGAACCCTACCAGTAAGAACCGATCTTCCTCGAACAGCCCACTTGGAGAGAGTCATCACCAAAACCCGTTCACTCTGAGTCTGACTGCATTCAGACTATCAAGAAATTGGCAAGAGCAAGAGGTTTTTCAAAGGTAGTGGCAAAAGCTATTGCCACCGCGAGAAGAGCTTCCTCTCGATCTGTTTACCAGTCAAAGTGGGCTGTTTTTAGAAGATGGTGTAGGAAAGAAGGCATTTCCTCCTCCAAGACCTCTGTGAGCCAAATCGCCAATTAGTATCAACAATTAGAGGATACAAGAGTATCAACAATTAGAGGATACAAGAGTATGCTGTCAACAGTCTTCCGTCATAGAGGCCTAGATTTGACGAATGATAGAGATCTTCACGATCTTCTGAGATCCTTCAAAACGTCAAAAGTTCCACAGGTTAAGACGCCTTCGTGGAATTTAGACATAGTTCTGAAGTTTTTTAATGGCGAGCCCCTTCGAACCTTTGCACGAGGCCTCGCTAAAAGATTTAACGAGAAAGGCCCTCTTTCTAACCACCCTAGCCACAGCGAAGAGGGTGAGTGAGATACAAGCCATTAGCAAAAATGTTGGATTTAGGAGACACAATGCATTCTGTTCCTTGAGTCCTTCCTTTTTAGCTAAAAACGAGAATCCGTCCAATCCCTGGCCCAAGAGCTTTGATATCAAGGGATTAGCAGGGATCGTTGTTCAGGTCCAAGGAGCCAGAGAGAGTCCTGTGCCCTGTCAGGGCTCTAAAAATTCTATCTGGATAGAACAAAAAACAAAGTAGAGGTCAGTCGACAAACTATGGTCTGTGAAAGATCTGATTTACCGATTGTCTAAGAACGCCATAGCGTTCTTCTTGAGAAGCACCATCAGGGAGGCCCATTCGTCCTGCCCAGATAGTGATCTGAAACTTCTGAAAGTCAATGCTCATGAAGTTAGAGCTGTCGCAACTTCAATGGCATTTCAGAAGAATATGGCGCTCAGCGAAATTGTGAGCACCACATATTGGCGAAGCAACTCTGTGTTCGCTTCACACTACCTCAGGGATGTGAAAGTGGCATATGAGAATTGCTTTTTGCTTGACCATACATATCAGCAGATTCAGTTTTGGGTACGGGAAGCAGCGCAATTCCTATCCTTTAGAAAAGGGATAGGTGCGCTTTTGTATTATGGTTATTGGTTTTCTTTTTTGGTTGTAGGGTCGGCCGCTAGAGGCGGACTTCCCTTTATTTTAGCATTAAAGTTTCGGGGACTAACTTTTGCTAGGCTAGGTCAGGTGGTGGTTTTTTCTTTGCTTCGTTGCCCTTAAGTATGGTCGTATGGTCTAGACACATTGTGGTCACGCGTTGTCAGATCATCTAGAACTCGCCAGCTACACAGCCACGTCCTTGCTGGAGACTCTAGTAAAGCAAAAGCAGACTTGCGTGACAGTAATCACGAAGTTATGCTATGCTAACAGGTAAGGAAACCAGATGTTTTATCATCTGCATGTGAAATGTTTTCCCAAATTCTTTTATTCTGTCCCTCCCCACCTCCATGGTGGGGAATCAGCTATATATATATATATATATATATATATATATATATATATATATATATATATATATATATATATATATTATATATATATATATATATATATCTGACAGGTAAGTGTCATGAACAAAATGATATTGTTATGATACAATAAAGTTTGTTCATACTTACCTGGCAGATATATATATATATATATATATATATATATATATAATCAAGTACCCTCCCAACCTCCCCTCGGGGACAGTGGCATTAGAAAATCTGAATAGAAAATGGGAATGGTTCCTGACACCCGCCTCCCAGCGGCGGGAATGGGTACTAACCACCTGGCCAACCACTGCGTGTAACGGGAGTTTTTGAAATTCTGTCGGACTTCGGAGAATACAAGCTATATATATATCGCCAGGTAATTATGAACAAACTTTATTGTATCATAACAATATCATTTTAGTGACAACACTAGAAAAGAACCTTTATTTTTTGTCTTGAATTCTGATTTTTATTTTTGTGACTAGTATACAATACAGGATTTTGTATTCTCAACACTTTCAACATTCTAATGTGAGATCAGGAAATTGGTTATTCTTGCTCTCTAATTTCAGCACTAATATCTACTTTACATTTCAGACACAATGGTGTGCAGTGGTTGTTGTGCACATTGGATCATATAGTCTCTACCTGTACAAAGTATTGCATAATAAAAGTAAGTAAATTGGTTGGAATTATCCAAGACCTGCATGGTGTATGGTGTGCACGGGCTGCTGTGGGCAACTCTCGACCACATGGTCACCTACCTCTTCAAACAGTACATCAGAAGAGTAAGTTTTCAGTATCAATTAACTTAGCAATATTTGTTTACTTAGCCTGTTCAGTACAGTATATATTGAATTGTGTTATTTTTCTAGAAGGAAATTGAACTGCAAAATCAGTTTTGCACACCATTTCTGGTGTGTTGTTTTGTTTTGTGAATGTCATTACTTTCCTTATCGCTGTACAGGCGGCCCGCGGTTAACGGCGCAATCACTCAACGGCGAATCGGTTTTACGGCGGTCGTCAAAAATATTAATTAAAAAAATAGGCATTTTAAAGGTATCTTTACGGCACATTTATTTCAGTTACAGCGCCGCTAGCGCCGTTGTCTAACGAGTTCATACATATGTAGAAATGCCGTTCAGACCATAAAGGTTATGCAAATTATATTAACAAATTTTATGGAGAGTTATTACGTAGGTATTAGGGTAAAATATATGCCTCTGACGCTGTTCTATGCCGAAATATCGAGTTACATAAGTGCAAATTTAGCTATGGATGTGCGATTCATAAATGTTCATGCTTTTTGTTTAAAATGTGTATGAAAATGTATTACGTGAAAGGCATTTTTATTTCTGCACAGAAATATGATACAAAGGCAGCTTTTGAAACTGCCCTTCACGTTATCAAATACGATGTTTTTTTTTGTTTTTTTTTCATGTTCTTTCTTGTAAGTCGCGCCTGCCGCTCTTCCGAAAATATAGATTTAAAAATTTAAAAAAAAGTGCAAAATTATGCGATCGATGTGTCCGATTTTATAAATGTTTATGCTTTTTATGTTTAAAAATGTGTATGAAAATGTATTACGAATAGGGTATTTTTATTTCTGTGAAGAAATATGATAAAAATGGCAGCTTTTTGAAACTCCCCTTCAAGTTATCGACTACGATGTTTTTTTTCAAGTTCGTTTTGTGGGGATGCCGCCGTCTGCCGCTCATCTGAAAATATAGAGTTAAAAAAAAAAGTGTGCAAATTTAGCAATCGATGTGTCGATTTTTCAAATGTTTATGCTTTTATGTTTAAAAGTTTAAAATGTGTATGAAAATATAATACGTAAAGATATTTTCATTTTTGTACAGAAATAAGATAAAAACAATTAAGGCAGCCTTTGTAACTACGCTCCATGTTGTCAGGGGATGGTTTTTCATGTTCGTTCTTGTCCGCCAGTTCCGAAAAATGCATTGTGTTATTTTATTAATTAAAATAACACAATGTATCCAAGAATATTGTATGTATTCTCATATTATTGTATTTTAAAATACTACGGCAAACTTAAGCCCGTATTCCGCAGAGCGGCCAATGTTGTGGTTTGAAATCAGCTGATGAATACGAGTTCGTTTTATGCATTCAACTTACCTGTCAGATATATACTTAGCTATAGACTCCGTCGTCCTCGATAGAATTCGAATTTCGCGGCACACTCTACCAGGTAGGTCAGGTGATCTACCGCCCCCCGCGCTGGTGGCGGGAATAGGAATCATTCCCGTTTTTCCTTTTCTAAGACAGATTTTCTCTAGCGGCCGTGACAGCAACATTGTTGTTGTTACTCCCTGATTTGATTTTCGTGTTTTTTCATTCGCTATTGATCTTCTAGCCGGTTATTTTGGTGACGTATTGGATCTTTGGTTTGGCATACTCTTTGGTGGACTGTTATTTGGACTTGGTTTTTTGGATATTTCTCATAATATCGGATTCTAGCTTTACGGTTAGAAGACAGTGTGTAAATGAGGGATGCATGGTGAGGCTACCGAAAGCTTCGGTAGATCCTCACACAGTTTGTAAGGGGTGTAGAATGAATGAATGCTCAATATCTAACACCTGTGATGAATGTGTAGGTTTGAATGAGGAAGAATGGAAGAATTTAAATTCCTATTTAAGGAAATTGGATATGGATAGGGCTAGGAAGGCTTCCTCCAGAAGCATAAGTAGGTCTCGTTCTAACGAGTCTATTAAATTAACACCTAACCCTAAACCTGTATCTTCTTCCTCTTGTACTAATACTGCAAATCCAGCAATGGAAATTTGCAGATCTTAAAGCTGCACTGCAAGGATGGAACGTAAAATGCTGACGTTACAAGGTAAGCACAGTGATAGTGATTTAAGTGTCCCTAGTGCAGTGGAGGGTGCGTCTGATCGGCTTCATCTCGCTCCCAGGCCTAGACCTCTTCCAAGCTCACAGGCCCAGAGAGAAAGGAATGTCAAAAGCCTTACGAGTTATGGAGAATCCCCACCGATCAGGCGTCCCCTCGACAGATTCTTTGACGACCCAAACTGCCAAGGATCGCTACCGAAAAAGCATCCTAAAACAGTGTTTTTCGTCTTCAGATTCTTCACCTAATGTAAGGGGCTGGAGCTCTGATGAACTGTCACGCCCCCCCTTAAAAAGGAGTTGAAGGCTCCAACTTTGAATTCAAGCCCTGAGCTTTTTCTCCGATGGATCTCCATGTGAAAGGAAGAAAAGCAAATTAATTCCTAAATGTAAATCGGAGTCTCCCTCCTCTTCTAGACCTCCTTCACCTGAATCAGGAAAGGAGAAAGAATGCGGGCTGCGAAAATTCTCCTAAATGTACAGAGCAGCTTTCCGCTTTAGTAGGAGTTTTTACGAAGGAGACTCCCAGAAAAAAGGACTCTTTCCTTCGATAAAGAGAACGAAGGGTAAGGAAATAAGAAACTAACGTAAAAGTTTCGGAGTTCTACTCGGATGAGTATGAAGAATGCGCACCAAAAGCGCCAACCTGGCGCAATGCGCCAGATGCGCTAGAAGCTCTATACGAGTCAGAAGAGCCAGAAGCGCCAGAAGTGCCAGAAGTGCCAGATGCGCCAGAAGTGCCAGATGCGGCCAGAAGCGCCAGCCTCCGGCGCAATGCGCAGAGCCCAAGCCTCCACCCTGCCGAAATGCGCCAGAAGCGCCACCCTCCTGCCGAAATGCGCCAGAAGCGCCAGCCCTGGCTGCAAGAGGCCACGAGCGCCAACCTGGCGCAATGAAGCCACAAGTAGCAAGCCAAGAAGACGGACTTTTTCCTAAAGACAATTAAGCCAGGAGGGTTTGTCTAGCTTTCGGAAGGATAAACCTTTACCTGACAGGGATTCTAGGTGCCGCACAGGCGGCCGTAGCCCTTGTCAGGATATGGGTGGTTCCGTGGAAAGCGATAGGAGAGGACATCCTTCCTCTGACAGGAGAGAAAGGTGCCGCACAGGCGGCCGTCGCTCTTGCCAGGAGAAGGATAAGGTCGTGTTGCAGGATCAACCTATCTCTCTAGGGACGCAAGTTGCCGCACAGGCGGCCGTCGTCTTGCGAGAGTGGGCCAGATGTTGCAAGAGACCCGTCTCCTATTGAAAATAAACAATCCTCTCGGAAATGGAGTTGGATTTGAAGAAGTTTCGGACTCGGAAGACCACTCGGCTCCAGGGCTTGTCAGATTACAAGACGCTGGCAGCCCTCTTACTTCAAGAGTTTGGGGACTCTTTAAGCCCTCTCTCCTCCTTCTCCGAGGTCTTATTTACAAGTACTAAGGTCCCGAAGCCATCATCTTTCATTAAAATGAAGCCAACCATTTCCATGAATAAGGCTCTCCGATTTGTAGGAAATTGGTTTAAATCCAAGGAGAAGGCGGGGAAGACAGTCTTTGCCTGCCCTCCTTCCAAACTATCAGGAGAAGAAGGGAATCTGGTACGAGACGGGCGAATCACTGGGACTAGCTCTCCCTACCACTGCCGAAGCAGATTTTTCGAATCTGGTGGATTCGTCAAGGAGACAAGCCTTGTCATCGGCAAAGATCACATGGGGGACTTCTGAGATGGACCATCTCCTCAAGGGATTGTTTAATGTCTTAGAAGTTTTTAACTTCTTAGACTGGTCCCTTGGGGGTTGGCCAAGAAGACTCAAGAGAATGAATCTCTTAGCCCAGAAGTCTTTATAGTGTACTGTCCTGCATGGACAAGTGGTTCAAGATGGATCAAGAGAGGTGGCCTCGCTTTTTGGAACTGGAATTCTGAAGAAGAGAGTCTTATTTAGCTCCTTTCTGACGAAAGCAGTTACTCCATTCAGAGGTCATCTCTTCTTTTATGCTCCTCTTTCGGACCAATTGTTTCCTGCACAAACGAAGTGAAGGACATTTCTCATTCTTTGACAGCAAAAGGCCACGCAAGATCTCTGGCCCTCCCAATCTGCAAAGAAAATCAAGAACTAATAAGGGGTTCGGTTCCTGTTAAGAGAGAATCGTACTCCTCAACAGCCCTTTCGAGGGGAGCTCCTCTTCCAGACCCTCCTTTAAGAGAAAGGAATACAGAAGAGAGGTAGGTCTTCATTCAGACCTATCAAGAAAACAAATGATACACCATCCTTCAAGCACCGGTAGGAGCCAGACTTCGGAAATTTTTCCGAAGAATGGACTCTGAGAGAGGCAGAAAGATGGTCCCTTTCAGTGGTAACGAAGGGATATATGATCCCCTTTCGAGAACAGGCCTCCCTTGACAACGAACCCGAGGGAACTGTCAGCCCCAATACAGGGACCCTGCAAGAAAGAAGCATTATTGCAACTGTAGAACAGATGTTGCAAAAGGAGGCCATCGAAATGGTTCGGGATCCGCATTCCCGAGGATTTCTACAACCCGTCTTTTTCTGGTTCCGAAATCCTCGGGAGGGTGGAGACCGGTCCTGGATGTGAGCGCATTGAACCGATTTGTAGAGAACACAAAGTTCTCTATGGAAACATCAAAATCGGTTCTTGCGGCTCTTCGTCCAGGAGATTGGATGGTCTCCTTAGATCTACAAGATGCTTACTTTCATGTCCCCCTGCATCCATCATCGAAGAAATATCTCCGATTCATGATGCAGGGAAAAGTATTCCAATTCAGAGCCCTATGCTTCGGCCTGTCTATGCCCCTCAAGTGTTCACGAGGCTAATGACGAATGTTGCGAGATGGCTACATCTAGAAGGGATAAATATATCCTTTATCTAGACGATTGGCTAATAAGAGCAAAATACGGAACTTCAGTGCTTGAAGGACTTGGAGAAAGACTTTGGATTTGACAAAATCTCTGGGACTACTCGTGAACCTCGAGAAATCACTATTGATCCCCAGACAGAACATAGTCTATCTGGGGATACAGATGGATTCTCGGGGTTTTCGGGCTTTTCTTTTTTTTTTTTTTTTTTTTTTTTTTTTCTTTTTTTCCATCTCAAGAGAGAATTGCTCGAGGCTTAGAAAAAATCTCGAACTTCTTAGGGAAAGAACGGACCTCGGCGAGGGAATGGCTCAGTCTGCTGGGCACCCTTTCCTTGTTAGAGCAGTTCATTTCCCTAGGAGATTAAATCTCAGACCTCTGCAGTTTTATCTCAAACAAATGTGGAGTCAAAAGACAGGAGACTTGTCAGACTGTTTTCCCCATTCAACAGGGGATAAATCCGACCTGAAGCGGTGTTAACCCCATTAACAAAGAAAGAAGTGGGGTCCCTCTTGATTCGGACCCTCACCGAGTGTTGTTTTCCGATGCCTCGGAAACAGGTTGGGGAGCAACACTGGGTCCAAAGGAAGTGGCAGGTACCTGGACCAAACAACAGACTACACTGCACATCAATGCGAAGGAACTCCTGGCGATTCATCTAGCCCTGGAATACTTCGAAGCGGAAGTCAGAGGAGTGGTAGTTCAAGTCAATTCCGACAATACCACAGCTCTGGCTTACATCCGGAATCAAGGGGGCACTCACTCTTTCTCACTGAACGAAATAGCGAGAGATCTATTAACCTGGACAGAGGAACGGGGCATTATTCTGCGTACAAGGTTTGTTCAAGGAGTAAAAAACCTAAGGGCAGACAGGTTGAGCAGAAAGAACCAGGTACTCCCAGACAGAGTGGATGCTCCACTCAGAAGTCTGCAGACCAATGTGGTCCCTCTGGGTGGGGAAGACCCCCAGATCGACCTGTTTGCCACGTTCCTCTCCAGGAAGATAGACAACTTCTGCTCGTTAGAATAAGATCCCATAGCCACGGCGATCGATGCTTTCCTCATGGATTGGTCAGGCATAGACGCCTACGCCTTCCCCCATTCAATTGCTTGGGTAAGTACTAAGAAAATTTGTGGCATCGGAGGGAACGAGACTAATTCTAATTGCTCCCTTCTGGCCTTCCCGAAACTGTTCACAGAGGTACTGGAATGGACGGTGGGACTTCCCAGATCTCTACCAACAGGACAGATCTGCTCAGACAACCCCACTTCGAGAGGGTTCCACAAAAACATCCTAAGTCTCTCCTGACTGCCTTTCGACTATCGAAAGACTGGTCAGAGCGAGAGGCTTTTCAAAGAAAGTGGCAACTGCAATTGCTAGAGCCGCAGAGCCTCTACCTTGCGGGTCTACCAATCGAAGTGGGAAGTTTTCCGTAGATTGGTGTAGGTCGAAGAAGCTGTCCTCTTCCAATACCTCTGTGACCGAAATCGCGGATTTTCTCCTCTTCTTAAGAGAAGAGTCCAAATTGGCCGTATCCACTATCAAGGGATTATAAGAGCATGCTCTCAGCTGTTTTTAGAAACAGAGGGCTGAATCTTGAAAATAATAGGATCTTCATGATCTCATCATGTCTTTCGAGACTACGAAATTGAGATCTTCTATTCCCCCGAGTTGGAACCTTGACGTAGTCCTAAAATTCTTGATTTCGGACAGGTTCGAACCTCTAGATAAAATCTCATTCAGAGATCTTACTATAAATGCATATTCCTGTTGGCTCTCGCAACTGCTAAGAGGATCAGTGAATTGCATGCTTTGGACTCTCGGGTGGGATTTAAAAAAGACTCGGCTGTTATTTTATTCTTTCCAGGATCTAATTCCTAGCAAAGAAATGAAAACCTTCTAAACCTTGGCCTAGAAGTTTTGAAGTCAAGGGACTCTCTTCTCTGGTAGGTAGAGAGTTGGATCGGTCCTTTGCCCAGTCAGGACCTTAAAATTCTATTTAAAAAGAAGAGACAGCTTCAGGGATGTCGACAAAGTCTTTGGTGTTTCGGTAGAAACCCCAAACCCCAAAGACCTATGTCAAAGACGCACTGGCGTTCTTTGTCAGAAATGTGATTACCGAAGCTCTCAGGAATTGCCAAGAGAACTCTTTAAAGCTGCTGAGAGTAAAAGCTCACGAAGTCCGGCTGTGGCAACTTCCCTTTCTTTTACTAAGAATATGTCCATAGAAAAACATTTTAGCATTCAACTTATTGAGGTGCAATTCAGTATTTGCATCCCACTATTTAAAGGATGTTAGAGTAACATACGATAAATGTTTTTCTCTTGGACCTTATGTATCAGCGGATACTATGCTGGGAAATGGAGCAGACGCTGATCCTTAATTTTGTTTTTATGTTTTTTAATAATTATTTTTAATATTGTTGTTGAGTTGTGGGTTGCTTGAAAGGATCGGGGATGACTCCTTTCAATCTTAGTACTAACCCCAAATTAGGATCAGGTGATCGGGATTAGTGTCGTGCTCTATGATCATGCCAATAGGCAAGGTGTTTTTGTCATGTAATTGGATAGGACCCCATTGACAAAGATCCTAAGGTTTTGAAGCGTAAGCCACTCATTTGGTATCTTTTCCTGTTCAAGGATCTTTATCATAAGATCGTACAATATATCCACTCTTCATCTCCTAATGCTTTTCCATGCCTCCACCTGAATCATCCTGGTCCTGGTTGCCTTCCATTCTTCATCTTCTTTTAGTGCATTTAGTACCTCTTGCCTAGAAAACCTCATTACCATGCCAATGTTTCACCTTGCCCATCCTCTTTTATTAGTCTATTATTTTCTTCATTTACAACTGTTCGAAATATTCTTTCCATCTCTTCACAATGTCTTCCTCTTTCTAAGTACTACACCATCATGATCCTTTATTTGTTTGATATGTGTAATATCTTTGGTGCTCTTATTTCTAGCCTTTGATAGCTTGATCATCTTCTTTAATCCTTCCTTTGTCCCCAGCTCATTATACACTCATCATACGCCTTTGCTTTAGCTTGGGCTACCACCACCACCTTGTTTTTCTCTCTGAACCAATCTCTGTCTTCCACTGACTTTGACTCTTCCCTCTTTTCTTGCCTCCTCCTTTTCTTTTACTACTTTCTCAATGTCTTCATCCCACCACCAACTCTCCTTTTCTCCCATATGATACCAGATGTCTCTCCTAGCAGCTCCTTTCCATACCTTCTTATTACTGCTTGCATTTCGTGCCCACCATTCTTGAACATCTTCAATCCCTATATCAATATCCTCCAAAACCCTCCTCTTAAACTCTCTCTTCTTATCCCCTTCCTTCTCTAATTTGTACCATTTAATTTACCTTATCCATTTAGCTTTGGTTTTTCTTTCCCTTTTTAACTTCAAATCCATACATAGCAGTCTGTGTTGGGGGAGCTACATGGTCGCCTGGAATAACTTTGCAGTTCTTGACCTCCACCAGATTTATCCTGGTTTTGTACAAGAAGTAGTCTATTCTGGGAGAATCTTCCCCAACTCCTATATGTTATTAGGTGTTCCCTTTTCTTCTTAAAGAATGTGTTTCCTACTATTGCCATGTCAAATGACACAGCAAAGTCCACTACACATTCTCCTTCTGGGTTTCTCTCCCCTATTCCATGGCCCCCACCCCCATACACCCGCTTCCCCAATCGCCTCATTTTCACTTCCGACATGGCCGTTCAAATCTGCCCCACTACTCACCCTCTCATGCTCTTCCAGGTTTCCCTTCTCTTCTGTGCAACCACTTGTGGTGCATAGGCGCTTATAATATTCAGAATCTCTCCTCCATAACATATCTTGAATCTGATGATACGGTATTCTTTCTATGCACTTCTATTACCGAGTTCTTCAGTTCACTAGACAGTACTATGCAGCTCCATTTCTACTTGTTTACTTGCTTCACTATAAGATAACCTTATATCCATCTCCCAACTCTTTAGCTTTATTTCCGTTTCCACGCGTTCTTGCACACACATAACATCTTCTTTCTTTTCTCTCATCAAGTCAGCCAATTCTCTACCTCTCACTCCATCGACGCCCAACATTTAGCTGACATACTCTAAACCCAATGTGAGCTCGCTTCTTTAGCTGCACGCTCCTGATGCAGTAGCCCTTGCCGTACCACAGGAGTTAGGGCGATGTCTCTGTGCGTCGTTTACGGAGTACGCCCTAGCATTACCTCTTTCCATATTTCGGCAGTCTTCCCATTTTTTTCCATTTTTTGGTTCTGGCACAGATTTTTACAGCCGGATGCCCTTCCTGACACCAACCCTCCCTATTTATCCGGGCTTGGGACGGGTACCCATAAGGACTTGTTGGCCCCCCCCCCCCCCCCCCCCCCCCCCCCTCCCCCCCCCCCCCCCACCCCCCCCCCCCCCCCCCCCCCCCCCCCCGTTGGCTAGGTTCACAATCCTTTCTGGCAGTAAAGTAGGAAATTTTACTTCTTCAGGCAGTGTCGAGTGTTCCAACCTGCCTCAACATCTCATTACTTATTATCCAAAAAACAAATTCAACTGGCGATTAAGTCAATTTTGGGGTTCGTTTCCTCCCTCTTCGGCTTTATATTCTTATGGAAGTACTCTCTCTGCACGAGAACAATTGTTTTGACCTTTCCTTCTTGCAACTCTTCCAGAGTCAAACCACCATTTTTCTGTCATTGGTGGATAGTTTGCAATTCTTTATAAATTGCATTATCCAAGCTATGGTCTTAAAGACCTTGTCAGCTCTGCTGAATCTTTCCCAATCCAGCAGGCGTGTTGCATCTATGTCCCCTACAACATTGACCACAATGTCCTCTTTCCTATCAAAGCGACAGGAGACTGAAATTATATTAACAAGGTTGAGGATTGGTCACTGCCGAATGACACACAGTTTTCTTCTTGATGGTGGTAGTGCTCAGTGTGTGTTCACTGTGATAGCCCTTTGACAGTTGAGCACATTCTGGTTCACTGCACCAGGTATGTAAATGAGAGGCGGATTGTACCATCTGAATGGTAAAACTATATCTGAAATTTTTGGCCGTGTTATGAGTTTTTTAAGGCTTGTGGATTTTATAAGAATGTCTAGTACTATAGATATAATTAATTTTTTTATTTAATTTTATTTTTACCATAAATGGTCATTTTACTTTTAATCCCACTAGAAATTTAGTGTCGATTTTACCGTTTTAACATTGATCATCAGAGTATCTATTTTAAACTCATTATTTATATCATTCCCATTAAACTCATTATTTATACTTCCATTTGTATTCATTATCACTATAGCGCTGAATGACCCTATGGGTCCCAGTGCTTGACTTTGTGCCAGAATCACATATTCTATTTTATTCACAATGTCCTGTTCACCCTGCATATGTGTACACCCACCCATGACCTATCAATTGGCAGTGTGATTTTTTAACCAAGGGGGTCCATGATTTTTTAACTAAGGGGTCCCTCTCCCACCAAAAGGAGTTTTTTGCTAACACCTTAGTCCTCTTTCCCCGTGTCAATCAATCACTGGGATTTTCAGATGAGGGTATGTAAGACAGGACTGACCCCACCGGAATCAAAGAGTTAATCTCAATTACTCTGTTTCTCACAAACACAGGCAGAACATTACTGGACACAATCTAGCTAAGGGCGACTTTCTGTCTGACCAGACATACTAATTGTTTAAACTCCTTCTCATCAAAGGAGTCAATATAAATTTGGTCATTCTTGCTCCTAGCAAGAATGCCATTAGTTCCAATTTCGGAATTGTCAATTCCTTGATGGGCGCCACTCTACCCTTTGCCAATAATTAGTTAGAGCTTTTACCATTTGCTCTATAGGCCACAACAACCATATGAAGTTTCACTAGCATCGCAGAATATGTGCAAGGTATCACCAGTTCCCAGGCTAGCACTCATAGGAAAGGATATTTCAAAACACTTCTCTAAGTCCTTGCGTAATTCACTCCATTCCTCTTGTAGTGGGTTGGTGAGTTGTTCGTCCCAATCCAGATGTTGTTTCCACAATTTCTGCAAAAATATCCTTGCTTTCATAGTAACAGGGAGAAGCAATCCCAATGGATCGTATATTTGGGCAACGGTACTGAGAATCTCTCTCTTTATTTGACTCAATCTATTAATATGAGTTGGATTGATAGTTAAGACGTCTTTAATTATATCCCAATTCAATCCAATACTTTATGAATTTGTTTTTGTTTGGCTCATTGATAAGCAGCAGCAATAGTTTTGTATAGACTCGCTATTGCTAACCCACTCCTTCAAATATAAGTGAGCCTGAGCAAAAATTTTGTTGGCATTAAAGTATAAATTCATTAACTCAGATTCACCGTAGCCGTAAATTGCAAATTATCTACATACAAACCTCTCTTCAATCTTTCCACTACATCCACTGTATTGGACTGGGGTAACCACGAGACCATAGTGGACAAGTGATGCTTGATGGTTGCATTTAGAAGAAAAGGTGAACATGTAGCTCCAAATAATACTACTCTAAATCTGTATACTATTAATTTACTATTGGGGATCTGTGGATCTTCTTCATGCAACTGTACCATTAAAAATGCCTTCTCAATATCACCAATACAAGGAAGGTGTTCGTTCTAAATTGCAGCAGGACTCTTGAGTAGATCAGCCGTTACGTGTGGTCCAGTCCATAGACAATCATTCAGACTTAATCCATTTTTTACCTTGTTTTTTGATGAGCAATCAACACTATTCTTATTGGAGTAGTGGCACTGTCTTTAAGCACTCCATGATGTGCCAGTAATGACCAATCCATCAGATTTATTATAGATCACTTCTCATGAATCCTCTTATCTTCTTGCTCTTGCAAGATTTTCTGATAATGATCCAAGTAATCCACATCCTTCTGAAACTTGATGGTCTGCTGTCGAAGTCTGCTCATGGCTAAACCAAAATTTGTCATCAATCTGAATCTATTGTTTCTCCACGGCAACGCCACAACATACTGTTTTATCAATTTCAGAATAGGTTATAGTGCTCTCAAAGTCCTTTAAGACCCTCTGGTCTTGTTCTCGCAACTCACTGCAATCTATTCCCAATCTGTCCAAACTCCACAGTGCGTCCAGATCAGTCTTGGGATTTTCATTATGAGTAGCTTCAATTTCTTCAGGCTGTACAGCTAGCTTCAAAATTGTCACATGATCTCCCTAGTGGGGGGAGCACTACATGTGCCTGTCACCACATAACCGAATATGGTCGGCAGCAAATTAATTTTCTAACCCTTTTTGAACCCTGGATGCAAAATATTGTAAACATTATCAACCCCTATTAACAATTCAATAGTTGATTGATTCTCAACAGGCAAATAAAAATCTTTATCAGCCAAGCTGATCTTAGTTTTACATAACGACTTCAAACTTCTCTTAACGTCTAATTTCTTCGCATATTCTGGCAGCTCATCCACCACTATGCAGTCCATTATTATCAACTTATCTTTATGCGGTATGGCGACGCTTATCATCTCGTATTCATGAACAGGTTTACTAGTTAGATAACCTCTCAAGGCTATCTTTTCAACTCCTTTGGACCTATATTGCAGTCTCTCTAGAAACTGATCTTTTAATGAACGTTCTCTCGGCACAAGTATCCAACAGCCCTCTAAGTCGTACCATGCGACTTTTTCTTCTTTCAGGGGAATTGTTGCTGTTGGTAATATGGATTGCTTACCTGACTTATTTGGTTTGTCCTGCTCATTTACTGATAGTGTTCCCACTTGTACACCACTTTGTTTATTCTTGCTTTGCTTTCTTGTTTGGTCTTTATCACACAAGATGCGATGATGTCTCATCTTACAACCATTATTGCAACTTGGTTTGTCACAGTCCACACTAAAATGCTTCTTAGAATAAAATGCTTTTTAGAAGTGCACACAAAACATAACTGTAAAGCTCTGATGCGATTCAACCTTTCATCTCTGGTTGCGGAAGTTTTGCACTGTGTCCACCAATGTTCTTTATCACAAGAGCACATCTTGTGGATTGCTGATAACTGGACTTATTCACATTTCCCTTGGTTTTTTGTCTAACAGCTTGGGATTGATTTACTGTGAATGTGGATATTGACGACAGAGTTTCAGTTTTATTCACATCAGTTGAAACAAAAGTTCTTAGATTGCGAATATCCTCTTCTAGGTATTTCTTAAAGGTGTCTAATACCAACCAATCGTCTCCACACCTGCGCTTCACAGTCTCACTGGTGCAATTTGGTATAGAGCAAAATAGTATAAAGCTCATTTAATTCCAGCTTTTCACTTTCAAGCGGTCTTATTGAGCATTCAAAATTAGCTCTGAAAGTTTGCAATGATTCATACATTGGCAGCAGGAGACTCCATTTCTAGCAATCTTCTCACCAGAACATGCTTAATCTCATCTCTCTTTCCATAAGTAGATAGGAGAAGAGCTACAGCTTGTGATAATTGGCTGCCTCAAATTTAAATCCCGAGATTAATTTCGAAGCTTCTCCTGTGCGCAAACTTCGTAAATATGAAAAGTTCTGAATTGTTCCAAGTCTTTCCGTTCCGTGTACTGACACATGGTATAGTTCCCAGAAGGAATTCATTCTAATATATCTCCAGAGTAATGTGGAAGATCCAGTTTGGGCAATCTAATACTGGCTGTAGGTAGTGGCGGTGGTTGCGTTAGGGGATTTAGTAACTTCAAATTGTTAATAATAGAGCTATTGAGTTGCCGATATGTGTACGGACATTTCTTGCATATTCAGCTTGATTTATCATTTCATCAGACATTTCTTTTTCTTGAACTGAATCCAAAATTTGTTCATCCAAAACAAAACTTTTGAACTTTGTTCAAATGATCTAAAATATAATCCCTAAGGGAATTTATAGGCATCAATATCAGTTGAATCGATCACTTCGGTCATCTTCCCAATAACGGGATTTTGACGAAGGAAAAATCTATTTCTGGGCAATGACCTGTGTCACCCTGTGAAAGGCTCCTTTGACACCATTTCTAAGGTTTAAATATTGCTATTCATCCCAGAGAAAAGAGAAACAATATAATGCCAAGATAAATGGCTCGCTCACCTTTAATAAGGTGTCGGTATAGATAAAGAGTGAGTGGAAACCACTACCAGAGGTCCCTTGCCATTTAGCTTCTTCCTTCAACAAAACCCCAACTACGGAGGAGCCGAACTACAGCCCTCGCTACCCTCTACTACTACCGTGAGCGCCTCCGACGCCTGTGATGTCATTCCTGAAGATAGCATCCAAGCTTGGGGTAAGCTGGGTGAGGAATACTAACTACAGGGTGGGTTTTCACAGGGCAACACAGGTCATTGCCCAGAAATGCGTCCTTCGTCAAAATCCCTTTTCTGGCTTAGCCTGTGTCGCCCCGTGAAGAGTGCCAGAGAATTGGATTCACCAAGCTTGTGGGACTGCACAGATAAGAAGGTATAAAACAAACACCTGTAAGGTTAATGGTATAATGATCAACTTAAAGATATAAGGTCTTACAAGTATAACTTAACTAAAGGTATCTTAAAATTACCATATTAATAATCTTAAAGGTAAATAGCCTATGACTTAAGAGTAATGAAACATAAATAATTAGGCTATAGTAAAAATTATAAGTTGTCACATACAATAACACAAATGGACAGAGTCCCAAACAAAAGCAATGAATGAAACAACTACATCCAAGACAAATATATACACTAGAGGCGACCTAACTAAGTAAGGGTGCAATGAGGCAGGCAGAAGGGAAGGTTACAAGAAAAATGACAGAAATTCATGCAGTGTCAGGTGAAACTGTGTTTCCAGCTGCCACCGCTGAGAATTTGAGGGCTTCCAAGGATTTTAAGTAGTGGCGTTTAAAAACTGTCGAAGATTTCCAGCCTGTATATTTCTTAAATCGTTAAAATTAAAATTCATATGTTGGAAGTAATTAATAGAGGTGGCCACTGCCCTACATCATGGCACGAGGAAAGGAGTCCGGTTGGCCTGTTTAATGAAATATAGAATTTGTTGTCTGATTCCTTTAGGGAAATTGTACCACCTTTTTCCCTAATGAATAACGGACCTAGGATCTTAAGGTTGTTCTATGCAAATAAGCCCTCAAGGAGTTAACAGGACATAGAGAATTGTCCTGGGGAAGTGGTAGGATTTTCCATGAGGACCACCTGTCCTGTGGGTCTTCATTTTTGGCCAGAAAGTGACGATCTGGGGATAGAGAACTTCCCCTGAGGGAAGGAACTCAATGTGACCTGGCTCCCTTGATAAGGCTGACAGTTCTGCGATTCTGGCTCCTGAGGCTAGACTTAGTAAAAATAAAGTTTTCCTCAGAAGAGTAGTGTAATTACATGAATCATTATCAATTTCTGAGGCCATTTTGAGAACATCATTCAGAAACCAAGAAACTGACCTAGGTCTCTCGGAGGGTCTAAGTCTAGCACAAGCTTTCGGATAGAGGAAAAATAAGAGTCCGTAAGATCTATACTAAAACCAAACTGGAAGAATCTTTTTAGAAGCTGATTTGGTCGTAGTAATAGTGCTTGCTGCCAGACCCTCTCGAATAGTGACCTAAAAAAGGATATGGCCAAATTTGTGGTCATGATTTGCATGTCTGAGTCTTTAAGAAACATTGCTAGTTTCTTAACAGACGAGTCATATTGACGCAATGTATATTCCCTTTTATCTGATTCCAAGAATGTAATATTCTGGGGATCGAGGTCCGCTTTCCTACGAGCCACAAACTTCATGAAATCCATAAAGTTAGGGTTTCCTGAATTCTTGAGGAAGTGGACACAGTCCGAGTTTGCACTAACTGGGTTAGTTTGGGATTGGGAAATCCGTAGAGGTCGGAGTCCCAATTTTAGAAGTAGAGGAAACCAATGCTCTTGGGCCAGTTGGGGGCTACTAGAGCCACCCGGCCCTTGAATGACCTGAGTTTGTTCAGTACTTTCAGAAGAAGATTCACCGGAGGGAATAGGTAAATCTTTTTCCATGCATTCCAATCTAGGGCCATAGTGTCCGTGGCATAGGCCAGAGGGTCCAGGTTGGGTGCCACATAACAAGGAAGTTTGTGATTGGACTCCGTGGCAAAGAGGTCCACCTGAAGCCCCGAACCTGTTGACAGATCCAAGTGAACGAGTTTTTGTCTAACGCCCATTCCGATTTCAACGGGACGGAGCGCGACAGAGCGTCTGCTACTACGTATTTCACTCCTGCTAGGTGAGTGGCTGACAAGTGCCATTTGTTCCTGTCCGCCAGAGAGAAATGGCTATCATGACATGATTCAGGTGGCTTGACTTGGATCCGCCCCTGTTTAGGCAAGTGGACTACTACTGCACTGTCTAGGACTAGCTTGACATGTGACCTCTTGGATGGTCGAAGCCGTTTCAGAGAGAAACACTGCCATGGCTTCCAGTACATTGATATGTAGCTGGCGGAATGATGGGGACCAGGTTCCCTGGACCTTTTTGTACTGAGAGTAACCTCCCCACCCTGTTAGTGAGGCGTCCGTGTGGATCACTAAAGACGGCGGGGGAAACTGAAAAGGTACTGCTTTTGATAGGTTGCTTATCTCCGTCCAGGGGTGGAGACACTTTCGTAAGATCGCTGGGATAGAGGCTAACCTGTCCCGGGATCTGCAGTTCGCTTTGGAACGCCAAACCCTGTTTATGTCTTTGAGTTTGGCTTTCAAGAGAATGTCTGTGACAGGCAAACTGGATGAGCCCAGGATTCTTTCCTGACTCCTCCGGATGTCTGATGTTGTTTGAGAAATTGCCTTGTGGATTTGGCTATTTCTTTCCTTTTCAGCGACGGAATTGATAGTGTGTGTGATTGTAAGTCCCACTGAAGGCCTAACCACTGGAATCGAGATTCCGGTGTTAGTCTGGACTTGGTTCTGTTTATTTGGAAACCTAGTGTTCCAGAAACTTGATTACTTTGGACCGTTGCTTTCTTGCACTCTTCAGGATCTTTTGCCCAAATGAGCCAATCGTCTAGATAAGCCACTAGCATGATTCCCTGTGTCCTCATTCTTGGACGAACCCGCTTCCGCCAACTTTGTAAGACCCTGGGGGCCAATGTTGAGCCCGAACGGCATTACTTTGAAGAATAAAGACTTGTTTCCTAGTTTGAAGCCTAGGAATGGCCGGAAGTGTCTGGCTATGGGAACATGATAGTAGGCATCTGTAAGATCTATAGAGGTTGTGATGGCCCCACGGGGAAGTAAGGTCCGTACCTGGGAAACGGTCAGCATCCTGAACTTGTCGCAATGAATGAATAAGTTCAGATGGACAAGTCTAGATAATTCTTCGCTTTTCTGAGTCTTTCTTTGGCACGCTGAACAAGCGTCTTTGAAACTTTAAATTCTTGACTTTTGAGACTACTCCTTGAAGAATGAGATCTCGAGTATACTCTGTCAATTCCGTAGTTGGTTTCTGATAGGCCTTTGTCTATGCTTTGAGCCCAAGGGCTGAACTCCACCGGTGGCGGAAGAGGTACAGTTCTCCCTCCTACCTTGGGACTCTCACTGCTGGCTTGCCGAGGGACGACCGCCACGCGCTCCCCTCGGAAGCCCCTGCCTCTACTTGCTGGCTCTGCTGGATCCTCTATGGTAGAGGCGCCCCTAGCTCTGCTGCCTCTAGCAACCTGTTGAATGGCTGAAAGGTCTGCGCTTCAAAGGTCGGATTGTAGGCTGGAGAGACTGCAAAGGATGTGGAAGGTTGGGGCTGTTGGTACTGAGGAGTCAGGAACATGAACTGCTGCTGACTCTTGGAGGGTGTGTGCTGCTGTCCCTGTGGCACCTGTGCTGCCTGAACTAGTGCCTGTTGAGGGGTCTGGAAGGACTGAAACTTCCTTGGCTTCTCTTGATCCTAGGGTTCGAACCGAGGATTCTGGCTTCCTCTTTCGCCACTAGGCCCCACCTGACTTTACTTTGAGGCTCTGGTTACCTTTGAAGCCTCGTGCAAGACCTCTGCCACCACTGGAGAGAGGTCCGTCCCCCAAATTGAGGAAGCAATGACTTGTTAGGCTCATGTCGGATGGTAGGTGCTTCTGCCAGGACATGCTTCCTACAGTTCCTCCTTGCGACTAGAAAGTCGTAAAGGTCACACTGCATGGTGTGCAGCATTCCCTTTGTTGTGACTTTGAATAACGGCTCTTCCTGGTAAACAAGAGCCGTCATCTCTGTTGTCGTCATGGAGGAGAGGGTCTCGCCAACCTGGTCCGGGGCCTGGCGTCAAACTCCGTCTGGATGAGGAAGTCCGACAACCTGGGAGTCTCTCACTAAAGAGAGTGGTGGCACAATCAGGTTTTAGCTTGCCTACTGAGAAGGTGGGCACCACCCCTCAAAGTAGGTATCGGAACCAGGGATCAGAAAGAGGTGGGTTCCTTCTCCCGGAGTTGAGGCATAGGCTCGTCCCTAAGAGCCGCCTGGAAGGTCGCTTCCACTACCTTAAGGGGGGTAAGTGGGAGCGGAGTGCCTTCCACCGTGTGAATAGTGGTGAAAGGGCTTCTGAATGCCGTAATGCGGGAGTTCTCACACTCCCACTCTTCCAGGCTCCTCAGCCAAGTTTGTTGAGCCTGTTCCCGAGGGAGGATCACGTCTCCTTGGCACTTTGTCTTCCCTCATCATGGCTGCGTCTTTGTTTTTATACTGACGTAGGCCATGAATGGGGGTTGAAGATCACTAGGTATAGAACTCGAAGTCTTCCAGCCTTCGAGTTCCAATGCCCTCAATAGTCCAACAATCCCGTTGACAAATGGAGCGTGTGATGCAATCCTCCAGGGTTGGCCAGCTCAGTCCAGCAGTAGGCGGAGTCCGGCATGAGAAGGAGATGGCAGCACCTGTACTGACTGTGAAGGTCCTGCCACAATCAAGTCCCTAGTACCTTTGTCATGGCGTTCTCCTGAGCTGTCAGTCGCTCCGCTAGAGACCGGATTACTGACCGGAGGTACTCCACCGAGCTTGTCAGCTGGAGAGGATTGAGCCAAACATGGTCGTACCACCAAGTTCCCCACGACATCTCCCATCTTCTCCAAGATGCTGGCGGAGAAAGCTTCGGCGTTGAAGGAGGGTGCCTGAACCCTCTCCTTCCGAGACTGTGCCTTAGGGGACCTCGACACGGACGAAGAAGCTGCCCTCGAACTGACCGTCCCGGATGGGGAGCCGCATACTGGCGCCAGTTGAGGGAGCTGCCTTCCTTGGCAAAGACTTCACCAGCTTGCTGGAAGGCTTCACCTTGGGGATCACGGAAGAAGTCTTGGGACGAATTGCCTGCTACTTCTCTGTGAATCCCCGGAAAGAAGTAGAAGAAGAAGGGTCAGTAGAAGGAGAAGGAGAGGAGCTCAGGGAAAGACCCTGAGTCCCCACAGAACCTGCCTCAGTTACACCCTTACCTGTGCCTATGGAGTCTATAGCCATGGGCTCAACATCCAAGTTGAGGGCCGCCACGTCCTCCGTGACATCCTCAGAGAACTCGTCCTCCGCTGGAAGTAACTCCAGGGCTTGGATCCCGGCGATGAGTGGAGCAGCCACTAGGGGGTCAACCACCGACCCCTTCTTCGCTCCTGGGAAGATGAGGTCCGCCATGTTCTGGGCTAGGATGTAGGGGCGGCCCGCCGAGGAGTTCCTCCCGAAGCCACCGACCCATGCCTTGAGTGAAAGCAGGGCCGCGTTCTTCCCTTCGACCGAGCCCTGTAAGAGAGGGTTAGAGTTAGAGAGGGAACTCCCCGGAGTGAAACTCCGGACCGTATGATAATAATAATAATAATCATAAAATATAAAATGTATAAGTGTGTGCTATATATGAAATGGACGGATTAAAAGGGGGGGGGGCTGGCCGCCCGGAGTAGGGTCAAGGCTCAAAATACTCTCTCTCTCTCGTGCAACTTCCAGTGGTAGCCGGAGCTGAGACCGCCGTAGCGGTTAAGGAGCACGGAGGGGGGAGTGGGGTTGGGGGGTGAGGCAAGGATGGGGAATCCTCCTCCCTGTGCCCGAAGGTCGACCGAGATACGGTAAGGGAGGGGGATGGCCCCGAGCCTCAAGCCAAGCGACTGAGCGCGTCAGTCCTGAGTGTGGAGGGTTCCCCCCCAACTACCCCCGAGAGTCTCCCCTCTCATGCAGACTCAGAAGCTAGCTATGTGCAGTGAGTCATCACCCACTAGCTTGGGTGGGCAAGGTGCGGAGGGGGGAACGAGGGGGAGGGGAGGGGTAACCCACACAGGGTGGCTCTCTGCGATCGACCAACAGTCCTCACGGCCAGGTGATCATACACGTGGTGGGGAAGGCCAGGCGATACAGAGGACCATAGGCACATAATACCATCATAGCCACATAATACCATCAAATAAATTAAATGCAAACAAGATATAATAGTTAGGCTAACACGGGGGGAAGAAAAGAATAAAATCAGAGCGAGAGAAAGCATGTCCAGAAGGGTAGGCTAATTGCCAATCCGAAGATTGGGGTATGCTAGCCTAACCCAAGCCGCTGGTCAGAAATCGTAATAAAATGAGGACGGGACTAGGGGCAAGGACTAAAACGATAGAACACAGTCCTAACGTAGCAATAACAATTCCTAAGTGAAACGGAATGGCTAGACTAGGCTAAGGTCCGAAACGTACGGTGGAGTGGGGTCCCCGTGAAGGCCAGACCAAAAGGATCAAGCTAACTGCATGAAAATAATATCAAATGGGTTATCGTATCATAAAAATACTGCTGGAAGGTAATTCTGATGGTATGGGAGACCAAAAGAATATCCAGACCGCCATGCGGTCGGAGAGTCGCACGGGAATGATGGGAATGAGGGTTACCCTCCCGCTACCTTATCTCCTACAAATATCAATTAAGGGAGGTCTGTATAAAATGAGACCTAGAAAACCTTAAAGCAGTACTTAACTTAGAAGCAGAAGCTGAAGCCATCTTGGTAAAATTCCAGAAATAAAGCGATCGCACAGCACAAAGAAAGCAAAGCGTGTGTCGACGGCGGCTATCAATGAATGACGTCACAGGCGTCGGAGGCGCTCACGGTAGTAGTAGAGGGTAGCGAGGGCTGTAGTTCGGCTCCTCTGTAGTTGGGGTTTTGTTGAAGGAAGAAGCTAAATGGCAAGGGACCTGTGGTAGTGGTTTCCACTCGCTCTTTATCTATACCGACATCTTATTAAAGGTGAGTGAGCCATTTATCTTGGTATTATATTGTTTCCTCTCTGGGATGAATAGCAATATTTATGCCTTAGAAATATAGTGTCAAAGGAACCTTTCACGGGGCGACACAAGCTAAGCCCAGAAAAACGTGTGATAACGGATTTATAACTGCCACGTCTACGCGTCAATGACTCCATTGTGACAAGACCAAACTCAGAAAATACAAATACAATATAATATATTCAAATTTTCAATAATTAATAAATATGCATACAACTATAATAACTGGGTTCAAAAGTTAAATTAGAAAATTTTTACAAAGGTGACTCATCACCCAATAATTTTCTCCCAAATTAAACAATCAATGAAAAGGAGAAATATTATTATACTTGCGTAGTGGAATGTGCAGGCCCTGTCCCATACTTCATATTCAAAACTCTTTTAATCAAGCCTGAATACCCTCTTACCTACAAATGGCGCAAAAAAAAAAGTAAATATAATGTTTTCTTGGGGCACCTCATAAAGAGAAAAGGAGACGGGTTAACCACGTCTGGTTATGTAGGCAGGATACCGCATGCTAATTTAACAGAAACCCACGCCAAAAACAAAAGGTGACAAACAAGGTTAGGGAGGGCAGGCATTATCCACAAAACAAACAACACAACATATTGTTAATAGCAAGAAAACCCTGCGTAAATGTCCTATAGAATAACCAACGTACTAATCGTACGTGACTAAACCAAAGAATTATTATATGATCTGCGTTCAAAACTAAGAAATTATCAAAAAGTCTCACAAATTTCACATAAACCTGGTTAACACGGCAACATATTTCTGCAGACTTATACTAAAGATTCACCAAACTGGCTTACGACATCATATATACCGCAGACAAGTACTACAAACTTTTACCAACTTGGCTCACAACACCAAATATACTGCCGACATATCATGGTCACGGCACCAAATATGGTTACTCATTAGGGTGAAACAAGCAACAACATATACCTGACTTCAGTCGTTTACAGAAATTACTAATTACCAGATTCGTTTAAGAGAACTCAGGCCCTTTCTCTACCTAAAGAATTCATTGCGTTGTGTTACAACGACATGAAAGGACATACAGTAGACCCTTGACTCACGAACGCATTGACCCACGTACAACTCGATCCCCGACCAAATTATAGGTAAAATTTCACCCTTGACCTACGAACTAACTTTGAGATACGAACAAAAAAAAATGCGGAAATAAAAAATTCTGTTTGGGTCATGAACTAATTTTGAGACATGAACATTTGAAAATGCTGGAAATTTCTGGAAATAACAATTCACTTTAGTTTCACAAACTAATTTTTAGACACAAACATTTGAAAAATGCGCGAAATCGCCCAGCACACGTGAGAGCGTTTGAGTTGCCATGGGAACAGCCATCCTCCAGCCGCCCACGCACGGCGTCACCCACGCATCGCTCTTTGTCTCATCTCATTGTGTACAAGACGTTCGTCAATTCGCTTAGCATTTTTTTGCGCTAGAACTTGTGATTTTCTTCATAATGGGCCCTAAGAAAGTGAAGAGTGGTGGTGAAAGTAAGAAAGTGAAGAGTGATGGTGAGAAGAGGGTGCAGAGGAAGATAACCATTGAAATAAAGAAAGAAATTATAGAAAACGTTTGAACGTGGTGTTCGCGTGACCGATATCGCAACGTGAGTACAAGATGGCCAAGTCGACAATTTCGACAATTTTTGAAAAACAAGGATGCTATTCAAAGAAGCAAATGTTGCGAAGGGAGTGACAGTACTAACCAAGATGAGATCGCAAACCAACCTCGAAAGGCAGAAAAAATAATTTTGAAGTGGGTACATGAGAAACAGATGGCAGGTGATAGTGTAAACGAGCCGATCATCTGCGAGAAAGCTCGGCAAGTGTATCAGAGTTTGCTGAAGGAAACTCCTTCTACTAGTGCCACGCCAGATGATTTTAGGCTAGTAAAGGGTGTTTGATAACTTCAAGAAAAGAACTGGAATTCACTCTGTAATTAGGCATGGTGAGGCTGCTAGCGCAGACAAGGCTGCTGCTGAGGCATTCGTGACTGAGTTTTGCCGAGTTCGTGGAGGCCGAAGGATACGTCGCTCACAGATTTTCAATTGTGATGAAACGGGCCTCTTCTGGAAGTAAGATGCCCCAACAGGACATTTATCACCCAAGAAGAGAAGGCGCTCCCAGGCCACAAGCCAATGAAGGATAGGCTTACGCTTTTGTTATGCTCAAAGCAAGTGTCGACTTGAAACTAAAGCCGCTACTTGTCTACCATTCAAATAACCCGCGTGCCTTTAAGCAGCACAACGTAAATAAGGCCAGACTGCCTGTAATGTGGAGGGCCAATACAAAAGCATGGGTGACACGGAACTTGTTTATGGAGTGGATTGATGAAGTGTTTGCGCCGACCGTGAGTCAGTACCTAACAGAGAACAAGCTACCCCTGCGGTGCCTTCTGATCATGGATAATGCCCCGGCACACCCTTCGTACTTGGCTGACTGCAGTGAACATGACTTCATTCAGTTCAAGTTCCTTCCACCCAACGACCTCTGTTCCCAGCCCATGGACCAACAAGTCATTAGCAATTTTAAGAAATTATATACGAAGGCGCTCTTCTCCAGATGCTTCCGTGTAACTGAAGAGACAAAATTAACCTTAAAAGAATTTTGGAAGAAGCACTTTAATGTTTTTCACTGCATAACCCTCATTGATAACGCATGGACTGAAGTTAGACGTACCGCACATTAAATTCTGCGTGGCGGAAACTTTTGGCCCCAGTGCGTAACTGTCCGTGACTTTGAGGGCTTCGATGCAGAGATTGTGCAAGAAATTGTGTCCATGGGCAACAGTATTGGGTCTACAAGTCAACGACGAAGATGTTGAAGAATTGGTCGCTGAACATTCAGAAGATTTGACTGCGGACGAACTTGTTCAACTCCACAAGAGCAGCAGGAGCAACTTGCTCGGGAGCAATCAACTGACGAAGAGGAGGCTGGGGAGGAAGTTACAGATGTCAGCAGTGATGTGATAAAAGCCGCATTGGAAAAGTGGAATGATGTCCAGTGCTTCCTTGAATTGTATCATCCGGACAAAATTGTTACGAACAGGATCGTGAATATGCTCAATGAAAATTTAATGAGCCATTTCAGAAAAGTTATGCAAGGAAGGAAAAGGCAACAGACATTGGATAAGTTTGTGATTAAACGTTCACCAAAAAACCTAGAAGAGTTTGAATCTCCGGAACAAGATCTCCCCGACCTGGATGGGGGGAGGGTCTCTTCCGCACAATAACCTCCTCCCCACCCACCACCCTCCTCTTCTCTTGTCCGTCAGCCAGAAGTCTCGCCAGTCATAGTAAGTGTTCACTTTACAAACGTTTTTATAGTGTTTAGTTTACCATTTTAAATTATATTATTAGATATATTAAGGTTTTTTACACTGACTTTTACATTATCTGTGTAAAATAAGGCAAAATATACATAATATATATTGGTTCGTAGGGGTCGAGACCATTAATATTATTCCCATTAAACCTTATGGGGAAATTAGCTCCGAGTCCAACGAACAATTTGGAACACGCCACAAGGTCTAGGAACGGATTGTGTTCGTGAGTCAAGGGTCTACTGTACTATATTCTATTGTGCTTTGCCCGCCCCAAACCAAATTTATCACTTACTGGTTTCATATGAAGTTCTTGCCGAATTTGGATTACATAGGCACGGGTAAACCACGATACCACTAATATATATTCAATTTTACGCAGTCACGGAATCCCACGCACAGATATGCATATCCCTAGCGATTTATCCCAGTCAAGGCAAATTAAATAATATATGATATGATACTCATCCAAACTTCGGTTGATTAATCCATCCTCTTCATTAAATGCTGGGAAGGAACGACATCGTTAATCGAAGTGAAATTCTATTCACTCTGATTAAGTTCTCCTGTTACCAAACCACTCTAACCAATGTTGAGAAGTGACTGCCTCCATTCCCTTTGCTCACCTCTATGTGTTAAAATAATATGTTCTCTGCTCTCACCCAAACCCACGACTTCGGCCTCGTTCGCTCACGACAAAAAAGAACAACAAAACAAACAAAGACCACCAAACCAACACAAACCGAACGAACTATCACTTACATCGCATTGTTAACCAATTATACAAACTATTCACAAGACAATATTCCTTGGTAACAATACTTATTACAATTCAATATAAACTAAACATTCATTTGTACACAAACCTGCACATTTCCACTTAACGCCATGTAATATAAAGGAACATTTTCCATATACACATGAACAGAGATATGCAATAAAAATTGATTTTCCATGTCGTTATTGTAAGTAACAACAAAACATGGCGCCAACGTAATCTGTTAACGCAAAACAAAGTAGTTCACATTCACACCGAGACATATTCAATAAATATTTCCCCCTAAAAACACACTGTATAAGGAAAAATTAACCTTGTCTCATATAAGTCAAGTATCTAGATATTCGTTTATGCTAACTAGAAGAGAATTCGCTCAGAATTGCATTATTGCAAAACAAACTTGTATTCGCCATCAGCTGATTTCAAACCACAACATTGGTTGCTCTGCGGAATACTTGTTTAAATTTACCGTAGTATTTTATAATACACTAATATGAGAATACATACAGTATTATTGGATACAGTGAAATAATGTATAACTTTTTAAAGGATTTATGGAAAAGATGCATAATTAATAAAATAACACCTTGCATTTTTCGGAACAGTGGCGGACAAGAACGAACATGAAAAAACATCCCCTGACAACGTGGAGCGTAGTTACAAAGGCTGCCTTAATTTGTATCTTATTTATGTACAAAAATAAAACTACCCGATACGTAATATATATTCATACACATTTTAAACATAAAAGCATGAAATTTTAAAAATCGACACATCGATCGCTAAATTTGCACTCTTTTCAACTTTATATTTTCAACTTGATATTTTCGGAAGAACGGCGACTTACAAGAACGAAGATCGTATATTCGGTAACTTGAATGGCAGTTTCAAAAGCTGCCTTTTTATCATATTTCTGCACAGAAATAAAAATACCCTATACATAATACATTTTCATACACATTTTAAACATAAAAGCATGAACATTTATAAACCCGACACATCGATTGTTAATTTGCACTTTTTTTTAACTCTATATTTTTGGAAGAGCAGCAGGTGGTGGCTCACAAGAAAGAACATGAAAAAACATCGTATTTAATAACGTGAAGGCCAGTTTCAAAAGCTGCCTTCGTATTATATTTCTGTGCAGAAATAAAAATACCTGATACGTAATGTATTTTCATACACATTTTAAACATAAAAGCATGAACATTCATAAATCGACACATCAATATGTTACTCGATATTTTCGGCATAGAACAGCGTCAGTCATATTTTAATTTTACCCTAATACCTATGTAATAACTGTCCATAAAATTTGTTAACATAATTTGCATAACCTTTATGGTCTGAACGGCATTTCTACAAATGTATGAACTCGTTACACAACGGCGCTAGCGGCGCTGTTAACTGAAAATTGTGCCGTAAAAATACCTTAAAATGCCTTATTTTTTCAATTAATATTTTTGACGACAGCCGTAAAACCGATTCGCCGGTGAGTGATTGCGCCATTAGCCGCGGGCCACCTGTACACTAGTGGGAGAGGAGGACCTAAATTTAGGAGCTAAAGCTCATGAGATCTGATTGGTTAGCCACGTCATACCTTTAGACATAATTTGTCTATTTCAGATGTTTTACAGGCTACCCATTAGAAGTGTCGATCGGTCTCTGAGACATTAATTGAAGGATGTGGGAGTGTTTTACGATAAATGCAGTGCATTAGGATCATTATCTGTGGCTGGCAGGGTGTTAGGGAAGGAAGTGTAGGAAGCATTTTCTTCCTACCTGTGATTTTGCCTTGATATCAGACGTTGTGTTCAAGGGGAGGCTGGAGGAGGCGCTTAGTGCATGGAGTGCCCTCTAGTTGTTAATTTTGCGGTTAGGTTTAATAGATTTATTATGTTTTTTGGTGTAGGTGTTTATTGTTGCATCATCTGGTCTTGGTTAGTTAGTTCCATGCCCAGGTCAGGGGCAACTGGCTACCTGTATGCTTAGTAGTCACCGGGTTCATCCCTTGCTACAAAGCTTCTCTGTTGTAGAGGTGTAAGTCTGACCAACTAGCCACACCCTACAGGGATAAGATAGCACTAACCAGAGGGGGGGGGGCAAAAAAAAGTACCTTCCTGTACAGGTCCCTTTATCAGGCGAGGAACAACAAGCATTGATTCAATGCTTTTAATTTTTATTCTATGTTCATTATCATCATTAATAATGTTAGAGGTAGAATGAACCATATCCCACCTCTAGGTCAATTTGGGATTCAGCAATGTAATTACTTGGTAAGTTACATATATATATATAAATAACATTTTTATGATAAAATAAAGTTTTATATATATATACTTACCAAGTAATCACTAATCAGAGCCCTCCTTCCTCTGTGCATATGGAGAAGAGCAGAAACAGTTGACTACTTGCTGGAGTTGTTATTCTCTTACGCCAAATGTGGGCAGGGCAGTTATCTTCACCCACACCAACATTAACACTACTGCAACTGCAATATTAAAGTTTTTGAGCTGCTGGCAAGTGAAACTGTGAGCCAATGTAATTACTTGGTAACCATATCTATAAAACATTGTTTTGTCATAATGTCGTTTTTAAGTAATGTAGCAAAATTGAATGTTATATTTGAACCTGAATAGTAACTGATACACTAAGGTGGGATCACTGTAGTGGAAACAATTTATGAAAAATAGATGTTATTAGTTAATATTTTTTAGTACTTTTATTTGGAGCAAGTTATTTATTGTTTAAAACTTTTGGTCTGAAGCACAGTGCACTTGAAAAATAAAGAGATATTATTATTGCTTCCATGTTTTTATTTTAAAATAACTGCGTATTTGACCTAATTGAAATTGCACTCTTGGTCAGTGGAAGTTAGTCAATTTTTTTTAAGTAGATGCTGTTTCAAATGATTTGTTTATTCTTGATAGAAAGTTTCCTTATCCCAGTGGTTTAGAAGTTTATTGGATCATTTGTGTGTGTGTGTGTTATCCATGAGACATTTTCTATTTATTTCAGTCTCATGCAAGGGATGTGTTAATTTGCCACTTGCAGTTTTATTTTGTTTGTGATGTATTGCATATGACTGTAGTGTCATTTTCATGATGTTGAAGGTAAAAGTCCTTAGTATTCTGACAGCAACCCTTTTTCCTCAGTGGAGTCTGTCTTAAAAGGCCATTCATGAGATATGTCTCATCATGAAATATAAGTAAAAGGTTATCATTTTTACTGTGAAATAAATTTTTAGTGACAACACTAGAAAAGAACCTTTATTTTTTGTCTTGAATTCTGATTTTTATTTTTGTGACTAGTATACAATACAGGATTTGGCATTCTCAACACTTTCAACATTCTAATGTGAGATCAGGAAATTGGTTATTCTTGCTCTGTAATTTCAGCACTAATATCTACTTTACATTTCAGACACAATGGTGTGCAGTGGTTGTTGTGCAATATTGGATCATATAGTCCTCCTACTGCCTACAAAGTATTGCATAATAAATGTAAGTAAATTGGTTTGGAATTATGCCCAAGACCTGCATGTGTGATGTTGTCCTTTTCAGATACGATGGTGTGCGCAGGTTCTCTGTGCAACTCTCGACCACATAGTCACATACCTCTTCAAAACAGTACATCAGAAGAGTAAGTTTTCAGTATCAATTATCTTGTAATATTTGTTTACTTAGCCTGTTCAGTACAGTATATATTGAATTATGTTATTTTTCTAGAAGGAAATTGTACTGCAAAATCAGTTTTGCACACCATTTCTGGTCTGTTGTTTGTTTTGTTTTGTGTGCATTACTTTCCTTATTGCTGAATTTCTTTTTCTTCATTATAATTTTTGCATTTATTTTGTTCATAACAAATCAATCATTTATAAATAGCTCAATACGTGATCATCAGGTGTACAGATGTACCAGTTTCCTTAAATTAAAGCAATACTAATAACCATCCTGTTGCACTGCACATGCATGGTTGGGCCACTCTAGCCCACATAACTCTGATCATCGTTTTGAGATGTTACCACTGCCAAATGTTTGGTCATTTGATACAGAAATGTAGAAAGAAAATAAATGAAGAACCTGCTTTATGCTGCTGTACTTGTGGCAAAGAAGCACAGGACCATGCAATGAACCACCATCTTGTATTAATTGTGGAGAAAACCATCCTGCATCCTCTCTTGAATTATCTAACTCAAATCAATTATAAGGCAAGTCTTCATATTTCAACCTACCCGCATCATCTTCCAGAACAATTTCTTCTTACTTCGAATTTTAAGTCCTTAATTCACTCTTTACAGCAGAAAAAGAACACCCGTTCTTCTGTCCGACAGGTACCAAGAGACTCTTCTCCTTGTCGGATCAAACCAGTCAACAACTCTGTTTTTCTTTCACTTTGTCCGAAACTCTGGAACAACGTTGAAATATAAAGATGGGAAAGCAAAACTGTTTCCTTGTAAGGAATACATTTAACATTAAATTAAATAATTCAATTAGAATACAAAAAAGGGGAAAGGGGAAAGTTAAGAATTTATATTTACCGTTAATATTAACAAACTGCAATCATTCAGTTTTACTTTCGTCCATAAACAAAAACCAGAAATGGGGACAAAAAGCATGAAACAAACGAACTAGTCAATTCGATTATTCTCCCACGAATGAAATTAACCATTCTCCAATCAACTATTTCTATATCTTACCCAACCAACAAAACAAAAGTGGTTACACAAAGAACCATTTTGACAGATTAACTCGA
>NC_087202.1:121081602-121157715 GCF_015104395.2 Macrobrachium nipponense
AGCCAGTTGTCTAGTAGATATTTGCAACAGATGGAACCTTCGGAGTGTGCTGAGGCCAAGACTAGCGTGAGACCCTGAGTTCATGGCTGTGAGGGAACTGGTCAATCCATAAGTCAGCCAGTTCACCTCTGCCAAAAACATCATAGGAAAGCACTGACCAAGGTAACTTTATCGATGGAATGCTTCTGGGGTGGAACACACTATTTGTGCCAAAAGAGAGATGGCTTGTAAAGTTGAAGCAGAAGATGCCACGAGAGATCATTAAGCACTGGAATGAATATAATGACCTTTTAGAACTGTTGCTCCAAGTCTGAAGGTACCTTCAAAGAGTTTCTGAAGGGGCATAGGACCTTCAGAGACTTGCTCTGCTTTGTTATGTTAGAGATTCCCCCTGCTTTAGGAGGAATCAGTGATCTGTGCTCCTACTCCCATTCCTGCTTTTGAGCATAAAAGGTGAACCCTTGTATTGACTAGGATCCTGATAGAGGTTCTGTCAATAATGTTCTGATGGGGAGTTGGGGGTGGACTTTCTCTCTCTACTAGGAAAAGACCAGCCCACCCCTACATGCCCTTGTACTGGAGCACAACTGGTCTGACTGGGTAGAAGTTGAATGACTTCCTTATGGAGTTCACAAGAGTAACAGGACTTGCTCCACCTCCAAGTACCTTGACCAAGAGTGGTAATAGTGAGAATGGCAATCTTGTGAATCCTCAAGTGGTGATAAGAACTCTTGAGGTAAGCAGTGCTCCCTTGAGAGGTGTCTGTCCCAAGAGTGGAGGGAGAAGCCGGAACTCCTACTGTTCCTGGAGGCAGATTTGTTATTGGAGTGGGACCTGTAGGATCTGCCTTGCCATCTAGAGGAGTGCCAGCATGGGGAGTAAGTTCTCTTGTGCGAGTGCTTGCTCATCTTATTCTTGGAGCTTTGTTTGTCCAATGAGGAAAAGGGGAATGGGGATGGATGATGAAAGGGCAGGGAGATCAATGACATTTCTTGACGGTCACCTCTGTGCTTACAAAAGAGGTGACAGGAGGTGAGGACTTCCACATGTATGGTCATTGGAGGGACCCCCTGGGAGGTAGATGTCAGAAGTGAGAGACTGAATTGCTCTTCATCCCTCTGCTCAACCAAGTTCTGTTAAGACACTGAAAGAGGTGAGCCCTACAATGCTTAATGAAGGCCAAACCTTCAATTACTGTAGGGATTCTAGTTGTTTTACCTCTTCCTCATCTGGTGGAGGAGTAATCACTTTCAAAACTGCAGTTTGAGCCTCTTGGAAGAAGTAATAGTAGCAATGGAAGTGGGATGGATGTAGGGGGAAAGAATGTTCTGGAAGGACTTGGCATGGGGTCCCTGCTAATTGAAGCATCCCTCTTAGGCTTTGGCATGGGGTCTCTGCTAATTGAAGCATCCCTCTTAGGCTTCCTCATCTTCTTCTTGTGATGCTTCCATTGAGAAAGCCATTCAGCACATTCAGGGCAGAAGGAAGCACAAGAAACAAGAAGTAGACACTGACACAACTACAAGGTCACCCACAACCTTCGTATGATGTTGGTCTTGTCTGTTCTCCATTAGACAAAGAAAAAAGCACAAGACCAAAATACACACAAACACAAATCACTAGTACTTTTGGACACGAAACTGCACCAATATCATATAGTATATGCACTAAGAAAGTATTATTCACAAGGACACAAACAACAATGACCAAGAATAGCCTGCAGCTGGTAAAAAAAATTAGAACAGACATGCTCTATATTGCAGCCAAAAGAATAATCGGTAGCTTTGGCGGGGTAAGAATGGGTAAGCTTTCTTTGCCATCTCCGTCTGTGTAACTCCCTGTCCATCGAATTCACTGAAAGATACTCCATATATGAAAGGCTTAGTGTTGGTATCCCCATAGGAATTAGAGGATGAAGCTAGGGGCCAAAGGAACACTGCAAGCAACCTTCAGTAAAGCGAGGTGCATCGATGGCATGAGCCTCCTACAGGCTTCTTGTTGGAGTGATGTGAGAAATAGGTGTATAGTTTTGGGACACAATTGGTAGTTTTGAATGGCCTTTCGAGAGGCATATGTCTGCAGATAACACAGCCTGCATTATCAAATGCATTTTCTTTTAGCTATCTTTAATCTTGGCTCTGCAATCCTATGTGGACAAAAATTATTTCTGTAGCTTATGTTGTATGTTGTCTCCTGCATCTGTAGATTTAATTTCCTCAACTTTCCTATGTATGTGGAACCATTATAAGCAAGATAATGATGTTGCATTCACATTCATTGTTTTCTTTTTCATTTCAGCTATGCTAGACATCCCAGTTTATAAAAGTAGGATTCAGTCCTTGCATGTGTTGTTCACTCTCTACTCTGTCTTCAAAAACTCCTCCCACTTTCGGACGTTAGCAGAAGACAACTACATAGAAAATGATGATTCGTCTGCTGCTGAGAGAATGGTTTTGTAAATTTATGTGCAAACAGTTTGAATTCTATATGATTTTTAAATTGAAAATCTGAATAAAATCTGTAAAATGTAAATATTATCCATTGTCTTTGCCAATGTAAATGAACACTTATTTTCCATTATTGTCTTACCAGTCAAGCATGAGAAAGTAAGAGCTTTCCTATACACCAGTAATGGTTGCGTATTAATCCTTGGGAGACTGTTTTACCTTTGTTATATTGTGGTATATCAAAAATTATCATGTGACATGTCCTTGAATATTACTGAATAAAGGAAGATTACTGTTGCCAGGAGGAGATGTGGATAAGAGGAATGTAATTATTCATAATAACCTCTTCATTAAAGTTATGAAGGAAAAACATGCAATTTCTATATTTACTTGGCACTTGCATTCAACTCACATACAAGGCAGTCCTCGGTTATCAGTGGGGGTCCCGTTCTTGGTAGGGTGGTAAGCGAAAACCACCATTAACCGAAACTAGTGATTTACTGCGCTTATGGCTCCGAGTTTCGGTTAATGGCACCGTTAGGTATGTTATAGCACCATCAGGTGCTGATAACCGAAACTTGGCCATAAATTGCCAATTTCAAGGCACTTTCTAAAACCGGATCGCCATTAACTGAGTTTGCTTATAACCGGGGACTGCCTGTACTAAATTTTGTGGTTTTATTGAATTTTCATTTTTCTCCAGTGACATTCAGCTATGTTTGCAATTTCCTTGTTTTCTGACACTATGGCTCTCTGGTTAGAAGTGTATTTCACTCACTACTGTGGATCATTCTTAGGTATGCACATTATTTGCTCCAATATGTCAAAACCTGTGTTAAAACAATTATTATACTGGATATTTTGAACAGTTTAAGCTATTAAATGTACCAGCACCTATTTCCTTGCCTGAAGGTATAGGGTAATGGATTACTAATGTACAACTCAGTTTCATCAGAAAACACTTAACTACTTCAATTACAGTTTTTTCATTTTCTTCCTTTTATGAACCTCCACTTGTAATACAAAGAAAGTTTTTGTTGTAATCACAGTCATTCTGTAAGATGTAGAATCTGTAGATTTGATGTATTTAACAAAATTATTACATCTCCTTAGCTTAAATCATTTTTATGTATTGAAAACAAAGCCAGAATCTTGGTGTTTAACTTTGTTTGAATATAAAAGCAAGATACTGAATAGAATAAAAACACACTTATAGGACTATGCAATGCGATTAAAGTCTAAGCCCTTCTGATCAGCGTGTAACTGAACATTAATCTAAATAACTGTGAATCTGGTCAAGAATGTCTACCAGATTATTGAAATTTCATATTTAGTATCTTAATTACACAATTTTGAAAAATCATTGGCACTGTCTCCAATTTCAATTGCATTTGTAAATTCCCCCCAGAATAAGCTCTTCCAAGCACTATTGAATATACTGTATTGCTTAACAGGTGGCCTACTGATGCTGTTTATGCAATTGTCATTACTTGGTCTTCAAACAAAATCTAACCCCTGGACTGAACTGCAAGATGAAATATTTTTACACACCACAAGAGGAGAAAAGATATCTATAATATTTCAAACTTAAGACAGGATGTGAGTAAACTGGGCATCCTAAAGGACAGAGATGGAAATATATTGCATACAGATGAAGACAAAGAAGAGATGGAGAGACTGTTTTAGACAACTTTTACATACTGAAAATGAGAAAGAAGATGGGGGAAGCACAGACGGTAGAGGGACAAGTGATGGAGATACAGGATACAGAAGTGAAGAGAGCATTATGTAAAATGAAGAGTGGTAAAGCACCAGGTCCACCAGAGTTCCAAATCGAAATGATCAAATTACTAGGTACAGAAAGGGAGAAATGGATGCTGGATTTACTTAATACCATATGGGAAGATGAAGTAAGGCAAAAGGAGCGGGAGGAGTCTAATGGTATATTTATGTACAAGCGAAAGGGAAGGGATGTCATAGATTGTGTTAACTACAGCAGAGAATTAAACTAGCAGAGCACGGATTGAAAGTTGTTCATACCGAAACAAACCTTCGGTCTTAACATTATGGATTTACTAGCGCCAAGCTGGAAACCGGTAGAATTTAAAAATTACACTTGTGAGATCCAGGGTGACTATGGCTCTATACCAGGTCACGGGGGCAATGTATACCCAGAATGCCCACGGCTACCTGTGACCCATCAGTTATTTTCCTACCGCCTTTAAGATAAGACGTGTTACTGTCTATCTCATTTAAAGCCGGTTTTTCAGTTTGCCCGTTCTTTATACATTTCATTTTTTTATTTTTTTTTTTTCATTCCTTTTCTTTCTCCAAGTGGTGATCAGTGTGTGGTAAGAGTGTATACGTGGTATGATGGAGAATTTTGCCTCAACATCGGGATCGTTTACCGCTTCGAAGAGGAGACAAAGAAATGCCCAGGAGTCAGTGGCTTTCCATGTTCTAGGTTCCTAACTTCGGTGTCGACGGATCCTCATCCAACGTGTAGTACGTTGCAGGGAAAACGTATGTACGGTTACTAATCCGTGTTCTGTTTGTCGCGGTTGGTCGGTGGAACAGTGGAAGAAGGTTCTATGGGAAAAGCCAATACAAAAGAAAGAAAGGGGGTGATGCCATCTTTGGATGACCAAACCTTACCGGCTTCTTTTGTATCGGTAATAAAACAGCTGCTCCATATGTTTCTCCACCTGCTTTTGAATTGTCTCATACCCCTTCGGTTTCTCCTAGCGGTTCTGTATCGGAAACGTCAGGAGGGGCCTTGGGTAATTTTATGAATAATTTGCATCTCCTTTGTTCCCAGCAAGTAGAGTGGGGGAGATCCGCCATCTTTGTTCCAGGCTCCTGCTACTCCAAGCGCATAGGTTAGATGGTACGTGGTCGCGCTAGGCCTACCAGGCGTACCAACCTTGGATGGTCTGCTTGCGCATTATATGACGTCACGGTTCCAGCAGGGTCCGGCAGCGCTGAATGTTCCTCATCCCCCGGGCTTGCAATTTATGGGAATTAATGGCGCGGCTTCACCATCCCACTCAGTATTTACAGCGATGCAGAACGTGGGAGGTAGTTTGGCAGCAAACGTGCGGTTGCCAGCAGAAACCTCTCAGTCTCTCCTACGAGAGGGATGACGTCACAACATACGTCACACTCTGAGATGGCAGCGTGATGACGTCACAGACCGATTCTCGGCCTTTTTCGCTGCACCCAGACGCTAATACGCCTTCTGACCCGTCAATGCAAACTGTAATGCAGAAATTACAGGATATAGAGGAGAGAATGAATAAGAGAGACAAAAAGAAAAAGTGTGATTCGCCTTCTTCGTCTTCTTCCTCTAGTTCGGCGGCGTCATCGCTAGTCCGATAACGTCACGGCGAGCGCCAGTCAAGCGTTGGAGGAGGATTCGGGAGTTCCTGGCGATCCTCGGGCCAAGAGGAGAAGAATCAATTCTCCTCTTCTTCGGACCAAGACTGTCATTTCCAAGTCAGCAAGAAGGTCGAAAATCAGTGGCTATTAAGCACAAGGTTGGCAGACGAAGCTGTTCGCAAGAGTCCGAACAAGCGAGAGAGGTGACGGCCGGCGAGCTAGCGCCGAGGATCGGAGTTGCCAGTTCGGATCGCAAAAAACTGCGATACCTCTGGTAAAATCGACGTTGGCGGCGAAAGGTGCAGCAGAGGATGGAATGCAGGTCCCAGTTTCGCCCATAAGGCCGTTCAAAATACGTACGAAGGACGATAAGGCTCCTATTAAAAGTACGAAAAATAGAGAGTTGGCAACCTCGGCGGATACGTTCGTGGAAGGCAGTGTCCGTCTGGATAGAAGGCCGAGGCCGGGCTCGCCGACGCTCGAAAACGATGCCAAGGCTAATAGAGACGAACTTACCTCTGTCTTAAGGGAGCCTTCATCTTGGAGATCTAGACGAGATTCTCGCTCTAGATCCGTGAGCAGAGAAAGAGTGAGACGTTCTCATTCCCCTGCTGACTATCCCGGGATCGAGCCAACAGCGGCCAGCAAAGATCAAAGAGACCGCGGCCGTAGGGGCAGGCGGCCGTGGAATTCCGGGCCGTCTGTCAGAAGATAGAGGCGAGACAACATCCCTCGTGACGGAGAGTGGTACACTAGAGCCGGAGGAAGAGAAAACCAAGAGTTTTCTGGCCTCGTATGCAGAGGTTATTGATTTGATTCGTCAATTCAATAGCCATTCGGAGAAGACAGAAACACCGGCCAGTATGCTTCCTCTTGGAATTGACATGGCGTTTGGACTAAAGAGGGATACCAAGGTGTCGTATGAATTGCCTTGTTCGAGTCATGCGGAATCGGTCTTGCAACACGTAAACGCAAAGATTGCAGGGAGGGATATTCCTTAAGATCTAATAGATCATTTAAATTATTCCCCCTCCAATGATAAAGCAAAGGAAATATTATACGACACCGAAGGTCCCTTTGCTGTCTAGACAAATGAACCCTAATGTTGTAAGGTTAAGGCCTGGATTAACCTTGGATCAGGTTAAAATGGAGTGCCCTTCGATGACGTACCAAGAGCTGCTACGTTAGAAGCAAACAGCTTCTTCTGTCTTTCAGGCTGCGTCCTGGTTAGACCTTTGTCCAACACAGTGGCGAAAATTGCATCCTCGAAGCAACAAGGAAAGTAGTGGATGAACCATTGTTCATTAGATTACTACAGTCAGGGTCCAAGGCGATTGCGTAACCTGACAAACGTAAGTGCCAATGTTTGGGCAAGGGCATATCCTGCTAATGAGGAGAGATGCAGCATTGCTAGACTAAGCCGCAATGTGGATTTGGATTCCCTGTTAGCAATGAGGAATGGGGATATCTTGGAATCGCAAAATACGTTGCCAGAGGTCATACTGGAAGAGGCGATAGATAGAAGAAGGATGGACACTAACGATAGGTTGGTGCAACAGGCAGTTAGGAAAACGTCTAACAGTCAAACTACTCTTTGGAGGGAACAACAGCAGATGTCTCGAAAGAAGACAGTGAGACATAGCATCCCTAATAGAGTCACAAGACCCTCTTCCCCAAGAGGATAACTCATCGGCCCTTTCACAATAGAAACAACAGAGGAAGGGCAATAGGGGGAAGAGAGAGAGGCTCAAGAAGATAGGATGGGCGCCTCCCATCACTCGGCACACCAGTGGGGGGGTTGCCTGGCAAATCACTGAAAGGTGTGGCAGGAACTAGGGGCAGAGCAGTGGTGGTGGATGTTCTCAGATCGGGTATTTGATTCCGTTCGAGGTACCCCGCCCCTGACAGATCAAACATTACCCACGTCACTTATGCCCACAAATCTCAGAAGGAAGGCCACTATTTCTGCAGGACGAAGTGAAGAAGATGATGGAAAAAAGGAGCTGTGCAACAAGTATGGCAGTCCGACAAAAGGCTTCTACAGCAGGATTTTCCTGGTACCCAAAGCCAACGGGGAGTGGAGGACAGTAATAGACCTGTCAACGCTGAATCTGTTTATAAAGGAAACCAGTTTCAAGATGGAAACTCCGAAAACGGTTCTACAAGCAGTCAGAATTGGAGACTTTATGCTGACAGTCGATCTAAAGGATGCATACTTTCAGATACCAGTCCATCAGTCTTCAAGGAAATTTCTCCGCTTCAGTCTTGCAGGGAAAGCTTTCGAATTCAAGGTCCTGTGCTTCGGATTGACAACGTCTCCTCAAGTTTTACAAGAGTGTTCACCCTCGTGTCGGCGTGGGCGCATGCTCAGGGGATCAGGCTAATAAGATATCTGGACGATTGGCTGGTGATAGCAAAGTCCAGGGAGAAATTACTCAGGGACAGGGCGGCCCTCCTGCAGCTTTGTCACAGCTAGGTATTGTGGTGAATCAGCAGAAGTCGCAACTGGATCCAAGTCAACGTTTGGAAATATCTGGGAATGGTGATAGACAACAACACAGCCAAAGTATTCCCGATAGACCAAAGAGTAGAGAAATGCAACAAGTGGTGAATGCCTTTCTGGGAAAGCAAGACACAGCCAGCAAGACAGTGGCAGGTGGTGCTGGGAATCCTAACCTCCCTGGAGAAGCTAGTACCACAAGGAAGGCTACACCTTCGGTCCCTACAATGGAGGATGAAGGAGTTTTGGTCACCAACAGTAGATCACCCGTTACGAGCAATTCCCCTTGTCGGCAGAAGTGAGGAAAGACTTGCTGTGGTGGGTGGACGACGACAATCTGACAGTGGGTGTCCCCCTTCAACAATCCTCCCAGACCTCTTGCTGTTCTCGGATGCGTCACTAGAAGGCTGGGGAGCCCATATGGAGGAGTTGATGGTGTCAGCAAAATGGAGTTGCAAGGACAGAGAACTCCATATAAACGTGCTGGAGTTGAAGCAGCTTTCCTGGCTCTACAAGAATTCAGGGAGAGAGTCAAAGGGACACTCAGTGGTATTGATGTCAGACAACACCACAGTAGTAGCTTATATAAACAAGCAAGGAGGCCTAGTTTCTCGGCAGTTACATGTGATGACAGTTCAACTTCACCAGTGGGCTATAGAGAACCTGGTAGACATCAAGGCCAGGTATATTCCGGGAAAAAAGAAACATAGTGGCCGACAAGTTGAGCCGCAGGGATCAGATTCTGGGAACGGAGTGGTCCCTACACCAACAGGTAGTGGACAGGATGCTCATGTTGTGGGAAGGACGATCATAGACCTATTCGCAACCAGGTACAACAAAAAGTTGGAAGTGTATTGTTCAGTAGTCCCGGACGCAGAGGCAGTAGCAGAAGATGCGCTACAACACCCCTGGGACAATCTGGACGTGTACGCACTTCCTCCATTTTGTCTAATCCGTCAGGTTCTGAACAGGGTATTGCGGTCTCAGAACCTCAAGATGACCCTGGTAGCCCCGTTATGGCCGAAAGCAGAGTGGTTTCCAGACCTACTGGAACTCCTAGTAGATGTGCCAAGAGAGTTACCTCCATGGAGCAACTTCTGTGTCAGCCTCACGTGGAGAGGTACCACCAGTCGGTGAAGTCCCTATCGCTTCACATGGTGACTGTCAAGTATCTCCTCCGAGAGCGAGGGTTTTCGCAGAAAGCAGCAACTCAGATGGCAGGTAATATCAGAAAATCATCTGCGACAGTATACAAGGAAAGTGGTCAGCATACTGTGATTTGGTCGTAGAGGGAACGTGTCTCCACTCGGTACCACTATTCAGCAGTTAGCAGACTTTCTGATATATCTCAGAACAGAAAAATGATATTGTTAAGATACAATAAATTTTGTTTCATACTTACCTGGCAGATATATATATAGCTGTATTCTCTGAAGTCCGACAGAATTTCTAAAACTTACGACACACGTAGTGGGAGTTAGGGTGGTTAGTACCCATTCCCGCCGCTGGGAGGCGGGTATCAGGAACCATTCCCATTTTCTATCAGATTTCTATCTCCCACTGTCTCCTGAGGGGAGGTGGGTGGGTACTAAAAATATATATATCTGCCAGGTAAGTATGAACAAACTTTATTGTATCTTAACAATATCATTTTGTTCATGAAACTTACCTGTCAGATATATATATAGCTGAATCCCACCTTTGGCGGTGGGAGAGACAGAAAAGGATTTTAGGAAACATATAAATGTATATGATTGACATCTTGGTTCCTTACCTGTTAGCATAGCTGACTTTCGTGATTACTGTCACCCAAGCCTGCTTCTGCTTCACTAGAGTTACCAACAAGGTAGTGACCTGTGTAGTTGGTGCGCTCTAGATGATCTGTCAACGGGGACGGGACCACAATGTGACTAGACCATGACCATACTTCTGAGGGCAACGAGCAAAAACCACCACCTAAGTTAGCCTAACAACAAACTCCCATATACCAAAGGCTAAAGGAAGGGACGACTGTACTCGGCAGCCGACCCTACAACCATAAACATACAAATATTAAAAACTCACCTACCCTTTCTATGGGAAAGGATGAGTGCTACCTCCTGCCCCCAAAATAGTGTCTGCGGCGACGTATGGTCTGAGAGGAGTAACAGCTTTCAGAGGTCGTTCTCACCTCCCGTAGTAGCGAGGCGAACACTGAGTTACTCCTCCAAAAAAGTAGCACTTAAAATGTCTTTAAGAGCCATGTTTTTCTGAAAGGCTATTGAGGTCGAAATAGCCCTTACTTCGTGCGCATTAACTTTTAGTATCTTCAAATTGCTGTCTTTGCAAGAAGCGTGCGCCTCTTTAATGGTGTTCCTTAAAAAGAATGCCAGTGCATTCTTGGACATGGGCATGTTTGGTCTCTTGACCGAACACCATAAGTTCTCCGCAGAACCTCGGCAATCCTTCGTTCTACGAATATACTCTCTAAGAGCCCTAACAGGACACAGGACTCTTTCTGGCTCTTGACCAATGATCTCTGCCATACCCTTGATCTTGAATGTTCTAGGCCACGGATTGGAAGGGTTTTCGTTTTTGGCCAGAAACGACATACTCAAAGAGCAGACTGCATTATGCCCTTTGAAACCGACGTGTTTGCTGATAGCCTGTATTTCGCTAACTCTCTTCGCCGTCGCCAGAGCAGTTAGGATACAGTTTTCTTCATCAAATCTCGTAGAGACGAAGAGGAAAGAGGTTCAAAGCGATTTGACATTAAATATTTGAGGACCACATCCAGGTTTCCACGAAGGTAGCTTCGGTAGTGGTACCTTGGTCGTCTCGAAAGATCTCAATAGATCATGGAGATCCTTGTTGTTAGCGAGGTCAAGACCTCTATGGCGAAAACTACAGATAGGACGCTTCTGTAGCCTTTAATAGTTGACACTGCCAACTTCAGATCTTGTTTCAGATAAAGCAAGAAGTCGGCGATCTGGCTCACAGAGGTAGGGTAGAGGAACAAACTCTTTTCTCTTACACCAACTTCTAAAGGCTGCCCACTTCGATTGGTAAAACCGCGATTGATGGATGGTCTCCTCGCGGTGGTCGATAGCTTTAGCCACTGATTTCGAAAAACCCTCTCGCTCTGGCCACTTTTGGATAGTCTGAACGCAGTCCAGACTCAGAGCGGAGAGGTTTTTGTGGTACCTCTCGAAGTGGGGCTGTTTGAGTAGATCTCTCCTTAACGGAAGAGATCTCGGATAATCCACTAGGTAGAACATCACCTCTGTGAACCAGATCGCTGCGGGCCAAAAGGGGGCGATTAAAGTCAACCTCGTCCCCTCCGATGCTGCAAATTTTCTCATCACCTCCCCCAGGATCTTGAAGGGGGGAAAGCGTAGAGATCCAGGCCCGTCCAATCCCATAGAAGGGCGTCTACTGCTACTGCTCCCGGATCGAGAACCGGGGAGCAATACAGAGGAAGTCTCGCCGTCCTTGATGTTGCAAAGATGTCCACTAAGGGGCATCCCCAAAGACCCCACAGTTCCTGGCATACTTCTTGATTGAGAGTCCACTCTGTTGGCAATAACTGTCCTTGTCGACTGAGGAGATCTGCCCGGACGTTCTCGACTCCGGCAATGAATCTTGTCAATATTGTGACTTCTCTCTCCTTTGCCCAAAGTAGGATCTCTTTCGCTAGAGAAAACAGGGAGCGAGAGTGTGTTCCTCCTTGTTTCTTCAAGTATGCCAGGGCTGTGGTGTTGTCCGAGTTGACTTGAACTACACGACGGGAGACTTTGTTGTGGAAGAACTGGAGCGCTAATTGAACCGCTGCCAGCTCTTTGAAGTTGATATGCAGGTTACCTGTTCCCCTCTCCAGGTACCTGACACTTCTTCCTCTAGAGTTGCTCCCCACCCCGTGGATGACGCGTCGGAGAACACACTAGGTCGGGGTTCTGAAGCTTGAGGGATACTGCCCTCTGACAGCTTCCACGGATCGAGCCACCATCTTAGATGGTTCCTTCACCTCTTCCGAGATGCTTAACTTCATGTCGAAGTTGTCCTTTTCTGTCCAGTTGTCCGACAGAAAGAACTGAAGAGGTCGGACGGTGTAGCCTCCCCAGGGAACAAACTTCTCCAGCGAGGAAATGGTCCCCAGCAGACTCATCCATTCCCTCAGAGCATGATCCTTCCCTAGAAAGGCCGACACTTTTTCTATGCCTTGTTGCTGACGTTCCTGGGACGGAAAAGCCCGAAAAGCCATTGAATCCATCTGAATCCCCAGATACACGATGGACTGTGTTGGGGTCAGATGTGACTTTTCGAAGTTCACCAGAAGTCCCAGGGACGCAGCTAAAGACAGAGTTCGTTTGCAAGTCCTTCAGGCACCGCGGGTCTGCGAGGAGGCTCGTATGAGCCAGTCGTCCAGATAGAGTGAGATTCTGATGTTGGAAAGATGGAGCCACCTCGCCACGTTCTTCATTAGATGGTGAAGATAAAAGGGGCCGTACTCAGTCCGAAACAAAGAGCCCTGAAATGAAAGACCTTCCCTTTCAATACGAACCGAAGGTACTTCATCGATTGGGGATGTATCGGGACGTGAAAGTAGGCGTCCTGGAGGTCGAGTGATACCATCCATCTCCGGGTCTTAAGGCCCCCAAAACTGACTGAGGTGTGTCCATCTGAACCTCTGCTTCTCTATAAAGAGGTTTAGACGACTTACATCCAAGACGGGCCGCCACCTCGACGTTGTTTCGGTACAAGAAAACATCTGTTGTAAAATCCTGGCGTTGCCAGGTCTAAAAACCTGTTCTACTGCTCGTTTCTCGAGCATCTGCTCGAGCAGGTCGAAAAGTATCTTTCGCTTTGTCAGAGGATACGATGGGGACAAGTCCCTGGGAGTGGAAGTCAACGGGGGCGGCTTTATGAAAGGGATCTTGTAACCCTTCTCTATGACGTCAACCCAGGTGTCTGCCTCTATTACTCTCCAGGCTTCTGCAAACAACTGCAGCCTGGCTCCTACCGTGACTGAAGGCACGATCTCTCACTTTCTTACCCCTAGACTTGGAAGGGGCCTCTACCTCTAGGAAGGCTTCTTCCTCAGGAGACGATCTAGCGGAAGTCCCTCCACGAAAGGGCTTCTGCTTTAATAAACGGTTGGGTTCCTGACGGACGTTGAAGGGCCAGCCGGACGTCTCGAAGACTGAGCCAACGGTCTTGTGTGGCTTTCTCTTGCAGACTAACTGCCAGATCCTTCACCATAGCTTGGGGGAAGAGATGACTCGAGAAGGGAGCATACAAAAGTTCTGTCCTCTGTGCGGGAGAGACAGACTTAGCCGCGAAGTTGCAATAAAGCGACCTTTTCTTAAGAACCCCTGCTGAAAAATGAGAGGCTAACTCCTCTGAGCCATCCCTGACGGCCTTGTCCATGCATGACAATACACTGGACAGCTCCCAAGCTGATCGAGTCTGGCTTACGAGATTGGTTGTCTAAGGCTCCAAGACACCAGTCTAAAAAGTTGAATACCTCTAAGGACCCTAAACAGTCCCTTCAAAAGATGGTCCAGTTCGGAAGTCGTCCAAGATACTTTAGCTGAGGCTAAAAGGGCCCTCCTTGAGGCATCAACCACGCTGGCGAAATCACCTTGAGGCAGACGTAGGAACCTTCAATCCTAATTCCTCGCTGTCTCATACCACATCCCTGCCTTACCGCGGAAGTCTAGACGGAGGCAGGGCGAAAGTAGTCCTTCCTTTTGCTTTCCTAGACTCCATCCAGGCGTTAACCTTCCGAAAGCTCTTCTAGTAGATAACGACGTCTTCATCTTCACGAAACCTGGAAGGGACGACTTGCTTGTCTTCGACGATGAAAACTGAGAAGGAGGAGAAGGAGGAGCAGCAGGCTGAAAAGTATCGCCAAACGAATCACGAAGTAGTCGTGTCAAAACTTGATAATCTGATGAAGCAGACGTAGCATGGTTGTTCTTCATCAACATCCTCCGAAGAACCGCTAGGTTCTCCTTCTTCCCTACCCGAGTGCAAATCCGAAGGAAGAGGCAGAAGTCCTTTAGCTCCAAGTCTCCTATCCGAACGATGAAGAAGGAAGACGAGGGTAACGGATCCTTAACAGTCACAGGATCAGGAATCACCTTTAGAGGCGAACGTGCCAAAGTCTCGGGAACAACATCCGAGTGACAGCGAACTTCCACATTCGCGCCCACAGAGGTCTACTAGAACGTCTACGAGCGTCCATCTGAGCGTCCAAAGTAGCGTTCTCTCGAGCGTCCAAATCAGCGTCCGACCGAGCGTCCAGCGAAGCGTCCAACGGAGCGTCCCATCAAAGAGACTCTTCTAACGTCCCGCGAAGCGTCCTTACGAACGTCCCGCGAAGAACTTGATCAACTGCCCGACTAGCGTATCGTTGAGCGTCACACTGTCATGTCGAAGAGGGGCCGAACGCAAAGAAGTCCGTCCGACAGCTACAAATCGTCGTCAGCAGAAAGCGTCGAAGTGCGGACGCTCGAGCGTCCTCTCTAACGGGAAGAGAGAGGAGCATGCAGAGAACTCTCTCTAAATTGGCGTCTAACGTCACCTCTAGACGAACCCTGGGGAGCAAAACGACGTCTAGAGGGCGAAAAAATCAGAAGACGGGGACGAAAAAGGAGCCGTTGGAGAAGACTGCTTAGATCTCTTGATAGGCAGTCTATCATCTTCCTTCGACGAGGTACCGTCTCCTTCTGCTTCAGTAAAGCGTCCAGTTGCCGCTGCATCGCAATGATGATCTCCGTCTGAGATGTCTCCTTACGCGGAGACGAGCTGCGCTTGTGAGAGAGGAGAGGGGCGAGGGACGCCTTCTTCCTTCTCCCAGGAACAGCCTTGCTCTAGAGCGACTGGGGCGCTCGTGGGCGTCATCGTCGGATGACGTCCTAGACTTCTCTGGGGCGGAAAAGCTACGCTTTCCGGAGAAGAATGCCACTCAGACAAAGCATGACGTGAAGCGTCAAGCTCTTGAAGAGTCCTCTTCAAAGGTCGCGAATCCGAACGAGATTCCCACCCCTTGCGCGGGGAGGACGCGTCGGAAGACGAGAAACAATCCTTCAGGATACGTGCTCGAGCACGCTCCTTAGCAGCCTGGGAAGCGTCCACAGGAACTGCTGAAGGGACGCCAGATCGGTGGGGGTTCCCCGTAACCCTCCTTCGGCCTTGCGACATGCCCTCTCCCTGAGTCCTGGGAGTCCGGCAGAGGTCCCAGCCTAGAGGCGCTATAGGGCCGATCTGACGCCCCCTCCACTTCACTAGGGGCACTATCACTGCACTTATTTTGCCTGTTTTCAAGGGCCAAGCACTTTAGATTCAAGCTCTTCAATAAATCCAAGAATAAGCGAAAGGGCATTACCCTCCGCAGACACCACTTGAGGGCCCGAAGGCAACACTACGGGGTTAGGAGACACAAATCTAAAGGAGGGTTAGAAGGGGATACATTAATACCCTGTCTGATACCCGACTTACTCCTGGAGGAAGACCTCCTAATCCTATCACGTTCTAACTTCTTTACATAGGATTCAATACGTCTTCCATTGTAAATCATCCAAGCTTTCACACTCATTACAGCGCAAATCATATTTACACTCTTGCCCCCTACACCCCTTTACACAATGTGTGAGGATCAACCAAGGCTTTAGGAAGCCTAACCTTGCATTCCACTTTCGAACACACCCTGGCGCTAGCCGAACTACATCCAGACATATTTAAGGAAAAAATCTAAGCCAAATTCAAAAAACAGTCCAAATCACGTATGCCAAGCTATCGATCCAATCAAAAACCAAAAAGTCAAGAGGATATCAAGCAATGAAAAGTTTTCCAAAATCCTGAGGCGGAGGTGTGTAAACAGATGTTTACGACACCGGCGACAGAAGAAATCTGATAGAAAATGGGAATGGTTCCTGATACCCGCCTCCCAGTGGCGGGAATGGGTACTAACCACCCTAACTCCCACTACGTGTGTCGTAAGTTTTAGAAATTCTGTCGGACTTCAGAGAATACAGCTATATATAATCTGACAGGTAAGTTTCATGAACAAAACATATGTCTGTATCTGCAGTGAAGGGGTACAGGGCTGCTCTAGCCTCAGTCTTACGAATGAAAGGAGTGGGACATATCGTCTTCATGGAGTTGGCCATGCTGATAGAGCTTTGAACAGTCTGCCACCAAAGGAGCTAAAAGCCCCAGATTGGGATCTGACCAAGGTACTGAGTAGTCTGACAAAACCCCCCTACGAACCACTAAGGCAGTCCACGGATAGGAGCCTGACCCTGAAGACAGTCTTCTTATTGGCCCTGGCTTCAACCAAAAGGGTGGGGGAGCTACATGGCCTCTCTATCTCATAAGCACTCGAGAGGTTGGAGATCAATGGTGTGTGAAGTTTGTCCCAGAAATTCGTGGCAAAGACCCAAAATCCAACAATAGTAGACGGCAGATTCGACTCCTTTACCATACCTTCCTTGGCAGACTTTGTAGACAACGACAAAGCTGAGATGCTCCTGTGCCCCGTCAGGGCACTTAAGGGAGTACTTAAAGAGAACAAGGCACCTCAGGCCGTGGGGTGCCAGAGGTTGTTCGTAAGTACAGGACGGAACAAGAAGGAAGTGTCCAAGAATACAATATCATTTTGGCTAAGGGAGACGATCAGAGATGCTTATACTGCAGAAGACAGAGGGTCAGATAGCCAGGTGGGAGCTAGAGCTCATGACATCAGGGTGTGAGTGCTTCCCTGGCATTTAAGAAGAAATGTCTGTGGATAAAATTCTGAAAGCTGGCGTGTGGAAAGCGCCAAACAACTTTCACCTCATTTTATTTGAAAGATGTTGCCCATAGATCCTTGGACACCTTTTCCTTGGGTCCAGTGGTGGCGGCCCAACAAGTGATATAGTTCATCCAGTGCCCCTGGCGGGTCCAGTTTGCGTCTAGTCTAAGATGAAGGTATGAAAGTAGAATGAATGGGATGACTGGTCTTTTTTCTTTACTACTTTCTTCCTACTCCTTTAACTACGGGCAATATGAATTGGAGAGTACCGTCATGTTGCTGGAACGACTAGATGCAGGTGAGATGGTCAGCCATACTGTGAAGCTATCTTAGCTGATGATATACTTTTCAGTAGCAACACACCCCCTCGGATAATAAGGAAAAGAGGGGTGGAAGGTGGATCCAGTCGCAAGGGACAAGAGTAAACAGTAGAATGGTATCTACACCCAGTGGGAGGAAACCAATAGATCCGCTTATATCTTTGGTCCTAGGTTCATTGTCCATTCTCTTAGAATTTCCCTATATATTCGGAAATGGATTAAGGTGGCAAACTCCCAGTCAGTTGTAGAGACTTACCTCCCTCCAATAGTAAGTCTATCCTAATGTTAAGACCGAATTTGTTTCGTGTATGAACAAATACCAAATTTGTAACTAATTTGTATTTTTCATAACTACAAACCTGAGGTCTTAACAGTTAAAGGCCCACCTCGAACCACCCCTCTAGCAGTCTAAACTGGGTTAGAAAATATAACTGATGGGTCACAGGTAGCCGTGGGCATTCTGGGTATACATGCCCATGACCTGGTATAGATGCCATTAGTCCCTGGATCTCACAAAGTGTAATTTTAATTCTACCGGTTTCCAGCTTGGCGCTAGTAAATCCTAATGTTAAGACCTCAGGTTTGTTAGTTATGAAAAAATACAAATTAGTTACAAATTTGGTATTTTTAGAAAGGTTACTCGATGAGAGATTAAGGGAGATTGTAAAGATTGGGAAACAGCAGTATGGATTCATGAGAGGAGGAGGGTCATAGTAAGACAGCTGCAGGAAAAGAGGCTGGAGGGAAATCAGCTCTGTTGTGCATTTATAGACCTAGAGAAAACATATGATAGCATCCCAAGAGAAGTGATGTTTTGGTGTTTGAGGAAGTGGAAAGTCCCAGTTAAGTTGGTTAGGCTGGTTGAGGTGATATATTAAAGAACAAGCAAAAAAGTAATAACAGTAGTTGGGGAAAAAGAATAATGGCAAAATTTTTAATAAATTTGCATTTTTCATAGCTTACAAACCTGAGGTCTTAACAATAGGATATAATTGACTTGATTTCAGATGGGGATAGCTCACTTCAATCCAGTAGGTCATCTAAGTTCCTCTCTCCTCTCCTGTGGCATAGGAAATAATATTCCACCAACATTGTTCAGCTAGTGCCACGCCACCTTAACCTTGAACTAACTTTGTAACAAATAAGGTCTGAGTGTCTGTCGTTTTCCTCCCAGGAGTCCTCCACTATGGAGTTATTGTTTCCTCTATCTTATGGTCCACTGCAGTAGCCAAGATTGCTTCGTGCCGCTCCGAAAGTGGGTCTGTTAGCTCTACCTCCTGTATCTGACTCCTGCAGTCTGGAGCCAAGGCCATTTCTTACCTACGCTACCTCAGCGATACTTTGTGAGGTAACCTTCTGGCTAGAAGGGATGCAGCCTTATTGAAGGTAGCAGGTGCAGTAGATTCAAAGTCACTGTTAGCTTAGTAATGAGGACCTCTAAGAGTTGCAGTTTTTCTTCCCTGGTACGCAGTTAGAGGATGTGATCAAATGCAGGCAGACTGATACCAAAGATAAACTAGTCCAGCAGACAGTATCAAAATTGGAGGTTTGTTCTCATCCCCTTCCTCCACCTCAACGGCAAACTAGACAGTCTCCCCCAAAGGAGCAAACCAAGCGGGCGTCTTCTGTGAGGAACATCTCAGCTTCTGGTCAAGACAACACAACGCCCCTTTCGGTCTCATTGCTGGAAGCCAGGTAGGGACAACCAGAAGCAAGGGGCAGAGGGTCGGGGAATGTCTGGCAGTCCACTGGGCCAAAAGGCAATTGCATGGAGGAGAGAAATGGGTAGTAGAGATGTCCCTTCAGGTCAGATGTCTCTTGCCTTTCGACTTTCCTCCCCCTCTCATCAGAAACAAACCCATCCTCCACCTGGCTTATGCTTGGAGTTCTCTAAAGTTACCAGCTCTTCAAGGTGAAATTTTGAAGATGATGGACAAGGGCGCAGTGGATGTAGTACATCATCCTTCACCGGGTTTTTGCAGTTGCATTTTTCTGGTTCCAAAAGCCACAGGTGGTTGGAGGCCAGTGATAGATCTTTCTACACGGAACCTATTCACAGGAAGACAAGGTTCAGGATGGAGACACCCCACGGTTCTGGCAGCAGTAAGGGAGAACGACTTTATGCTGTCAATAGACTTGAAAGATGCGTACTTCCAGATCCCAATTCACCATTCGTCTAGGAAGTTCCTTCGCTTCAGCCTCGGAGAGATCTTCCAGTTTCAAGGTCCTTTGGTTTGGCTTGACTACAGCCCACGGTAGGTTTCACAAGGGTCTTTGCTCTAGTCTCAAGTGGAGTCATGCTCATGGGATTCTACCGAGATACCTCAACAACTGGCTGGTCCTTGGCAAGTTTCCAGAGAAGCACTACTTCAAGACAGGGATAGGGGTCAGCATTAAGCCCATTTTTGTTTGTGTTGTCATGGATAAGCTAAGTGAAGAGATCTGGAATTGAAGAGCTATGGGAGAAGTTGTATGCCGATAATTTGGTGATTACTGTCAAAAATGAGGAAGACCTACAGAGAAGGGTTGGAGAGTGGCAGGAGTCTTATGAGAGAGGTGGCTTCAAGGTGAATGTAAATAAAAACAGAGGTTTTGGTGAGCAGTAGGGAAGATAGAGGCATAATAGTAATAAAAGAGGAGGCTCAATTATAAAACAGGTGGAAGAGTTTAAATACATACTTAGGATCTACTTTAAGCCAAGATAGAAGATGTGAGACTGAAGTTAACAACAGGATAAAAGCTGCATGGGGTGGTGGAGAGAGGTAGCTGGAGTAATATGAAATAAATAAATGTCAATCAAACTAAAAGTCAAGATCTACAGCACAGTGATAAGACCAGTCTTAGTGTAAGGAGCAGAAACATGGGCTCTAAGAAGAAAAGAGGAAGTACAGTTTGAGAGAACAAAGATGAGAATGCTGAGGTGGATTATGGGAATATCGCTGCTTAAGAGATTGGGAAATGACAAAATAAGAAGAGCAGGCTTAGTAAAAATTACAGAGGTGATAAGAGAAGCCTGATTGAGATGGTAAAGGCGGCCATACACGTACGCGACTGGCATGGTGTTTGTCATGCCGGGATTACCGCGCGCTTCAGTCCGGTTAGGTATTGCCCATACACGCAGAGGACTTGCTCTATGCATATTTTGAGAGGGCAGAGTTAATATGCAGTAGCCGTGTTCCTTTCAGTCCTGTAGTGTCCTGATATAGTGAGTGTTTTTAAATCATGGCACCAAATAAAAGGAAGATAAGTGCAATAATGATAATAGCACTCCTGCAAGATGAATACGAGCATGAAATATTCAAGAAAAATCGTAAAGTATGGGTGAAACCATGGCTAATAAAGAGAAGTTTTACCATATGACTTAAATGAAAGAATTAAAGGAAAATAACCCAGAAGACTATAGAAATTATTTAAGAACGACTGATGACGACTGGGGTGTTCCTAATTTTGTTGCTGCTTCAGGTACAGTAATCGGGTAACGGATTCCTTTCATATAGTTTAGGAGGACCTCTGAATATACAATATACTTTTCAGCTTTTTCATTTTATTTAACCTACCCAAAGGTTTACCTGCATTTCAGAATGTTTCTCCCTCTCTCTCTCTCAAAGTGATACGGAGTATATCATTCTTAAACGTACTTTACTTCGTATAACAGGAATCTGAGTTGACTCTGGAGATGAATGAACCTGAATATCGATGAAAGGTGTGATATGGATCACTATGGGCAGATTTCTTCTCAAATGTTTTACTAGTGAAATTCAGTTGTTTAAGAATGTTAATGATTTTATCGCCACGTTTATCCTTTAAAACGTTTTACAAATTAATTGTAAAACTAATTTATATTAGTCAAAAGATACCATGAAAGGCTGACAATTTTGGCTTTCACAAAAGCTGTTTGCATCTTTATCTATTTTTATGCATAATTCCAGTAATTGCTCTTAAGCTGCTTGTCTTTTTACTTAATTGGAATAATCCGGACTTAGTATTTTCCACAAGCACGGTAGAGCTCTGTACAGGTCCAAAAAAATCACGAATGAAATTGTGAGATAAATACTTGACTGACTGCGACATCCTTTCACAACAGCACTACTGCCCCGACTCCCACAAGGAAATAAGGTATTGTACATGTTGAAACTTTGCCTCAGTCCTTCCCAACACCCGTGGCGCGAGTCCTGACGCGCCAGTCAGTTCAACATGCTGAAAGGACGACAGGACAGGACTGGCATCAATAGCCCCCATACACGATAAAGACTGACCGGTTCGTGCCAGTCGCGTACGTGTATGGCCGCCTTTAGAGCATGTGATGAGGAGGGAGTGTAGAGGGCTTGGGAGGAACCTGTTGGAGGAAGTAAATTGAAAGGGAGACAGAGAATAGTTGGTGAGATACAGTGAAGGAAGATAAAGGAGAGGAGGTTTGGTGGAGGATGATGCCTTTGGTAGAAGGCAGAGGAGAAGACACATCTGGCAACCGACCCCTTAATGTAGGGACAACGGTGAGAAAGTAGAGAAGAGTACCAGTGTGGCTGTGACACTAGATGGATTCTCTTAACAAGGAACCATCTGCCAGATACAGCAACTGAGTCTGAAATCCATATGGCAATGGCTGAACTTGAGCAGGAGCCCAACAATCAAGACAATTACTCTTTCATTACTAGAAAATGGAGAATGAACCTGCCTTCCAGCAGTAAAAAGCTACTTTTATATTGAAAAAGGGTGATGAAATAGGAGCCAGAGGTAATGAACAGTGGGGTTCCAATGATGGATCAACAGCAAGGTACAACAGTAACCTATGGCATTCCAAGACAATTGTCGCACAAATACATCTTTCCAGAGCAAAATTATTCTGGATTAGGGACAATCCTGGAAAAAACCTAAAAATTTATATTATTGTCTTTGCGGCTCAGCTTTCCAGAAAAATCACAGAAATGAAAAGAATAGGACCCAGGACTGCTCCGTGTGAGAAACCTAGAGTTAAATGGGCTGGGTTGGACATAGTATACTCTTTTCAATTATATTTATTCTGTTTAGTCAATACCTTGTGGTGTCAGATTGTTGCCACTGTATCATCTCATTATCAGCTCAGGTCCAGGGCTGAATTTGCAAACAAGTATTAGGTCAGTACCCAGCAATGAGCACAATCTACTTGTGTCCAAAAGGCATCAACAACAATCTTTTCTTTCTCTAGGTAATTAAGGGATTACACTGGCAATAGTAATTCCTCAGTGGCCAATGCCACTCTTTCACTTTTTGATGCTTCCAGGCATATGACAGCACTAACCCCCAACAGCGTCAATGATCATTAGAAGAAATGTCAGAAATCAAAGCCAAACACCATCAAGCAGAGAGAATATCTATAGCCATCTCACCACTAAAGCAGACCCCAATCTTGGAGTAAAAGGAAATATAGTAAGCAAAAAATTAGCCAACATTAAACAACTATTTAAGAAAATAAAATAACCCTGTGACGAATGCTGGCGAGGAAGAAAGGGAAATGAAATGAACAAACACTCCCGCACTGGAGCAAACTATTATTACACAGTCACACCAACAGAAATTCCCAAACCTCAAACTAGTTTCAAGAGTACAATATCTTTTCCCAGGGACAAGAATATAAGAAGAATAAAGAAGACTTTACACAAGCTTGACTCTGCTGAAGCAATTGTTTTCATAAATAATAATAAAGCACAGGAACTTACTATGAAGAAAGCAAATCTGAATAGAATGCTTTCATAGATTACCTCACTAAGCACACCTCCGTAATGCCTCTCATTCTCCCAGGCGAGAGCTAGTGTACGCTAAAATTATCTATTCACCTTTGTTCTTTCTACAGGACTTGGTTAAAATATCAAATTGTTAGATTACAGTAAAAAGTAATCAAAATCACACGCTTCAGTTTGTGGAAAACCCTCAATAACTACAAAACCAATTACTTTAAATACTAAGTAACCACTTGGTTCCTAGCCACGTAACAAGATGTAATCCTTCGGGCCAGCCTAGGATAGCTGTTCATCAGAACAGTGGTCTAGTTAAACTAAGATATACTTAACATACATAGAGTATTTAATTTTAATTATACTAAACACTGTTGTAAATTTTATCATTTTAGATGATGTGATGTGTCCATGGGCCAAGCAAAGTGCAGCATTTTCCTGCCTACTATAATGTGTCCTGGGATGTGTGGAATACAACTTTACATTTACACTGTCACATGCTATTTCCAAGTTCAACAAGGTCACAGAGTGCCCTCTCAACCACATGCTTTGTCACCAGTGTCACATGAACCATAATAGTCTGAAGACCTTTATGACCTACCTTAACAAAGATGACCCCTTGGAGTGACATAGCAGACAACACAGTTCCCAGTCAAGCACTACCTAACAACTAGCCAATTACAGACTAATTATGGTTCTTAGTTCTAGCTTGCTTCCCCTCAGTTTCTCTTAGTTGCCCTCCCAATTGGTTGGCAAAATCACAGTACTTGCACTAAATCCCTGGCAACTAATAGATCAAATTCAATCGGCCTACTAAAACGTAGCCACTAACAGTCCTGGTTTGGCTCTTCTTCAAGTTAAAAATATTTTTACGCTATGGAAACATACCCGACGTCTTAACAATAAGATGAATCTTTTAGTGCCAGCTGGAAACCAGTGAAAAACAATCAAAGATTGTAAATGCAAGGAATCTGTGACATCTGGCATCCAATGTATAGTTGAGGTGGAAGGGAGTCCAGAGGCCGCGCTTGAAATCCAGCGATGCATAAGTCTTGCCAACCAAAATGAAACATGAGATGAATGGCTAGAGGTGGGTTGTCACCAAAAAATGAAACATGAGAGGGATGGCTAGAGGTGGGTTGTCATGTTACGAATTCAGTTTGTCAGTTTTGAAAAACACATTAATTAAAAATTTGTCATTTATTCATATGTGGAACAAACCTTTGGTCTTAACATTAGGATAGACACAGTTCGGAGCACCTGATTATTCATCTTAGAAATGAGAATCTAAAAGAAGAGGACCTACACCTTCGAGATGTTAGATATGTGGATATCCAACACTCAGACTACTGGGTTTAAATACAACAAAAACAGGTCCAGATTCATTGGATACATAGAAGTCAAAAAGAATTATCTGTTCAGGCAACAAACCCTGTTAGCCAAAAGAAACAGGTTTGTCACCACTCCTCACTCCCCTTGCTATAGAGAGGAGTTGAAACTACTGAGAAGCAGACTTGTATGTTGTGTGGAACATAAAAAGTGCTGTAACAGTATGGCTGCAACACTCACCTGCATCAAGCCAGTTTCAGTATACGCTGCATCTATTCTTCAAACTGCCTGTAGGTATGAAGAACAGAGAAGAGAAAGAAAAAAAAAAAAAAAAAACAATCATCTGTCATTCCCTACTCCACACAATCATCTTAGGCAAGATACAAACTGGCCCACCAGGGACACTGGATGAGTCACACTTGATGAACAGCCACCACTAGACCCAAGGAAAAAGTGTCCTAGGATCTGGGGACAACATCCTTCAGGTAGAAGAAAGCGAAAGTGGTGTGATGCAGTCAGGAACCAGCATTCAAAATCCTATGAACAGATAATTCTTATAAAATGCCAGGGAGGAACCTAATCCTCTGGTGTCATGCATTTCTGCATGCACCTAATAGGTGACAGAACTCGACGATGAGTAAGCTTACTTAATAACCTCATGTAGTTAAACAGTCTACAACACCTAAACTCTCGGTGACGAGACCTTCAGATAACAATGCAGTGCTTTGACAGGTCAAAGCAGAAACTCTTGAAGACTACAGATAACAATTTGGGTCTTAGCCATGAATTATGGGGCAAATTCAAAAGCTACTACCCCAATCCACTATGAGTCTACATCATAAGCCTGAACCTGAAGCTCTCCAACTCTTCAAAGGAAGCCAAGGTCAGCAGGAAAACTGTTTCAAACGTCAGTTTCCTGTAAAACGATTGACGCAAGGGCTCGAAGGAGCTTGAGTGAGACAACTCAGTACCAGAGTAAGCTCCCAATTAGGAGGTCTGAGTTTCCTGGGTGAACAAGACTGCTCAAAGCTCTTGAACCACAATGAGAATACTCAGGGCAAAGTGATGTCCACATCCATCAGAGAACTAATTACATCAGCCCTGTAGCCCCTTGCCAGTAGTCACAGAAAGAACTTTCTCTGTTCTGACAAATATCCAGAAGATCTTGTCCACTGGACAGAAACTCTGAGTGGAGAGAAATAATTTGGATGACACCAATCACAGCAGCAGATGGCTCATCTTGTACACAGCTGACGAAGATGCTCTGAAGTACTAACCTAACCTCAGAGTTGCTGCTCCACAAGAAAAATTACTCGCTCAAAGGAGAAACTGGACAGACTCCAGACATGAAGAGATAAGGATTCTACTGACTGGTGGCATTTCTCCACACAAGACTGGCAAGGAAGGGTGTGCTATGGCGGAATCTCTCTCGGCCACTCAGCTTGGGTCTACAAGGAGCTACTAAGGTCAGCCCAAGACTTGGAACCTGACAAAGGGAGTTGCTCTTAATTCACTCCCTCCGGATCTGCCCTTGTACCGAGACACCTCTTGTGAATGTTGGAGCGCTCATCTTGAAGAGCTCCAGGACTAAGGGGCATGGAGTGTACAGGACAAAGTACCCCACATCAACATGGAGTTGAAAGCAGCTTTCATGTGTCTTCAATAGATTCGAGAAAGGGCGGTAGGGCACTACATCATTCAACCTCCCATGATGTTCCCAATATGCAGAAGGGAGTCTTCTGCCATAATGAACAAACCTGGGACCACAAACACTAGACCTCCAGCTTCCTGATGAACTGTGAAGTGAAGAAGTTTAAAGTGGGTCTTCTCCAAGTAGATAACAGACAATGGGATAACCCAAGGGGATGCCCTATGATAATACAGGCAGTCCCAAGTTATCAGCATGGGTTCCATTCTTAGTGGGGTACTTTGCGAAAGCTGCCATTAACCGAAACTGATTTCTTGCGCTCATGGTGCCTCCGTTAGGTATGTTATGGCGCCATGACTCTATTACCGACATCTTATGGTGCCAATAACCAAAACTTGGCCAGTTATGGCGCCAAAATCGCCACTTTTATGGCACTAGCATTAACCGGAGGCTGCCTATGCTCTTTGCAGATACATTCTAAATATCCTACTATCAATTTGTGCACTGTCAAAGTAGGCAGACCCCGGGTTACGATGGGTTCGCCTTACAACGTTCCGAGGTTAAGGTGCTTCTCAATTATATTCATCAGAAATTATTTCCAGGGTTACGACGCCTACAATGTTGATGTGCCAGAAGAAATATGACACCAAAAATGCTAAATAATCAATATTTAAAGTTTTTTTTTTTATAAAAAATTCAATAAGAATGCAGTTTACATAGTTTTTAATGCACCCAAAGCATTAAAAGTAAGGTTTTCTTAGGATTTTTTACAATGTTCCAACTTACGATGATTTTCGGCTTACAACGCGTCTTGAGTACGGAACCCCCGTCGTAACCCAGGGACTGCCTGTAATATCACTGTAGACAGACATCTTTGCACTGCCAAAGGAACGTCCATTTCCAACAGAGGGAACTCCCACCCCCTATAAGGTTATCCCCTATGATGCCATACGTTCAGCTCGCTACTCACCAGAAGGAGACATCCTATGAAGATAGGAAAGAAACTTACATGAAACCATGGCTACTAATAGACCAAATATGGTCTGATCCGCTGCATTATATACATGTAATTCATTAAAGACTAATGCATACAGGTGATGTCAGTCAAAAACATGAACAAGGGGGTGAATCACTCTCTGCTCCCTTGCTCAGTGACTGAATCACCTGACAGGTTCTGGAAAGCAAAAAAAAGGTCCGTCTCTGACATGTCTCTTAGTAAATAAATAAAAAAAAAAAGAAAAAAGATAGGGGGCGGACTATTTCCTTGAGGCGATCCCCGACACACTTTCCCTGCATCGGATACTGGCTGGATGATGTGCAAAGGGAAAGCATTGCCTATGAACAACTCCACCAATTCTTAATCATGACTCCTCTTAGCTGGCATCTGCCCACACTAGTCTAGTCATGCCCTCTATTATCTCAATAGCCTACTATTGGACATGTCTGCACAGGCTTCTAGGAAGCACTTGAGTCCTCTTCACACTGGTAATACCCAATGCCATTTCCCTACCAGCACTGCCAATTCCAAAGGTACTTGCATGGCAGACCTACCCAAAAAGGTGGACAAGGACCATCAAAACAACAACAAACAGACACCCAGTGTGCATAGACAACTGTACAAGCTGCAACAATAAGGGAACCACCAGCTGTCCATAGTGCGCATCTATAAACAGAAATTGAACAAACCAGCAAGAAAGTGGTTGTCATCGATGTCTAAATTCCCCTATTTGGCGTCAATTTCCTCAGGCACTGTGGGTTTTTCAGATGTCACCCACCACTGCCTCACAGATCTTTCCCTTCCTAATGACACAAATCTCCATGGGGTCTAGTCAGTCACTCTACCTCATCTCATTAGTATAAACCCATGACCTACACCACCTCCTGTAGGAGTTTCCAGAAATATTCCAGCCATAACTCTGTCAAACTCCCAGGGTACTAACCTAACTTGGCATCCTCCATTATATCAAAATAGGTCCACCAGTCCCCTCCAAGTACTGCCATCTGCTATTATAAAAACTTATCACTGTTCAAATAAAAAGGCCTTCACAAAGACTGGATGCATGGGCTTTGCCAGAAGGCCTCTAGCCCAGTGGCCTTACCAAATAACATGGCCAAGATACCTGACATATCATGATGATTCTCTACAGACTGCAGGCAAAAAACTTTCAAACAGAAACTAACTTTTCACACTTTCCATCAAGGCAGACATCACATTCACCTCAAAAACAAAAAAGGCAAGAATCTTATCCAAGTTTGACCAACAAGGTCTATGACAACACTTTAGTATCTACAGGCTATATTAAAATTGTAACAATAAATTGGTGTACTCTGGGCATCCCATGTGGGACTTTTTATAACCTGCAAAACATATGCAATTCCATCAAAAACATAATACAGTGGACACCCGTATTCATGTTCTCTGGATTCGGAATGTTTCCCCGCATTATTCGCAGAAAATTCACACATTCCCGGTATTTTTCTATGAGAAATATCCACAAATTCCTGGGTTTTTTTTTATCAATTTCATCATAAAATGGACTTTTTGTGATAAAACTACTAAAAAAAGCAAGTATACAAATTTTTTAGTGGGTTTTTCTTGAGTTTTAACTAACAAAATAGGCTGTTTTTAGCATTTTTATAGGAGTTCCAAACATTCACGGGGGGCTCTGGTACCCATCCCCTGCGATACGGGGGGGACTCTGTACAATAATTTTCATACTTTGTCTTTTCAGCAAACAGAATTCATACTATACTCTACAGAAAACCTCATACAGGCAGCCGCCAGTTAACAGAAGGGGTTCCGTTCCATTGGACCCGACGCTAAGCGAAATTCACCCCTAACTGAAATTCAAAAGTCTACGGGTGTCCCAATCCACCTTACGGTGCCATAGACTTGTTAACGATGCCTTAGACAGTGTCACAGCCAGATATTTTCCCTAATATGTAATAACTCTTTTAATGAAAATGTGGAATTGAGAGAGAGAAAGAGAGGGAGAGGAGAGAGAGAGGGGAGGGGAAGGAGAGAGATTTGAGAGAGAGAGAGAGAGCGAGAGAGAGAAAGAGAGAGAGAGAGAGGAGAGAGAGAGAGAGAGAGAGAGAGAGAGAGTTTCAAGACTGCTAATGTTTCCTCTATTTCTTTATCATAGCTAAATGTTAAAAAAAGCAAATGAGAATGATAAAAGTATCGTTAGTACCGTTATAATCGTTGCTTAAACACCACAGCCCTAAAAAACTGAACGATAACAGTTGTTTTGCTACAACAACCGAACCGAATCTGATAACAACAATGTTTAGCTTGCATTTCAGCCATCGTACGATAGTAAAAAATTATTATAGCTATGTTACAACTGACATTAAAAAGAACAGGACTTAAATGTTTTTGCATTATACCTTTACTTGGTATGGAGAAAAAAATTGGCAAGGAAATATAGTACTGCTAAATTTAAGCTGCAGTTGTAACTGAAGCTGAGAAAACAAACGTTCACCTGCTAATGACTTTTAAATTATCGTGCATCAGCAACATGAATGCAATTCTACCTTAAATAATAGTGGAGAAAAAAGTATTTAAATGAAAAATACTGGTATTGAAAGAACACACTTCACTGTTGTTTTTTCAAGCCGATAACAGATAAATATGTAAATATCATATTATTATGAAAAGGGTGAAAATAATGAACATAATCAGTTGTTTTACACAAAATAACATGCTCCCGACACTATCTATTAACGAAAAAATAACAATAGAGTTCACAACAAGACGTACATTTTTAAGTCATATTTCAACCTAAAGGACTTCATATAAAGAAAAACAACCTATTTACACTAAATAGAAGCAAGAAAATCGCTCTGAATAAAGTCAAGTAGGGTGAAATAACCCTGCCTCTGCCCTCAGCTGACTTTTCCAAACCAAACCATAGATTGCTTTGTTTGTATTTTATAATACTAACGTAGTAATATGAGACTACACACAGTATTACTGGATACAGTGATGTAAGGCATAAATTTTTAAAAGAGCAGAGGAAAAGATGCATATTCATTATGTTTGTATTTTATGAGGGTCTCTCAGAACTTCAGCAAGTACCAAAATACCAATAACCAGACAACAGCACCATCTATTCACAAAAAAAAACATAAAAAAGGCTGGTTCACATATGAATAGTTTCTGGAGATTAATTTACACTAAATAGAGGAAAGAAAAATCGCTCTGATTGAGTTAAAATGTTGAAATAATCTTACCTCCTCCCTCACCTGATTTTTCCAAACCAAAATATGATCGATTTGTATGTATTTTATAACACAATTAGTAATATAAGACTACATACAGTATTATTGAATACTGCGAAGTCAAGGATAACTTTTTAAAAGAGCAGAGGAATAGTAGATGCATATTCGTTACGTTTGTATTTTATGGGGCAGTCTCGGCACCTAGCCTAAGCAACCGATAACCAGACAACGGTGCTATGAACCCTACAGTGTAAACCCAGTTATGAATATATTTAACAAGCGCCGTAAAACCGAAAATGCCGCTAACCAATAGCGAACCGCAACCATGGGCTGCCTGTAAACATCTTAGCCAACATTTGAACAAAACCCTAAAGGAAAATAAACATAACAAATCCTGACTGAAAGAATAGTCTCAACTTCGTCATTTTTATTTAAACAATATGTCATTCCATCACAGAAACATTGTACAAGTCTCCTTCTTCAGTATGTTTGGGTTGGGGCTTTCTGCTGTCGCTGTTCAGTACTTAACCGCTGTTCTCTCTACATCTGATGAGAGACAATCTTGCATATCTGGCCTGAAGCAGTATGAGGTATTCCTTGAAATGATTTTTATTAAAATTTACTGGCTTAAAAATAAATCTTCAAGTAGGGAAAATTATGAATAGTCGGTGAAAACAATAAGAAATAATCAAAGTTCAATATTAACTAACATTAGTGCAAATAGCTAGGAAGGCCAATTTTAACTGCCTCTTCAACCTCTTCCAGTAAAAATGAAAACAATAGCAATAATAGCAATATCCATAATCATTACTGTCAGATGATAATGAAGATAATTATAATAATCGTTGACATTATCCAGCATAAAACCAAAACACTTGAATATGAAGATCATCCAAAGTTACACAAAAATATTTCATCATCAATAATAATAAAAATAAAAATAATAATTACCAGCATTAATCTAAATAAAACCAATATTTCACAAAGAATGGAAAAACTCTGAAAGGCTTAATCACACTGTACAAGAAATCAAAATGTCTGTACCAAATCCTATTTCCAAAAATGTACCAGTACATGGATAATGTTAGCATCCATGCACACTATTTCATTTAATATTGACCATTTACTTAAAAAAAAAAAACAAGAAAAATTAATGTGAATCCCTTTAACAGGCTTAAAATATAAAGTTAACCTATAAATCAGTCCAACAGTAAGTTAACTCACTCCATTTCATGCTATGCATTGGCTGCTGCTCAAATGCAAATCAACAGCCCTTGTTCTTCTTAAGGCTTGGGCATTTTCAAATAAAATCTGTCCTGTATTTATCTAATAACCTCCATGATGACTATGTAAATCACTGATTTTCAAACTCCCGATGCATTCTAGCTCCAAGGAAACAGGGTGGTGACACTTTATAGTATTTAGTCTCATCACATGTGTCACTTTCAAAAAATATAATCACTGATTATTCTATCTTTTCACAATGGAGTTTTTTGAGGCACATTTCTGTTTGCTGAAGTCAGGATGCACATGGACATCATATTGTTTCTACCATGGACAGACAGACACACAGCATAAACTCCCTTTGGTCAGAATGTAAAGAATATGAGTCCGTGTAAAGAACAACATAAAATGCTATAGTTAGTTCAATCAGGTCCCTTTGCATTATTGTACAAAAAGTAACCTTTTCAAAACCTTTTTTTCTTAAAAAATATGATTTAAAACTTGGTAAAGTCCAAATGACTTGAGGTGGCCACAACTAAATCAACCACATTTGGGAGCAATGGTTACTATTAGAAAAGAATCTGTCACTATATATTTATGGCAGAAGTAGACCACTGCAGTGTCTGTGTAAGCAGTTGTGGTAGAAAGAGAATAACAGCGGCGACGGTAATGGTGGCTGGCATTATGATGAGGAGTGAAGCGGAGACCATTTTGGTGGTAGTGTTGTCGTCACGATGTCATCATTTCACTGCTGCTGCCTCCACCGCTACTGGTTACTGGTCCTTTTAATGAGTCATTAATATCACGACGGAACACTGACAAGTTTTGAGTGAATCTGAAAATTACCATAAAAAAAATTAAAGGAAGAACATTTAAATCTTTCAACAACACAACAGAAAATTAATTTCTCAACTCTATTATCAACACCTTATAGCGCTGATAACCGAAACTCCGCCCGTTCTGACGCCATAAAATCATAGCACTAGACAAACACCATAAAACCGGATCACTGATAATTGGGGCCTGCCTGTATGGTAAATATCATTAATAACTGCATTACTCAAGCCATGAAATTGTTTTCCCAGGTTATGCTTATTAACAAAATATACAAAAAAGGAAAAAACCTACAATACTAAATTACAAAGCTTTTCTGGAATTATCAAATACTGCCCACTAGCATAAATAAACTTCCAATTTGCGACACCATTAGTCTACCTTTCTCCCCTATACCAATTGCAGCAATAATGTGCATAATACAAATCTTAAAACTAGCCAAGTTTTCACATCATCCCCATTTTTTTCCCCATCATTACTCTGTATAATGTACAGCTATAGAGGAAAATATTTCCAAAAACCTCACACACACATAATTGACTTAATTATAGTAGTAAGGTGAGCATACTTGGTCAAAAGAGGGTGTGGGGAGGGTGTAGAATCAGCGATGCCAAACATGCTTTCCTCACTACCCAAACCAGCATTAGAGACTACATTGTTATTCTTTAAAAGCATTAGAGACTACATTGTTATTCTTTAAAAGAAGTCTTTATATGAAAAACACACTAATCACAATTGAGAGAAATTTGTAATTAAAGTACAGCTAGAAATAGCATATGAAAATATTAATTAGGACAATGTGACACATCGATCTTCACATGGTGCCAAATTTGTTTACTCTAAAGGGATGGTGAGGAGGGAAACAATTATAGTTTTGGGTCAGTGGGCCTAGGTGATTCCTCATCACTAAAAGACATCTGTATTTTACTGCCATGACAACACCCTGCTCCCCCCCAAAAAAATTAAAATTTATTATAAGAAGACCAATAACTGTTACAAATAAACATAAGGACGTAGATTATTTTGAAGAAATACTGTCCGAAGTTATGAATCACGTGACTTAATACAGTGCGCCCTCGACTTAGGGCACGAGATCCATTTCAGCACCCACGCAAGTGATTTCTGCCCAAGTTACGGCGTCATAAAATGCACATTAACCAGCGCTGGCAAAAGAAAAGTGCCTTAAGATCAAATCACTGTAAGCTAGTAGCATCATAAATCAAGGACCCACTGTATTGTTATTTCGTTTTCATTTTCTGTACTGGTGAAATGTGAACAATGTTCTATGTATGGGAAACTGTTGATTTCAGGAAATTGTCTTGATGAACAGGCAGTCCCTAGTTCGGCGGGGTGCTGATAAATGAAAACTGCCAGTAACTGAAACATACCAAATTTGTAACTAATTTGTATTTTTCATAACTAACAAACCTGAGGTCTTAACATTAGGATTTACTAGCGCCAAGCTGGAAAACCCGGTAGAATTAAAAATTACACTTGTGAGATCCAGGGAACTAATGGGCATCTATTACCAGGTCACGGGGCGGGATGTATACCCAGAATGCCCACGGGCTACCTGTGACCCATCAGTTATATTTCTAACCCAGTTTAGACTGCTAGAGGGGTGGTTTCGAGGTGGGCCTTTAACTGTTAAGACCTCAGGTTTGTTAGTTATGAAAAATACAAATTAGTTACAAATTTGGTATTTGTTCATACACGAAACAAACCTTCGGTCTTAACATTAGGATAGACTTACTATTGGAGGGAGGTAAGTCTCTACAACTGACTGGAAGTTTTGCCACCTTATCCATTTCCGAATATATAGGGAAATTCTAGAGAATGGGACAATGAACCTAGGACCAAAGATATAAGCGGATATATGGTTTCCTCCACTGGGTGTTAGATACCATTCTACTGTTTACTCTTGTCCCTTGCGACTGGATCCACCTTCACCCCTCTTTTGCCCTATTATCCAGAGGGGTGTGTTGCTAGCTATTGAAAAGTATATCATCACCTAAGATAGCTTTCACAGTATGGCTGACATCTCACCTGCATCTAGTCGTTCCAGCACATGACGGTACTCTCCTTCATATTGCCCGTAGTTAAAGGAGTAGGAAGAAAGTAGTAAAGAAAAAAGAACCAGTCATCCCATTCATTCTACTTTCTTTATACCTTCATCTTAGACTAGACGCAAACTGACCCGCCAGGGGCACTGGATGAACTATATCACTTGTTGGGCCGCCACCACTGGACCCAAGGAAAAGGGTGTCCAAGGATCTATGGGCAACATCTTTCAAATAAAATGAGTGAAGTTGTTTGGCGCTTCCACACGCCAGCTTTCAGAATTTTATCCACAGACATGTTCTTCTTAAATGCTAGGGGAAGCACTCACACCCTGATGTCATGAGCTCTAGCTCCCACCTGGCTATCTGACCCTCTGTCTTCTGCGTAGTAAGCATTTCTGATTGTCTCCCTTAGCCAAAATGATATTGTATTCTTGGACACTTCCCTTCTTGTTGCTTCCGTCCTGTACTTACGAACAACCTCTGGCACCCCGGCCATGAGGTGCCTTGTTCTCTTTAAGTACTACCCTTTAGTGCCCTTGACGGGGCACAGGAGCATTTCAGCTTTGTCGTTGTCTACAAGTCTGCCAAGGAAGGTATGGTAAAGGAGTCGAATCTGCCGTCTCTACTGGTTGGATTGTTTTTGGGTCTTTGCACGAATTCTGGGACAAAAACTCCACACACCATTGATCTCCAACCTCTCGAGTGCTTTATGAGATATGAGAGGCCATGTAGCTCCCCCCCCTTTGGTTGAAGCCAGGGCCAATAAGAAAGGACTGTCTTCAGGGTTCAGGCTCCTATCCAGTGGACTGCCTTAGTGTTCGTAAGGGGGTTTTTGTCAGATACTCAGTACCTTGGTCAGATCCAATCTGGGGTTTTTAGCTCTTTGGTTGGGCATGACTGTTCAAGCTCTCATCAGCATGGCCAACTCCCATGAAGACGATATGTCCACTCCTTTCATTCGTAGACTGAGGCTAGAGCAGCCCTGTACCCCTTCACGCAGATACAGACATATGTTTTTTTTTTCTGTTCTGAGATATATCAGAAAGTCTGCTAACTGCTGAATAGTGGTACCGAGTGGAGACACGTTCCCCTACGACACCAATCACAGTATGCTGACCACTTCCCTTGGTTATACTGTCGCAGATGATTGTTTTATGATATTACCTGCCATCTGAGTTGCTGCTTTCTGCGAAAACCCTCGCTCTCGGAGGAGATACTTGACAGTCTCCACCCGTGAAGCGATAGGGGACTTCACGACTGGTGGTACCTCTCCACGTGAGGCTGACACAGAAGGTTGCTCCATGGAGGTAACTCTCTTGGCACATCTACTAGGAGTTCCAGTAGGTCTGGAAACCACTCTGCTTTCGGCCATAACGGGGCTACCAGGGTCATCTTGAGGTTCTGAGACCGCATTACCCTGTTCAGAACCTGACGGATTAGACAAAATGGAGGAAATGCGTACACGGTCCAGATTGTCCCAGGGGTGTTGGTAGCGCATCTTCTGCTGCTGCCTCTGCATCCGGGACTAATGAAACAATACACTTCCAACTTTTTTTGTTGTACCTGGTTGCGAATAGGTCTATGATCGGTCCTTCCCACAACATGAGCATCCCGTTCACTACCTGTTGGTGTAGGGACCACTCAGTTCCCAGAATCTGAATACCCTGCGGCTCAACTTGTCGGCCACTATGTTTCTTTTTCCCGGAATATACCTGGCCTTGATGTCTACCAGGTTCTCTATAGCCCACTGGTGAAGTTGAACTGTCATCACATGTAACTGCGAGAAACTAGGCCTCCTGCTTGTTTATATAAGATACTACTGTGGTGTTGTCTGACATCAATACCACCGAGTGTCCCTTTACTCTCTCCCTGAATTCTTGTAGAGCCAGGAAAGCTCCGCTTTTCAACAACTCCAGCACGTTTATATGGAGTTCTCTGTCCTTGCAACTCCATTTTGCTGACACCATCAACTCCTCCATATGGGCTCCCCAGCCTTCTAGTGATGCATCCGAGAACAGCAAGAGGTCTGGGGAGGATTGTTGAAGGGGGACACCCACTGAGATTGTCGTCGTCCACCCACCACAGCAAGTCTTTCCTCACTTCTGCCGACAAGGAATTTGCTCGTACGGGTGATCTACTGTTGGTGACCACCAAAACTCCTTCATCCTCCATTGTAGGACCCGAAGGTGTAGCCTTCCTTGTGGTACTAGCTTCTCCGAGGGGAGGTTAGGATTCCCAGCACCACCTGCCACTGTCTTGCTGGCTGTGTCTGCTTTCCCAGAAAGGCATTCACCACTTGTTTGCATTTCTGTACTCTTTGGTCTGTCGGAATACTTGGCTTGTGTGTGTCTATCACCATTCCAGATATTCCAAACGTTGACTTGGATCCAGCTGCGACTTCTGCTGATTCACCACAATACCTAGGCTGTGACAAAGCTGCAGGAGGCCGCCCTGTCCCTGAGTAATTTCTCCCTGGACTTTGCTATCACCAGCCAATCGTCCAGATATCTTATCAGCCTGATCCCCTGAGTGTGCGCCCATGCCGACACGAGGGTGAACACTCTTGTAAAAACTTGAGGAGACGTTGTCAATCCGAAGCACAGGACCTTCCGAACTCGAAAGCTTTCCCTGCAAGACTGAAGCGGAGAAATTTCCTTGAAGACTGATGGACTGGTATCTGAAAGTATGCGTCCTTTAGATCGACTGTCAGCATAAAGTCTCCGATTCTGACTGCTTGTAGAACCGTTTTGTTTTCGGAGTTTCCATCTTGAAACTGGTTTTCCTTATAAACAGATTCAGCGTTGACAGGTCTATTACTGTCCTCCCCACTCCCCGTTGGATTTGGGTACAGGAAAATCCTGCTGTAGAAGCCTTTTGTCGGACTGCATACTTGTGCACAGCTCCTTTTTCCTTTCCATCATCTTCTTCACTTCGTCCTGCAGAATAGTGGCCTTCTGAGATTTGTGGGCATAAGTGACGTGGGGTAATGGTTGATCTGTCAGGGGCGGGTACCTCGAACGGAATCAAATACCCGATCCTGAGAACATCCACCACCCACTGCTCTGCCCCTAGTTCCTGCCACACCTTCCAGTGATTTGCCAGGCAACCCCCCACTGGTGTGGCCAGAGTGATGGGAGGCGCCCATCCTATCTTCTTGAGCCTCTCCCCCTTCCCCTATTGCCCCTTCCTCTGTTGTTTTCTATTTGTGAAAGGGCCGATGGAGTTATCCTCTTTGGGGAAGAGGGTCTTGTGACTCTATTAGGGATGCTATGTCTCACTGGTTTCTTTCGAGACATCTGCTGTTGTCTTCCCTCCAAAGGAATAGTTTGACTGTTAGAGGTTTTCCTAACTGCCTGTTGCACCAACCTATCGTTAGTGTCCATCCTTCTTCTATCTATCACTTCTTCCAGTATGACTCTGGCAACAGTAGTTGCGATTCCAAGATATCCCCATTCCTCCATTGCTAAACAGGGAACTCCAAATCCACATTGCGGCTTAGTCTAGCCAATAAGCTGCATCTCTCCTCATTAGCAGGATATTTGCCCAAGCATTGGCACTTACGTTTGTCAGGTATGCAATCGCCTTGGACCCTGACTGTAGTAATCTAATGAACAATGGTTCATCTACTACTTTCCTTGTTGCTTCCGAGGATGCAAATTTCGCCACTGCTGTTGACCAAAGGTCTAACCAGGACGCAGCCTGAAAGACAGAAGAAGCTGTTGCTTCTAACGTGGCAGCCTCTTGGTACGTCATCGAAGGGCACTCCATTTTAACCTGATCCAAGGTTAATCCAGGCCTTAAACCTTACAACATTAGGGTTTCATTGTCTAGACAGCAAAGGGACCTTCTGTCGTATAATATTTCCTTTGCTTTATCATTGGAGGGGGAATAAATTTAAATGATCTATTAGATCTTAAGGAATTATCCCTCCCTGCAATCTTTGCGTTTGACGTGTTGCAAGACCGATTCCGCATGACTCGAACAAGGCAATTCATACGACACCTTGGTATCCCTCTTTAGTCCAAACGCCATGTCAATTCCAGGAGAAGCATACTGGCCGGTGTTTCTGTCTTCTCCGAAAGGCTATTGAATTGACGAATCAAATCAATAACCTCTGCATACGCGGCCAGAAACTCTTGGTTTTCTCCTTCCTCCAGCTCTAGTGTACCACTCTCCGTCACGAGAGAGATGTTGTCTCGCCTCTATCTTCTGACAGACGGCCCGGAATTCCCACGGCCGCCTGCCCCTACGGCCGCGGCCTCTTTGATCTTTGCTGGCCGCTGTTGGCTCGATCCCAGATAGTCAGCAGGGGAACGAGAACGTCTCACTCTTTCTCTGCTCACGGATCTAGAGCGAGAATCTCGTCTAGATCTCCAAGATGAAGGCTCCCTTAAGACAGAGGTAAGTTCGTTCTTTATTAGCATTGGCATCGTTTTCGAGCGTCGGCAAGCCCGGCCGGCGGCCTTCTATCCAGACGGACACTGCCTTCCCACGAACGTATCCGCCGAGGTTGCCAACTCTCTATGTACTTTTAATAGGAGCCTTATCGTCCTTCGTACGTATTTTGAACGGCCTTACGGGCGAAACTGGGATCTGCATTCCATCCTCTGCTGCACCTTTCGCCGCCAACGTCGATTTTACCAGAGGTATCGCGTTTTTGCGATCCGAACTGGCAACTCCGCCTCGGCCGCTAGCTCGCCGGCCGTCACCTCTCTCGCTTGTTCGGACTCTTGCGAACGGCTTCGTCTGGCAACCTTGTGCTTAATAGCCACTGATTTTCCGACCTTCTTGCTGACTTGGAAATGACAGTCTTCGTCCGAAGGAGAGGAAGAATTGATTCTTCTCCTCTTGGCCCGAGGATCCGCTAGGAACTCCCGAATCCTCCTCCAACGCTTGAACTGGCGCTCGCCGTGACGTTATCGGACTTAGCGATGACGCCGAACTAGAGGAAGAAGACGAAGAAGGCGAATCACACTTTTTCTTTTTGTCTCTATTCATTCTATCCTCTATATCTGTAACTTCTTTGCATTACAGTTGCATTGACGGATCAGAAGGCGTATTAGCGTCTGGGTGCAGCGAAAAAAGGCCGAGAATCGGTCTGTGACGTCATCACGCCTGCCCATCTCAGAGTGTGACGCTATGTTGTGACGTCATCGCTCTCGTAGGGAGAGACTGAGAGGTTTCTGCTGGTAAACCGCACGTTTGCTGCCAAATTACCTCCACGTTCTGCATCGCTGTAAATACTGAGTGGGATGGAGAAGCAGCGGCATTAATTCCCATAAATTGCAAGCCCGGGGGATGAGGAACATTCAGCGCTGCCGGACCCTGCTGGAACCGTGACGTCATATAATGCGCAAGCAGACCATCCAAGGTTGGTACGCCTGGTAGCCTAGCGCTGACCACGTACCATCTAAACCTATGCGCTTGCGTAGCAGGAGCCTGGAACAAAGATGGCGGATCTCCCCCTCTACTTGTGGGGGAACAAAGGAGAGTGCAAATTATTCATAAAATTACCCAAGGCCCCTCCTGACGTTTCCGATACAGAACCGCTAGGAGAAACCGAAGGGGTATGAGACAATCAAAAGCAGGTGGAGAAACATATGGAGCAGCCTGGAGGTTTATTACCGATACAAAAGAAGCCGGTAAGGTTTGGTCATCCAAGATGGCGTCACCCCCTTTCTTTTGTATTGGCTTTTCCCATAGAACCCTTTTTTCTTCCACTGTTCCACCGACCAACCGCGACAAACAGAACACGGATTAGTAACCGTACATACGTTTTCCCTGCACTACTACACGTTGGATGAGGATCCGTCGACACCGAGGTTAGGAACCTAGAACAAGGGAAGCCACTGACTCCTGGGCATTTCCTTTGTCTCCTCTTTCGAAGCGGTAGACGATCCCGATGTTGAGGCAAAATTCTCCATCATAAAACCACGTATACACTCTTACCACACACTGATCACACGTTGGAGAAAGAAAAGGAATGAAAAATAAAAAATGAAATGGATAAAGAACGGGCAAACTGAAAAACCGGCTTTAAATGAGTAGACAGTAACACGTCTTATCTTAAAGGCGGTAGGAAAATAACTGATGGGTCACAGGTAGCCGTGGGCATTTCTGGGTATACATGCCCCGTGACCTGGTATAGATGCCATTAGTCCCTGGATCTCACAAGTGTAATTTTAATTCTACCGGTTTCCAGCTTGGCGCTAGTAAATCCTAATGTTAAGACCGAAGGTTTGTTTCGTGTATGAACAATCAGCAATTTATGGTTCTCGTTTCACCAAGTTTTAATGGCACCTCTGTTACCATAACTGTATTATCAGCACCTTATGGTGCCGATAACCAAACTTGTCCCATTATGTCCCCATAAATCACCAATTTTATGGCGCCAGACAAGTGCCATAAAAACCGGATCACCAATAACCGGGAACTGCCTGTAAATAATGTGTTGTGATGTTATAGAAGACAAGATGGCGGCAGTGTGGGGTGGAAAAGTAAACAATAACAGATCATGCAAAAGAGGATACAAGGAACTGGTGTTGGGTAAGAGAGAGCTCTCTGTCTTATAGGAATGTGTGGGTTGAACTTGAAAGTCATGCTGCAGTGTAGTTCAAAGTCTTAAGCTGGAGTTCGGCTACTAAGTCCGAAGTTTGATTCTTGGCTCGGCCAACGTGGAATCAGAAAATTTATTTCTGGCGATAGAAATTAATTTCTCAATATAATGTGGCTCACATCCCACAATAAACTGCAAGTCCCATTGCTAGGTGACCAACTGGTTCCTAGCCATGTAAAAATATCTAATCCTTCAGGCCAGCCCTACGAGAGCTGTTAATCAGCTCAGTAATCTGGTAAAACTAAGATATAGTACTTAACTTGAGCTGGAGTATACTGGGACCAAGGAAGGTGAACAGGTGAGTAGACTGCACATTTGTGGCATATAGGAAAGATTAGGCTAGGAAAATATTCAAAGTAACCAGTAAAAATATCTAATCCTTTGGGCCAGGACTAAGGAGAGCTGTCAATCAGCTCAGTCATCAGATAAAAGGGACTAGTGGATCCGTCCTTGGCCACGAGATAAGTGGGACCACCAACATACCCAGCCACTACTTGTGACCTAAAGTAGGCTCGTGTATCTACGTCTATTCCTACTGTAAATAAATGGTGAGCTCATACTACAAAGCCTAAAACTCCAATTGCTATTGTAGCATAAACCATCCCGAGAGTGCCAAATGATTCTTAACTAGTTGCTCTTTACCACCTTTGAGTGAGGACGTTCTCTCTCTCTCTCTCTCTCAGTTCGCTTTGCCTCTACTTTCTATCTTTCTGAGTGACACACTATCATGAACATACACATTACCATGAACATAAGTAAAGTTTAGGTGCAGTTTTTCATACAGAAAGAGACAGTATTATGCAATTTCAACATGAAACTAGAACTAGTACAAATATTACTGAAAATTACAGGACACCATTTTACAAAACTGGGTGAATGAAATGGTCTCTTATGAGAAACTTCATCTTCTCATTATAAAACAGCATAAATGCCACATATATTGAGATCACTCGATTTCTAAATCAACTGATTTTCAGACTAAGAATTCAAACAGATATTACTATACTTACTTATCTCTGTTTTTTGTTAGAAGATTGGGTTCTATTCCTTCCATAAGGCTGTCAAACCACTGCGCCATTGCCCCTTGCTTATCTGGAGCTTGCTGGCTAATGATCTGTTGTCGTAACTGCCCAAAATACTGGAAGAAAAAATTGATAAGGATTGAAAAATTTATCAAACTTTTAGAGTGAACATCCCCATCAATGAATTCCAAAATTCAATACTAATCTACACTCACCTCATTATTCAACAAAATGAGTGGTAACAGGGGACGTGACATGCTCCACTGATTTCTACAATCTTCAAACATTATAATATTTAGGACAGTTGCAAGCATCTGTTGTAGAATTGATGGCTGGTGCTTCATAACTCTCACTAAGGCATCTGATTCTAGGTCTACTGTGCCCTTTTTACCTGAAAAATATCATGACATTTACACACAGTTATAGATATCAATGTAAACAATAAGATACAAAATTCATTAACTTATCTAGCAAATGCAAGGCACATTATACTACTAATGCATCAAATAGTTTAAGTAAGGTCAGCTCTATCACTATCACATATTGGAACTGGACCAACAAGCTGAAATTCATAACTAACAAGCCTGGCCCATTTTTTCATAGAAACAGAGCAGATCATATTAAATAAAATGTAATTCTTACAAGACAATACAACCCTGAACACATTTGCTGAGATACATAATGATGATGAGTCTTGCCTAGTATCAATTCATTAAATATTATTGGCTTTAATATTTTAAAATAATAAATTTTGCCTTTTTATATATATATATATATATATATAGATATATATATATATATATATATATATATATATATATATATATATATATATATAAGTATATATCTATTATATTTATATATTTAAACAAAAAACACAATTTGGCTACTCGCCAATTTTCTCAGAGAGTAATTACTGTATTTTCATATTATAATTGTGGTTAAATGTTTTAAGATGATAGTTTAAGGTATATTTGATGTTTATATTATTAAAATAGGCAGTTAAAAGCATTTTTTTTTTAGGGGCTTTGGTATTTGCAAATTTTTGCTATTCGGTGATACACAAACCCCATGAATACCGAGGGATGACCGAACTCATCTTGGAATTATTTCACCAGAGCACTTCTTATGCCTAGCTTAGAAATCTTACCGACTTTTGAGCACCCATTATTATTCAGTCACCGTCAGTGACAAAACAAACTAATTTTTTTTTAGAAAACAAAGGTCATGTTGAATAATGCAAAATTTACCTCTCATACTTTAAAGGACTTGGTCACAATCCATGGACAACATACAGTTTGACATTTCCGCAGTGAACTTTGACTCGGATTTTTGTGGAACACGTTATTCACTTTTCCACGGAGAACTTTCACTAATTTGCAGATTTTGTTCTATGGACCCCATCTCTAAATTCATTACTAATTCCCTTTTTTCTGTGAAGCAACAATATTTATCCACTAAATACTGTATTTTTTCATACTTTGTTTGTGACTAAATACTGATTTTTATGATAGGGCCCCATACTGAGCAAAATAGGTATGTGATTCTCTCTCTCTCTCTCTCTCTCTCTCTCTCTCTCTCTCTCTCTCTCTCTCTCTCTCTCTCTCTTACAGGGTATGTAAGATATATTTGAAATGATATTGCTAATAAGAATTTTGATGACAGAGCATTATTGTAAAATATTCAAAATATTCACTAATCATTTTAATTTTATTTTCCAGTAAAACCAGACTGAAAAATACAATTAAAATAATTAGCAAATATTTTAAATATTGTACAACTTACATTTTCATAAAAAACACTTTACGGTAATATCACTTCGAATACATCTTAGGTTACCCTTAGAGAGAGAGAAGAGAGAAGAGAAGAGAGAGAGAAGAGAGAGAGAGAGAGAGAGAGCAGCTATTATGCTCAATCCGGGGCTAAACTGGAATGAGCTTCATAGAATATTTCAATGTTAATAAGTACACTAAAATTTCATCAAGAAAATCTGTATTCAGTCATGAACACAATATGAAAAAATACATTAATTAGTAAATAAAGAGTGTTGTTAAAGGTTCAATACTTCTATACTGAGAGAGAAAAAATTATCTGATGTCTACAGTACAGGGGTGACTGGATTAGTTGTCAACTGTTCGGTAAGGCAGATTTATTTAATTTGAATTAAAGATTTATCTAATTTGTATTGAAATTCTTATAGATGTTTTGCCGTTTATATTTAATATTAATATTTTAAAATAAGTAAATCACTGTTATAAGTATTTTAGGGGGCATATATACTTTGAGTAAGTTGTAAAAGGGTGCTAATAGGATGTTTTGGTATGATGGTTGGGGTGTATATTTGTTGGACATGTTATTAAATTGTTTTAGTATGATAATTTAAAGTATATTTTTCTTTGAACTATCAAATTAAGCAGCGAAATGTTAAAACACAAAGTTATAAGCCACTTATAAGCATTTCTACAAGGGATTTTTGCATTTTTGCAGATTTTGCATTTCTGCAGCATGTTCTGGAACCTATTCCTGCGTATAAGTGGGAGTGAGTGCACTGTAACCACCACAGTATATGCTGTAATTCTATCATTATTATGCCCGTCAATATGCATTAAAATTTAAACCTCCTAACTCTTCTCAGTGTAAAATTTATTTAAAATTCAGTCTAAAAGATTCATGGTTCTAAATGGGTTACCAAAATCCAAGATATTTTCTATAAAAATATCTCTAAGGACTTCTTTTCTTTCTATATTTTTTCAATAATTCCAAATGAATGTGAAAAAGTCCTGTTACTTGTTTCAATGATATTTTGCACTCTTCCTATTGATCTTACCATATCAATCATCTTACACAGTCCTAAATATCCTAATTTACCATGGCTGTATTAGCAATTCGGTCCAAACCAAGATTATTCCTGCTCCTGAAGGTAAGGATTAAAAAGGAGCAAACATGGTTACTTCCAACCGTGTACATTTGGCAGCATAGGAGGAAACGCCTAAAACAACAAGGATTGGAAATAGTTTACTAATAGGACTTTATAGAGAAAATAATAAAATGTGATGGGAGACTTTTGGTTCTATAACTTAGATGTCAATTTATAAAGATTCAATGATTACCTTATCTTGCCATGCCAACCTTTAACTTATAAAACAGCCCACATCCATGGTCTTCAAATCCCTGAGGACCTCACTTCTCTTTAAAAAAAAAATATCAATCATCTGCAACAATGCAGGATTGGGAGAGCAGTTGCTCAGTTATGTAAGATCTGTCAAGAAAATTTGGAGTACAAATTACGTTTGGTTGAGGCAATGAAGAAAATTCAGCTAAAAATTCTATCAAATCAACGACATGCTACACTATCCTGGTCCTACTACAAGTCCAAAAAGCATGGGTTCCCAGGCCTGAAGATCTTCAGTTGCTGATCCAAAAAGCAGGTTTTATGCTACAAAAGCACTCAAAATTGACCACTGATAACTTAGCAACTTTGTGAAACTACGTGACTTTGCATCATATCTATGAACAAACTTGGGGGCATGTACCTCATTCGCTTACTTGAAGATATGAAGATACAACTGTGATAGCCACCAACACAGTTTCTGACTTTGTGATTTCCAAGATGGTAAGGGACTCCACTGTGAAAATACTGAGAAACACTGAGCTAATTCTTGTAGACTGAACCGATAGTAAAAATTCTCTGCAGAGTTGCCATCCCCAAGTAAAAAGTCTATACCAGAAGAACAAATGCATGCAAAGCATGAATGTAATGATTATCCAACTCAAAGTAAGCCAGATTCCCATTTGAAGAAGGAAGTGCCAAGAAAGCTTTTGGATCTGTTAAGTTCTTGCCAGAATTCCTTCATTCCTTCCCTTCTTAGCTGGTTTATATTCATTTATATAGTATGGTGGGTTGGTAAAATGGGCTGCAAAAAATGCAATTAGGCTTCTGTCCTAAAAGATTCTATTTAGGACATCACCAAAGGTGTCATCATCTTCTTGAACCTCACAAGAAAATCAAGACTATTAGAAGCAACTTAACTTCTAGTACTGTGTGGTGGATGGTATAGAATACAAGGAAAAACAGTTATTGAAAATTCTATACGGTGTCAAATAAGCTAATTAAGTACATAATGTTGCTAGAGACCAATACCATGATCAGAGATTATAAGTGTAATGGAACTCAATATGAAAATGAGGAACTGAGAGCAAAAACTTTCATAGCTTCAATATACAAAAGATCATAGAGTCCAAACATGGAAAACTAGCACACGCAAGATAAAGAAAACACCCACCAACTTTTTCTTATCAGTTCAACCATGAAACAAAATAAAGAAAGGAATGGATAAAGTCTGCCCTTAAGGGAAAGGGAGCTGATGCACAACACACGATGCAAAAGAAACGATGCTCAGAGTTATGTGGGCTAGAGTGGCCCAACCATGCATGTGCAGTGCAACAGGATGATTATTATTATTGCTTTAATTTAAGGGAACTGGTACATCTGTACACCTGATGATCATGTATTGAGCTATTTATAAATGATGGATTTGTTATGAAACAAAATCATGCAAAAATTATAATAAAGAAGAAATTACAGCAATAAGGAAAGTAATGCACAAAAAACAAAACAAACAACAGACCAGAAATGGTGTGCAAAACTGATTTTGCAGTACAATTTCCTTCTAGAAAAATAACATAATTCAATATATACTGCACTGAACAGGCTAAGTAAACAAATACGTATTACAAGTTAATTGATACTGAAAACTTACTCTTCTGATGTACTGTTTTGAAGAGGTATGTGACTATGTGGTCGAGAGTTGCGCAGCAGCTCGTGCAAACCATCGTATCTGGAAAAGGACAACATCACACATGCAGGTCTTGGGCATAATTCCAAACCAATTTACTTACTTTTATTATGCAATACTTTGTACAGGTAAGAGACTATATGATCCAATGTTGCACAACAACCACTGCACACCATTGTGTCTGAAATGTAAAGTAGATATTAGTGCTGAAAATACAGAGCAAGAATAACCAACTTCCTGATCTCACATTAGAATGTTGAAAGTGTTGAGAATGCCAAATCCTGTATTGTATACTAGTCACAAAAATAAAAATCAGAATTCAAGACAAAAAATAAAGGTTCTTTTCTAGTGATGTCACTAAAAATTTATTTCACAGTAAAAAAGATAACCTTTTACTTATATTTCATGATGAGACATATCTCATGAATGGCCTTTTAAGACAGACTCCACTGAGGAGAAAGGGTTGCTGTCAGAATACTAAGGACTTTTACCTTCAACATCATGAAAATGACACTACAGTCATATGCAATACATCACAAACAAAATAAAACTGCAAGTGGCAAATTAACACATCCCATGCATGAGGCTGAAATAAATAGAAAATGTCTCATGGGTTAACACACACACACAAATGATCCAATTAACTTCTAAACCACTGGGATAAGGACACTTTCTACCAAGAATAAACAAATCATTTGAAACAGCATCTACTTAAAAAAAATTGACTTTAACTTCCACTGACCATGAGCGCAATTTCAATTGGGTCCAATACGCAGTTATTTTAAAATAAAAACATGGAAGCAATAATAGTATCTATTATTTTTCAAGCGCACTATGCTTCAGACCAAAAGTTCTAAACAATAAATAACTTGCTCCAAATAAAAGTACTAAAAAATATTAACTAATAACATCTATTTTTCATAAATTGTTTCCACTAGAGTGATCCCACCTTAGTGTATCAGTTACTATTCAGGTTCAAATATAACATTCAATTTTGCTACATTACTTAAAAACGACATTATGACAAAACAATGTTTTATAGATATGGTTACCAAGTAATTACATTGGCTCACAGTTTCGCTTGCCAGCAGCTCAAAAACTTTAAAATTGCAGTTGCAGTAGTGTTAATGTTGGTGTAGGTGTAGATAACTGCCCTGCCCACGTTGGGCGTAAGAGAAGAACAACTCCAGCAAGTAGTCAACCGTTTTTGCTCTTCTCCATATGCACAGAGGAAGGAGGGCTCTGATTAGTGATTACTTGGTAAGCATATATATATAAAACATTATTTTATCATAATGTCATTTATATATGTAACTTACCAAGTAATTACATTGCTGAATCCCAAATTGACCCAGAGGTGGGATATGGTTCATTCTACCTCAAACATTATTAATGATGATAATGAACATAGAATAAAAATTAAAAGCATTGAATCAATGCTTGTTGTTCCTCACCTGATACAGAGACTTGTTACAGGAAGGTACTGCCTCTGGTTAGTGCTATCTTATCCCTGTAGGGTGTGGCTAGTTGGTCAGACTTACACCTCTACAACAGAGGAGCTTTGTAGCAAGGGATGAACCCGGTGACTACTAAGCATACAGGTAGCCAGTTGCCCCTGACCTGGGCATGGAACTAACTAATCAAGACCAGATTATGCAACAATAAACACCTACACCAAAAACATTTAAAAATCTATTAAACCTAACCGCAAAATTAACAACTAGAGGGCACTCCATGCACTAAGCGCCTCCAGCCTCCCCTTGAACACAACGTCTGATATCAAGGCGAAATCACAGGTAGGAAGAAAATGCTTCCTACACTTCCTTCCCTAACATCCTGCCCCCCATAGATAAATGACCCTAATGCACTGCAATTATCGTAAAACACTCCCACATCCTTCAATTAATGTGTCTCAAAGACCGATCGACACTTCTAATTGGTAGCCTGTAATGCATCTGAAATAGACAAATTATGTCTAAAGGAATGATGTGGCTAACCAATCTGATCTCATGAGCTTTAGCTCCTAAATTTAGGTCCTCCTCTCCCACTAGTGTACAGGCGGTCCGGGGTTAACAGCGCAATCGCTCAGCGGCGAATCGGTTTTACAGCTGTTGTCAAAAATATCAATTGAAAAAATAAGGCATTTTAAGGTATTTTAATGGCAAAATTTTCAGTTAACAGCGCTGCTAGCGCCGTTGTGTAACGAGTTCATACATTTGTAGAAATGCCGTTCAGACCATAAAGGTTATGCTAATTATGTTAACAAATTTTATGGACAGTTATTACATAGGTATTAGGGTAAAATATATGACTCTGATGCTGCTCTATGCCGAAAATATCGAGTAACATAAGTGCAAATTTAGCTATGGATGTGTCGATTTATAAATGTTCTTGCTTTTATGTTTAAAATGTGTATGAAAATACATTACATATCAGGTATTTTTATTTCTGCACAGAAATATAATATGAAGACAGCTTTTGAAACTGCCCTTCACGTTATCAAATACGATGTTTTTTCATGTTCTTTCTTGTGAGTTGCCACCTGCCGCTCTTCCAAAAATATAGAGTTAAAAAAAAAGTGCAAATTAGCGATCGATGTGACGATTTTATGAATGTTCATGCTTTTATGTTTAATATGTGTATGAAAATGTATTATGTATAGGGTATTTTTATTTCTGTGCAGAAATATGATAAAAAGGCAGCTTTTGAAACTGCCCTTCAAGTTATCAAATATACGATGTAAGCCGCCGTCTGCCGCTCTTCCGAAAATATAGAGTTGAAAAGAGTGCAAATTTAGCGATCGTTGTGTCGATTTTTTAAATGTTTATGCTTTTATGTTTAAAATGTAACTACGCTCCACGTTGTCAGGGGATGTTTTTTCATGTTCGTTCTTGTCCGCCACTGTTCCGAAAAATGCAAGGTGTTATTTTACTAATTATGCACCTTTTCCATAAATCCTTTAAAAAGTTATATACATTATTTCACTGTATCCAATAATACTGTACGTACAGTGGACCCCCCGTATTCGCGTTCTCCGGATTCGCGGACTCTCACATTCGCGGATTTCTCTTGGGAACGTTTCCCTGTATTATTCGCGGAAAATTCGCGCATTCGCGGTATTTTTCTATGAGAAATATCCAAAAATTCCTGGTTTTTTTTATCAATATCATCATAAAATACCAAATTTGTCACTAATTTGTATTTTTCATAACTAACAAACCTGAGGTCTTAACATTAGGATTTACTAGCGCCAAGCTGGAAACCGGTAGAATTAAAATTACACTTGTGAGATCCAGGGACTAATGGCATCTATACCAGGTCACGGGGCATGTATACCCAGAATGCCCACGGCTACCTGTGACCCACCAGTTATATTTCTAACCCAGTTTAGACTGCTAGAGGGGTGGTTCGAGGTGGGCCTTTAACTGTTAAGACCTCAGGTTTGTTAGTTATGAAAAATACAAATTAGATACAAATTTGGTATTTGTTCATACACGAAACAAACCTTCGGTCTTAACATTAGGATAGACTTACTATTGGAGGGAGGTAAGTCTCTACAACTGACTGGGAGTTTGCCACCTTATCCATTTCCGAATATATAGGGAAATTCTAAGAGAATGGACAATGAACCTAGGACCAAAGATATAAGCGGATCTATTGGTTTCTCCCACTAGGTGTAGATACCATTCTACTGTTTACTCTTGTCCCTTGCAACTGGATCCACCTTCACCCCTCTTTTTCCTATTATCCAGAGGGTGTGTTGCTACTGAAAAGTATATCATCACCTAAGATAGCTTCACAGTATGGCTGACCACCTCACCTGCATCTAGTCCGTTCCAGCACATGACGGTACTCTCCTTCATATTGCCCGTAGTTAAAGGAGAGGAAGAAAGTAGTAAAGAAAAAAGACCAGTCATCCCATTCATTCTACTTTCATACCTTCATCTTAGACTAGACACAAACTGACCCGCCAGGGGCACTGGATGAACTATATCACTTGTTGGGCCGCCACCACTGGACCCAAGAAAAGGTGTCCAAGGATCTATGGGCAGCATCTTTCAAAAAAAAATGAGGTGAAAGTTGTTTGGCGTTTCCACACACCAGCTTTCAGAATTCTATCCACAGACATGTTCTTCTTAAATGCCAGGGAAGCACTAACGCCCCTGATGTCATGAGCTCTAGCTCCCACCTGGCTATCTGACCCTCTGTCTTCTGCCGTATAAGCATCTCTGATCGTCTCCCTAAGCCAAAACGATATTGTATTCCTGGACACTTCCTTCTTGTTCCGTCCTGTACTACGAACAACCTCTGGCACCCCGGCCTGAGGTGCCTTGTTCTCTTTAAGTAATGGTAAAGGAGTCGAATCTGCCGTCTATTATTGTTGGATTTTGGGTCTTGGCCACAATTCTGGGACAAACTCAAATACCATTGATCTCCAACTTCTCGAGTGCTTTATGAGATATGAGAGGCCATGTAGCTCCCCCACCTTTTGGTTGAAGCCAGGGCCAATAAGAAGACTGTCTTCAGGGTCAGGCTCCTATCCTGGATGCCTTAGTGTTTCGTAGGGGGGTTTTGTCAGACTACTCAGTACCTTGGTCAGATCCCAATCTGGGGCTTTTAGCTCCTTTGGTGGGCATGACTGTTCAAAGTTCCTCATCAGCATGGCCAACCTCCCATGAAGACGATATGTCCACTCCTTTCATTCGTAAGACTGAGGCTAGAGCCCGCCCCCCTGTACCCCTTCACTGCAGATACAGACATATGTTTTTCTGTTCTGAGATATATCAGAAAGTCTGCTAACTGCTGAATAGTGGTACCGAGTGGAGACAAGTTCCCTCTACGACACCAATCACAGTATGCTGACCACTTTCCTTGGTATACTGTCGCAGATGATTTTCTGATATTACCTGGCCATCTGAGTTGCTGCTTTCTGCGAAAACCCTCGCGCTCGGAGGAGATACTTGACAGTCTCCACCCGTGAAGCGATAGGACTTCGACTGGTGTACCTCTCCACGTGCGGCTGACACAGAAGGTTGCTCCATGGAGGTAACTCTCTTGGCACATCTATTAGGAGTTCCAGTAGGTCTGGAAACCACTCTGCTTTCGGCCATAACGGGGCTACCAGGGTCATCTTGAGGTTCTGAGACCGCATTACCCTGTTCAGAACCTGACGGATTAGACAAAATGGAGGAAATGCGTACACGTCCAGATTGTCCCAGGGGTGTTGTAGCACATCTTCTGCTACTGCCTCTGCGTCTGGGACTACTGAACAATACACTTCCAACTTTTTGTTGTACCTGGTTGCGAATAGGTCTATGATCGGTCCTTCCCACAACATGAGCATCCTGTCCACTACCTGTTGGTGCAGGGACCACTCCGTTCCCAGAATCTGATCCCTGCGGCTCAACTTGTCGGCCACTATGTTTCTTTTTCCCGGAATATACCTGGCCTTGATGTCTACCCGGTTCTCTATAGCCCACTGGTGAAGTTGAACTGTCATCACATGTAACTGCCGAGAAACTAGGCCTCCTTGCTTGTTTATATAAGCTACTACGTGGTGTTTGTCTGACATCAATACCACTGAGTGTCCCTTTACTCTCTCCCTGAATTCCTGTAGAGCCAGAAAAGCGCTTTCAACTCCAGCACGTTTATATGGATTCTCTGTCCTTGCAACTCCATTTTGCTGACACCATCAACTCCTCCATATGGGCTCTCCAGCCTTCTAGTGACGCATCCGAGAACAGCAAGAGGTCTGGGGAGGATTGCTGAAGGGGGACACCCACTGTCAGATTGTCGTCGTCCCACCCACCACAGCAAGTCTTTCCTCACTTATGCCGACAAGGGAATTTGCTCGTACGGGTGATCTACTGTTGGTGACACCAAAACTCCTTCCTTATCCTCCATTGTAGGGACCGAAGGTGTAGCCTTCCATTGTGGTACTAGCTTCTCCAGGGAGGTTAGGATTCCCAGCACCACCTGCCACTGTCTTTGCTGGCTGTGTCTGTTTTCCCAGAAAGGCATTCACCACTTGTTTGCATTTCTCTACACTTTGGTCTGTCAGAATACTTTGGCTTGTGTTGTGTCTATCACCATTCCCAGATATTCCAAACGTTGACTTGGATCCAACTGCGACTTCTCCTGATTCACCACAATACCTAGGCTGTGACAAAGCTGCAGGAGGGCCGCCCTGTCCCGAGTAATTTCTCCCTGGACTTTGCTATCACCAGCCAATCGTCCAGATATCTTATTAGCCTGATCCCCTGAGCATGCGCCCACGCCGACACGAGGGTGAACACTCTTGTAAAAACTTGAGGAGACGTTGTCAATCCGAAGCACAGGACCTTGAACTCGAAAGCTTTCCCTGCAAGACTGAAGCGGAGAAACCTTCCCTTGAAGACTGATGGGACTGGTATCTGAAAGTATGCGTCCTTTAGATCGACTGTCAGCATAAAGTCTCCGATTCTGACTGCTTGTAGAACCGTTTTCGGAGTTTCCATCTTGAAACTGGTTTTCCTTATAAACAGATTCAGCGTTGACAGGTCTATTACTGTCCTCCACTCCCCGTTGGCTTTGGGTACCAGGAAAATCCTGCTGTAGAAGCCTTTTGCCGGACTGCATACTTGTGCACAGCTCCTTTTTCCATCATCTTCTTCACTTCGTCCTGCAGAATAGTGGCCTTCTGAGATTTGTGGGCATAAGTGACGTGGGGTAATGGTTGATCTGTCAGGGGGGCGGGGTTACCTCGAACGGGATCAAATACCCGATCCTGAGAACATCCACCACCCACTGCTCTGCCCTAGTTCCTGCCACACCTTCCAGTGATTTGCCAGGCAACCCCCCACCCCCCCTGGTGTGGTCGAGTGATGGGAGACGCCCATCCTATCTTCTTGAGCCTCTCCCTCTTCCCCTATTGCCCCTTCCTCTGTTGTTTCTATTGTGAAAGGGCCGATGAGTTATCCTCTTTGGGGAAGAGGGTCTTGTGACTCTATTAGGGATGCTATGTCTCACTGTCTTCTTTCGAGACATCTGCTGTTGTCTTCCCTCCAAAGGAGTAGTTTGACTGTTAGACGTTTTCATAACTGCCTGTGCACCAACCTATCGTTAGTGTCCATCCTTCTTCTATCTATCGCCTCTTCCAGTATGACCTCTGGCAACAGCAGTTGCGATTCCAAGATATCCCCATTCCTCATTGCTAACAGGGAATCCAATCCACATTGCGGCTTAGTCTAGCCAACGCTGCATCTCTCCTCATTAGCAGGATATTTGCCCAAACATGGCATTACGTTTGTCAGGTACGCAATCGCCTTGGAACCTGACTGTAGTAATCTAATGAACAATGGTTCATCCACTACTTTTCTTGTTGCTTCCGAGGATGCAATCTTCGCCACTGCTGTTGACCAAAGGTCTAACCAAGAAGCAGCCTGAAAGACCAGAAGAAGCTGTTGCTTCTAAACGTAGCAGCTCTTGGTACGTCATCGAAGGGCACTCCATTTTAACCTGATCCAAGGTTAATCCAGGCCTTAACCTTACAACATTAGGGTTCATTTGTCTAGACAGCAAAGGGACCTTCGGTGTCGTATAATATTTCCTTTGCTTTATCATTGGAGGGGGGATGAAATAAATTTAAATGATCTATTAGATCTTAAGGAATTATCTCTCCCTGCAATCTTTGCATTTACATGTTGCAAGACCGATTCCGCATGACTCGAACAAGGCAATTCCTACGACACCTTGGTATCCCTCTTTAGTCCAAATGCCCTGTCAATTCCAGGAGGAAGCATACTGGCCGGTGTTTCTGTCTTCTCCGAAAGGTTATTGAATTGACGAATCAAATCAATCACCTCTGCATACGAGGCCAGAAAACTCTTGGTTTTCTCCTTCCTCCGGCTCTAGTGTACCATTCTCCGTCACAAGGGATGTTGTCTCGCCTCTATCTTCTGACAGACGCCCGGAATTCCAGCGGCCGCTGCCCCTACGGCCGCGGTCTCTTTGATCTTTGCTGGCCGCTGTTGGCTCGATCCCGGATAGTCAGCAGGGGAACGAGAACGTCTCACTCTTCTCTGCTCACAGGATCTAGAGCGAGAATCTCGTCTAGATCTCCAAGATGAATGGCTCCCTTAAGACAGTATATACAAGTTCGTCTCTATTAGTATTGGCATCGTTTTCGAGCGCCTCGGCGAGCCCAGCCTCGACCTTCTATTTCCAGACGGACACTGCCTTCCACGACGTATCCGCCGAGGTTGCCAACTCTCTATTTTTCGTACTTTTAATAAGAGCCTTGTCGTCCTTCGTACGTATTTTGAACGGCCTTACGGGCGAAACTGGGACCTGCATTCCATCCTCTGCTGCACCTTTCGCCGCCAACGTCGATTTTACCAGAGGTATCGCAGTTTTTGCGATCCGAACTGGCAACTCCGCCTCGGCCGCTAGTCGCCGGCCGTCACCTCTCTCGCTTGTTCAGATTCTTGCGAACGGCTTCGTCTGCCAACCTTGTGCTTAATAGCCACTGACTTCCCGACCTTCCTGCTGACTTGGAAATGACAGTCTTGGTCCGAAGATGAGGAAGAATTGATTCTTCTCCTCTTAGCCCGAGGATCCGCCAGGAACTCCCGAATCCTCCTCCAACGCTTGACTGGCACTCGCCGTGACGTTATCGGACTTAGCGATGACGCCGAACTAGAGGAAGAAGAAACGAAGAAGGCGAATCACACTTTTTCTTTTTGTCTCTCTTATTCATTCTCTCTCTATATCCTGTAATTTCTGCCATTACAGTTTGCATTGACGGGTCAGAAGGCGTATTAGCGTCTGGGTGCAGCGAAAAAGGCCGAGAATCAGTCTGTGACATCATCACGCCTGCCATATCGGAGTGTGACGTATGTTGTACGTCATCCCTCTCGTATGGAGAGACTGAGGAGGTTTCTGCTGGCAACCGCACGTTTTTTGCTGCCAAACTACCTCCCACGTTCTGCATCGCTGTAAACACTGAGTGGGATGGTGAAGCCGCGGCATTAATTCCCATAAATTGCAAGCCCGGGGGATGAGGAACATTCAGCGCTGCCGGACCCTGCTGGAACCGTGACGTCATATAATGCGCAAGCAGACCATCCAAGGTTGGTACGCTGGTAGGCCTAGCGCTGACCACGTACCATCTAACCTATGCGCTTGAGAAGCAGGAGCCTGAACAAAGATGGCGGATCTCCCCCTCTACTTGCTGGGAACAAAGGAGAGTGCGTATTATTCATAAGATTACCCAAGGCCCCTCCTGACGTTTCCGATACAGAAATGCTAGGAGAAACCGAAGGGGTATGAGACAAATCAAAAGCAGGTGGAGAAACATATGGAGCAGCCTGGTTTATTATTGCCAATACAAAAGAAGCCGGTAAGGTTGGTCATCCAAAGATGGCGTCACCACCTTCCTTTTGTATTGGCTTTTCCCATAGAAACTTCTTCCACTGTTCCACCGACCAACCGCAAAAAAACTGAACACGGATTAGTAACCGTACATACGTTTTCCCTGCACCTACTACACGTTGGATGAGGATCCGTCGACACCGAAGTTAGGAACCTAGAACATGGAAAGTCACTGACTCTTGGGCATTTCCTTTGTCTCCTCTTCGAAACGGTAGACGATCCCGATGTTGAGACAAAATTCTCCCATCATACCACGTATACACTCTTACCCACACATGATCACACTTGGAGAAAGAAAAGGAATGAAAAATAAACAATGAAATGGATAAAGAACGGGCAAACTGAAAAAACCGGCTTTAATCAGATACACAGTAACACGTCTTATCTTAAAGGCGGTAGGAAAATAACTGGTGGGTCACAGGTAGCCGTTGGGCATTCTGGGTATACATGCCCCGTGACCTGGTATAGATGCCTTTAGTCCCTGGATCTCACAAGTGTTATTTTTAATTCTACACCGGTTTTTCCAGCTTGGCGCTAGTAAATCCTAATGTTAAGACCGAAGGTTGTTTTTTTTTCGTGTATGAACAAACGCACTTTTTGTGATAAAACTATTAAAAAAACCAAGTATGAAAATTTTTAGTGGTTTTTCTTGAGTTTTAACTAACAAAATAAGCTGTTTTTAGCGTTTTTATAGGGGTTCCAAACATTCGCGGGTTCTAACTATTCACAGGGGGGGTCTGGTACGCACCCCCCGCGAATACGGGGGGACCACTGTATTCTCATATTAGTGTATTATAAAATACTACGGTAAATTTTTAAGCCAGTATTCTGCGGGAGCGACCAATGTGTTGTGTTTGAATCAAGCTGATGGCAAAATAAAAGGTTTGTTTTGCCATACGCAATTCTGAGCGAATTCTCTTTCTTCTAGTTAGCATAAATGAATATCTAGATACTTGACTTATATGAGACAAGGTTCATTTTTCCGACAAGGTTAATTTTTCCTTAAACAATGTGTTTTTAGGGGGAAATATTTATTGAATATGTCTCGGTGTGAATGTGAACTTTTTTTTTTTGTTTTGCGTTAACAGATTACGTTGGCGGCATGTTTATTGCGCAAAAATATTACGCGATTCTGCTCGCAGTTTTCTTTTATATCATCGTAATATGAACTTTACGTTATTTATCTTATATTGGCATGAAACCAACAGTAAAATGTGTTCTTTCAAGCACAGTAGTTTTGATTAAAAAGATTTTATCTCAACTTTATCTACGGTTGTGTTTGATGGCATACATTTACTGGAGTTTTAGCCTTGTTGCCGACGTACGATAATAAGTCATTAGCAGTTCTATTCTATACATAACGCCATTTATAACAACTACGGTAATAGTGTGCTGTAGTACGATGATTGAAATACAAGCCAAACGGATGTTATCCAATTCGGTTGTATCTAGAAGAAGAAGAAGAAGAAAAATTGTTTCTCGTTCGGTTGTTCATGGCTGTACACGTTCACGCAACAAGTATAATGTTAAAACCATACTTTCATCATTCTCCTTTGCTGTAATTGAACTTATGTAACTAGAAGATGGATACAGTTAGGCTATTGTAATTTGGTCTCTCATAAAATCGGACTATCATAAGACGAATGATCATAACTTGAACGCTACAGCTACCTGTACACTGTATAAACCTTTAATATCTTTACATACTCTAGACACCCAAAGGATTAAAGCTAGGCTTTTTTCACTTTACAGTATTTATAATGCTATAATGTTCTGTACAGTACTACTATACAGTAAATTCTATAGCACTATACTGCATAAATATAATTTTACCTATTGCGCTGTTGTGGGATTACGGCGCCTTTGACTGGTCTAGAGTTTCGAAAGAAGGTGGGCAGCGGCCGTAAGCTTTAAAAATCGCTTAGCGTCTGCAACCAGGAACGGAGCCCCTGGCGCTAACCGAGGGCCGCCTGTATAGGATTCCCTAATCAGATCCTTCAAGAAAAAAGCTAAGCCATGGGCCCTGACGGGTTCATTAACCGAGCACCACAATGACAAGAGGACCCTCGAATCCTTTCCATTTTGCTAAGTTATTCCTTAATGCTCACAATGGGAACAGGGTCCTCTCCTCTTCTTCTGGGCCTAAGATTTCCATCAAACTTTTGATGACAAAAGAACGAGGCCAGGGTTTGTTAGGGTCTTCATTCTTGGCTAGAAAACCCAATGTAAGGGAAAATACTGCATCTCCTTGTGAGAAGCTCACCTTATCATCAAGAGCATGTATCTCACTTACCCTTTGACCATTGCTAAAGCAACCAAGAAAAGGGTTTTCACCATATGATCTACAAGAAGTGTGGATCTAAGAGGTTTCAATTTTGGTCCCAATAGCCATTTAAGAGGTAGCAACTTTGGAAAATCCAGCAACAGTGGATCTGGGAACCTCTCTTGTCATGGCCAGAAAACTCAGACAGCCTCTGCACTTCCTTTTGGATGCCTTTCCAGTGGCTACCCTTTGTAATAAACCTGTGATACAACAGGTCGGAACTGAGGTGATGACTGTCCACGAGGACAGTCCCCGCCAACCTCCCTATGGCTCCGGTATGACTGCCTCCCAGATGCATGTGAGTAACGCCAATTGACCTTTGCCTAGGAGTGTCGGCGGGACAAACGGCCCCCAACTCCACTGACACTTCACTAACATTACATCTAATCTCTCCACTTTATCCAAGAGGTCACACACTGAGGTTGCCTACTAGGACACTGTCCCTACAAACACCATTTTTGTATCAAAGACTTTATTAACCTTCAATTCGAGGCTGGCAAGGGGCTTGGGTTGGAAGTGGGGGAGCTGGGTACAGGAACAGGTAAATTAGCCAGAGAACTTGCCATAGGCAACAAAGTGGGAACAGGCATACGGATACTTAGATCTAAATTATTAACAGACTTAGAAGAACTATCTAATGTCTTAGATCCTACCAACTTAAACTCGGCTCTAAGGCTGCCTTACGTATCCTATCTTTATCCAATTTACATGAAAGACAACCTAACAATTTCCACTGTTTTGGCATCTCACCATCACATTTGTCTTTCGCAAGTCTTTTGCCAGGCACACTCTCTTTCCCTTGCAAATCAATGCACTAAGTATGCGAGTCATACTTCTCTTTCATCAATCTTGTATTATAGTGTCTGCTGCAATACTTTACACTAGCAGCTCTAGTGTTAGGCATATTGAATATAGAACATAAGTCACAATTAAGTCAAAACCGTCAATTGTCTAATTAGTATTGTCTCTAATCAGAGAACTAAATCCAAAAACCAAATTCAAAACCTTAGGCTACCAGTACTTCACCAAACCATTTGTAGGAAAAGTCAACAAAATCCAAACCAAAGCCAACTGCTCACAACTGAAGAACTGCAGTCGAGAGCCTGCAGGACAATATTGACTACTTGCTGAAGTCATTCCTCTCTTACCCCGAAAGTAGGAGGGCGATTACCTACACCTACACCGACCCGGACACTAGCACTACCGAGATTTCCACATTTTCTGAGCAGCCGCAAGTGTGAGCCTAAGTAATTATTTGGAAAGCTACATATATATATAAAACCAATCATATATATATATAAAACCAATGTTAAAGAATGGGTTTATTTTGACATCAAGCCATGAATACATGAAGAAAGTTCAGAAAGTCGCACTTTGTTCTTCAAATCTTAACAGGTAAATTAAACTGGATTTAAATGACACACACAACGAAAGAAAAAACTATTCAAGGTGGTAGCAGAACTGGTGAAGTACTGAAATGACCCAAAACTTTCATGAGATGATAAATCATACTGAGTGCATCTTGTTTAATGGGAATTCAAATTATCATAAAGGAAACAAACAAAATTTCAGGCACAAGAAGCAGACTGACAGCCAGCAATTATGCTATGTATAATAAATAAAAGAACACAAAATTCTCTCATATACAATATAAAGGATTGTCTTAGTTTATGTCATAATGATTTACACATAGATTTTCAATTAAAACAATATTATAAGACTGAGTTCTGCCTGTCACTTTGCATCATTGTTAACATACAATACATTACGTAATACCCCTTAAAAATGTGGCAGCTCCTGAAAATAAAGAAAACAAATCTAATCTACAGCTTTAAAAGTCAAATATAAATTTTCCTTTTCTGCCACAAAATCCAAAAATATATATACACTTTTCCATGCACTTTATCATCAAATAGCTTAACCCGCCATTTTGTGTAAAAATTCTATATTCTCACAGGAATAGCCATGCATCATGAAGCATTATTTAGAAAACATTTTTTTTCCTTAAAACATTCTCAATATTGCTAAAAAAGGAAAAAACATTCAAATAATTTAAAATTTTAGTATGGTCATATCTTCAAAAGCTGAAATCTCACTAGTCTTAACAATGAAAGCCATTTCTATGACGCAAAATTTTTTCCATACAAACTCAAGTGATCAAGTACGTACTGTATATTTCAAATATTCACAACCTGAATGTTCTCAGGTTCACGTCGTTTTGTCTGTCAAAAAGAAAAAGAGAGGGTAGTTTCACCACGCCATGTGCCACATTCATTCCCAGGTATGTCTCTGTCACCTATCGAACCTTTTGTGTGAACTGTAATGTGAGGCAGTTGAGATACATGATTAAAGTTTCCAAGAATAACTAACTTAATAAAAATGGTTTGTGTAATGAAGTGGACTGAATCAACGACCCTTTCACTTAATCATGAAAAACAGTTGTTGGCTGAAGTTATGCCAGACCTTGCAATGACCATGGATGCCTCCCCTTTAATCTCTCCTACAAGGTCCTTACTTGACATCTTTTGGCCACGAACACCAAAGCTTGACCAAGCTGCCATAAAATCTGTTACAATGTAGCCGCCTGAGAAGCTTCTCCCAAGTTGGGTAACTCTGGGACTGTCCACAAACACAGCCTGCACATCCATAAGACGACTCCTGGTCCAACTAAATAAAAAACTATCGAAATCATCTTGATATATACAAAGGTTCAGAACTTCTCTAGTACTGCTGGGTGTTGAGTATATGGGGAAGGCATATACACCCTGTCCCAAAGATGTAATGTACAGTGCTATAAAATATTATTTCAATCTTTATGAGGTCTATTACACAAAACTGTTAGTAAGCTGAGATCTGTCATCAGTTTTCATACTCTAGTCACTTAGTTTGCCACGAGCAGGTGACTGTACAAACCAGTCCGGCACTTAATCATCCTTTTCTAGAACATTAACCTCACCTCACTGTCCAAAGCCCGGATAATCTCAGATACCAAGCTTTATAACATAAAGTCTACTGATTGTGAAGAGAGTGGGACTAGCTTCAGATGGCCACAACTGTGGCAGGAGAACATGCAAGAAATACCCAACCATCAAAATGTACAAAATGGACTTGTAGGCAAAAGAATGCACAATTCTCCTGGCCCTAACTTGGGTCCCTCTAAAAGTGCCAAACTAACAAAGTCTAATATCCATTCCTGAGTTAGACTTAGACACGGTAAGGAAAGCCAGAGAAACCACTCCGTCGCAAAAAATATATAGTAGAAAGTAAATGGTCAGCCAAGTGCCAAAATTACAAAAACCCCAAAAAGAAGAGCAGTAACAACACAGTATACTTTGTTTCTTTGCTGTAGTACAGTAAACAAAAGGAAAACCAAGCGGCCAGAGAAAAAGAATACCCACTATAAAGTGTTAACTAGTTAACTTTGTAGGTAGCTAGCACTGCTAGCACTACCACTAAACTTCTGAAACACTTAAAATACATGCTAATGATAAACGGTGGCATTAATCTGGTGATCCAAAAGATGGTACTGGACATCTCAATGTCTGCTAAATGAAAAACTCACTACTACAACACTTGCTGATTTTACAAAAGCTGGAAATAATAACTACTAGAATATAATGGCTAACATATTCAAGGATCCCGGTGGGTAATGCGTGGTAAGCCACACTTCTGATGACAGAAATTCGAACCACAGTATGAAACATTCAATGTAAATATGTTAACCTTATATATGATTATGTCAGCAGAAAACATATTCCCTTTAGAAATAGCTACTATGTACGGTTTTTCAATCAAGATACCTAAAAATGAGAAATTTTGGTAAAAATAAGATTGGAAAATGGTTAAGGGTACACATACAGTAGGACCCCCTTTTTGCATTCTCAAGATTCCAGGACTCCCTTATTGTTGTGGGTTTTCTGTAGAACCTGTCTATAAATCATTAGCGAAAATTCAGCAATTTGTGAACTTTTTTTATCTAGAAATATTCACCAATTAGTGTATAATGTTATTTTCATGACTAACTACTTTTTTTATAAAAAAAAATATTTACTAATTTTCCAATAATATTAAGTTCAATATGATTAAATAAAAACCATTAAATAAAATAATTCTCTCTCTTCTCTCACTGAGACGAGAGAAGTTTTGTGTAGTATGTTTGTTTTGTATGATAAATAAATTACATACTTAATATGTACTGGTTTTCAAATAATAATAATATTAGTAATAATAATAATATTAATAATAATAACAACAACAATAATTATATTTGTGTGTGTAGTAAGTTATTCAAAATTAAAGAAACAAAACTCCCATCACCTCCACCATTTTTTGTTTGAGCTGTAAAGTGAGGGGGGGAAGGCGGACCTATCATACATCACATTACTTGACATTTCTGACATTAAGGGTATGTAGGTGTTGCCAAAACCTGATCATATTATCTCTGTAAGGTCTCTCTCTCTCTCTCAAAGATAGCATATGTTCTGCTAATTTGAGTTTCTTTAACTAATTGGTATTAACACATGCAGACTGTGTTTTTTCTTTCTCAAAGTATTTTAAATGCACAGTAATGGTTCCCTCTCTCTACATACTGGAAGGGTTAGAGGTACCTACATACACCATTTGATACAAAAATAATTTTTAGTACTAATTTTCAAATAATATCAAGTTTCATGAGATTAAATAACATTAAATAATAATAATTTAAATTATATTTGATGTATAAGTATACATTTGGTATTTGAGCTTTCAAGATAGGCAGCTATAAGCATTTTTAGAGGGAGAGTGTTGACTATTTGCGGATTTTAACTATTCTAAGGGGTCTGGTATGTATCTGCAAATACGAGGGATTTACTGTATACCATGCATAAAGCATAAGGAGATAAAGAATAGCCTTTAGAAAATGGATCTACAAAAAGTTACAGGGAAAATTCAATAGAGAAGGTCCAAGATATTTACAGCAGTACAGCTATATTAACAGTTAAGTTGATGTTGAAAAGGTGGATATAGACAAACTAGTGTAAATCAACTAGCTACTAAATACTTTCCAATAACTGACCCAATAATTTTAGACTTGCCCTGAACTTCAGACATATTTACAGTGAATTTGGTCTTACGGAGCTTTTTCAGTGCAATTAACGGCATTTTACAGCCCCGTAACTTGATATTGCATCACGTTACAGCAGGCACCATAGCACCATATATCAAGTTATAATGCCATAAGTGCTGTGAAAGTGGCAATAACGTGAAACACCGACTTATGGCATGGCACTGGAACAAATCCCACGCGTAAGTTGGATAAAGCTGGTCCTGGATAAACAACTAGGTTGATATCTATCACTCCAGATTGTATAGCATAATTTTACACTGCATACAAAACTGCATGTTAGGAAAACAAGGTCACATTCCAAGTGATTGTGACCTATTCTTAGCCCAGACTATAACAATAATTTAGGCGTTAAGTATAGATTTCAACCACAAAATAAAACAAATCACATATCCACAAAGTAAAAAAAATACAGCACTCATAATAATTGGTGTTCTATCATACAACTTCTTCAACATTTACCCTCCTTCCCTTCCATGAGTTCAAGGGGGCTATTCAATAACACTATCCAAAGGTATCACCTAAAATGACAATGAAAGGAGGGCATGGAGGACTGTTAGGCTTTTAGGTGACCCTGGGAGGTTGGAGAGTGGAAGAGGCAGCTCCTCTACAGCAAATGACAATGGACATTTCAAAAGGCATAACTAGAAACTCTCTCAAAAGCAAAATTAAATTCATTCTTGCATGTAACTCAACCTTGCCTGAAAAAGCTTTATTGTCATGTTGCCCGAAAAGGTTTAGACTTTTTGCATGCCTGTCTCATTGCCAATGAGTCAGGATGCACAAGGGAGGAGAATGAAAGACAGCTGCTAGCAATATCATTACCTCCAAACCCAACCAAGACAAAGAGCCTCTGCAAAATACTATTGCCTTTCCTGTGTTTTATCTTCCACAAAAATTATTGGAGGTCTTTTCAAAAAAAAAAAAAAAAAAAAAAAAAAAAAAAAAAAAAAAAAAAAAAAAAAAAAAAAAAAAAAAAAAAAAAAAACCCTGAAAAATGAGTTACATGGAAATGTTCAAGAGAGCAATGAGCTTAACTATTTTTAAATACTAAATTACTGTAAAGGCATGCAATATACACAATCAACTTCTACTGAAGTTCAAAGTCATAGATGAAGATCAGTATTATCAACTTTATAACAATCAAATCCCCACTTAACTGTCACTACAAAACTGTACACATGCATTTACTGAACATGCCACATTTTTTTATGCAATCTATTTGTCATTCTCCTATTATCACGCTAAAATAGGAGGGCCTGAAAACTTATAATAAACCACATTCATTTCTTACACTGTATTTCAGACTATAAACAACTTCTTTTAATATGAAAAATATATGAATAAAGAGAGGCACCTGGAATTCCAAACAGCTGAGGATCATCACACATAGGAAAGTATTATATATAATCATCATCTCATTTGAAGTTACTTTGCTTTATTGTAAGCTAAACAAACTTATCAATTCTATTATAAGGTAGTTTGCCAAGCCCGGGGGGAAACATAATACCTTCTTGTTGGCTGATTTTTTTTTGCAACTCGTGGCCTATTAGCTTGTGTGAAATATGATTATATATCCATCATAAGTCGTTATTTTATTTTCATTTTCTGAATTGGTGAAATGTGGTCGATGTTCAATGTATGGGAAATGACAAATTCTTAATCAATTTGTATTTTTCATATCAATTTGTATTTTTCATAACTAACACACCTGAGGTCTTAACATTAGGATAATCTAGTGCCAGCTGGAAACCCAGTAAAATTAATAAAAACTTGTGTGATTAAGGGACTATTGGCATCTATCCCACAATGCCTTGGGCATCCTATGAGCGTATCAGTTACTTTCATACTGCTTTTCAGAGGACGGATTACTCTCCATCTCTTTAAAACCCTTTTAGTTTGCCTATTTTCCCATCTTTTCTGTTTGCCCGTTTTCCTATTTTTTCTTTTCTATCTTTTCTGTGTGTGTGGTCAGTGTGTGACCTGGTAGGTTTGTGTAAGATGTGAGAGATCATAGAGAATTTTGCTTCACCAACAATGCTTTCTCGCAAGAAACAAAGGATATGCCCTGGAGTCAGTGGGTTTCCTTGTTAGAGATTTCTAACTTTGGTGGCTACAGGTCCTCACCCAACATGCAGTAGGTGCAGAGATATTGTATGTACAATTACTAATCCATGTTCAATTTGTCACTGTTGGTCGGTGGAACAATGGAAGAAGTTTTATGAGAAGGGTCAGTACAAGCAAAAGGAGATGCCGCCATCTTTGGATGACCAAGCATCTTCAGTGTTTTTTTGTTCAGACAATGCATGATGCTGTTCCATATGTTTCATCACCTAGATTTGATGCATCCCATACCCCTTCGGTTTTTTCTAATGATTTGTGGTTGGAAGCATCAGGAGGGGTTTTAGGCAGTTATGTATCTAATTATACTCCTTCCCTCCTTCCTTCCTTCCCTGTGGGGAGAAGGGGAGCACTGTTATCTTTGTCATACGTTTCAGTTCCCAATACGCACAGGATGGAGGGAATGTGGGGGGCATTAGGCCCATCAGGGGTACCAACCTTAGATGGGCTATGTCTTACTATACAACATCACTCTTCCCTCCGGCTTAGCCGTTTATGAGTGTCCCTCCCCTTGTCTGCTGTTTATGGGGGCGAACACTAAAACAGCTGCAGCAGCACATATGACTCCAACGCCACAGAATTTGGGAATTAACTTTGTGGCCCATGCAGGGATTCCATTAGTATCTATACAACGTCTTCCGTCAAGCGTGGTGACATCACAGCCTGATTCCTCGGTGATGTCACGACCTGCTCCCTCAGTGACATCACAATGTAACATGGCATCCGCCATGACATCAGAGCCTATTTCCACTCTCAAATCTTCCGTACTGACGGATGCAACTACGATTTCAGACTTGGTAGCAATCACGCTTATGGAGAAATTACAAGCTATCGAAGAGAAGATAAATAAGAAAAGCAAGATGAAAAGACATAAATCACCATCTTCCTCTTCATCTAGTTCAATGTTATTGTAAGGTTCGATGAAGGTGGTGCGAGATCAGTCAAGTACTGGAGGATAAGGGACTTCATGGCTGAGCCCCATGCCAAGAGGAGATGATTAAATTCTTCTTCATCTTTGAGCCAGGACTGTCACATCCCTATCTAAAACAAAGCACAGTAGGTAGTTGCTAGTGTAAAATATGAAAATGCGGCCGTCATTTAGATACCTTCGTCACGTCTGAAGGGATCGACGGATACTGGGGTGCAAGTGGCTAGAACTACGGTGTCGACCGTAATGGGAAAGATGGTTGGGGATAAGTCACAGTTGTTTAGGGAATCAGCAGTGGGTATACATCAATCTTCAAAAACTGGGGAGCAGGTTCCAGTCTCTTCTGTAAGACCTTTTAAGATAAAGAGGAAAGATAACACTCCAATTAAAAGGTCAAATAATGCATCATTGGTAACGCCGCTGGATACACCAGTTCAAGTGGCGGTTTTAGAAAATGTCTTGATATATTTGTGTTGTGACGTCATAGAAGACAAGATGGCGGCAGCGTGGGGTTGCTTGTTTGTATGGTGTTTTTACGTTGCATGGAACCAGTGGTTATTCAGCAACGGGACCAATGGATTTACTTGACTTCCGAACCACGTCGAGAGTGAACTTCTACCACCAGAAATACACATCTCTCACTCCTCAATGGAATGGTCGAGAATCGAACCCGCGACCACCGAGGTGAGAAGCAAACACCAAACCAACACGCGGAACTGGTGTTTGTTAGGGTAGGAGAGAGCTCTCTGTCTTATAGGAGTTTGTGGGTTGTAAGTCATGTTGTGGTTTTGTTCAAAGTCTTAAGCTGGAGTATACTGGGACCGAGGAATGTGAACAGGTGGGTAGATTGCACAATTGTGGCACAAAGAAAAGATTGGGCTAGGAAAATATTTTTTAAAATACACACTAACAATAATAATAATAATAATAATAATAATAATAATAATAATAAACTAGTTAGGCAACATTGGGGCTGGTTAGTCTTTGGATGGGTGACTGCACTCGGCATAGTTTTCTAGGGAAAGGATCTTTCTGCAATTTTTTCAGTCTACTCAGCTGTAAATGAGTACCTATCCCCGATGGGTTAGGGTCAAGCATTAAATAGCAAAACTTAGCAATGAAAAGATTAAACAACAACGAAGAACGTAAATGGAACCTCTGGCCATGGAGGAGCTTCATCTAGCAGCCAGGTAGGTATACAGCCCTATTGACGGGGAAGACAATGAGGTACTTGGAGGCCGTCATTCAGCAACTGACGACCACAACAACAGTAACCAGCAACCAGAGACTGAAGCTCCAGAGGCAAACTAGAAGAAAATCAGGAAATATGGAGATGCTACCTCAGATGCAACCCAATGGATACAGGAGAAGGTTGGTCATATGGATCAATCTCGTCTCACACAACATGGCTTCAGGAAGGAAGGAAGAAAGAAGAAATGGGGAGAATGCAACAAAGATTCACCGAGATCATGACAGACACAATCAGATATCAACTTGAGAATATGCCCAACTGAAAAGCCCAAGATCCCAATGAAGCCCATGGATACTGGCTCAAAAACTTCAAGGCCCAACACATACGAATATCAGAAAAACTCCAGCATTGTATCACAACCACCATACACCTGAATGGATGAACGCAGGGAGAACATCCTTAATACAGAACAACAAGAACAAGGGAAATATAGCAAGTTCTATCACCTGCCTACCAGTAATGTGGAGGTTACTAACAGGTGTCATTAGTAAAAGGCTATACAACTACCTAGAGGATACAAACCCATCCCCCACCAACAGAAAGGTTGCAGAAGGAAGGGCACAAAGGGCCAGCTTCTGACAGACAAAATGGTAATGAAGAACAGTACCAGAAGAAAAACCAACCTAAACATGGCGTGGATTGACTACAAGAATCCCTTCGACATGATACCAAGCACATGGCTAATAGAATGCCTGAAAATATGTTGGGTAGGGGGAAACACGACCAGCTTCCTCAAACATACAATGCAAAATTGGAATACAATAGAGGGACCTTTCAAGGCAACCCACTGTCCCCATTACTCTTCGTAGTAGCCAGATTCCTATGACAAAAGTACTGCAGAAGGTGGAAGCTAGGTACCAACTCAAGAAAGGGGGCAACAGAATTAACCATCTGATGTTCATAGATGACATCAAACTGTATGGTAAGTGCATCAAGGAAATAGATACCCTAATCCAGACTGCAAGGATTGTATCTGAGGACATCAGGATGGAGTTTGGAATAAAAATGTGTGCCTTGGTCAAAATACAAAAAGATAAAGTGACGAGGACTGAAGTGATAAAGCTACCAGATGGGAACAACAGCAAACACATACATGAAACTGGATACAAATACCTGAGATACAGATATGATGAAAGCCATACCGACATGGGCAGTACCAGTAATCAGATATGGAGCAGAAGCAGTGGAATGGACGAAGGCTGAACTCCACAGCATACAAAAAGCACAACACAAGAGCAAATACAAACTAGTATACATAACACTAAATGAAGGAGGAAAAGGACTACTAAGCATAGAGGACTGCATCAACATTGAGAGCAGAGCACTGGGGCAACATCTGAAAATCAGTGAAGATAAGTGGTTAAGGAGAGGTATGGGAGGGACAGATAAAAGTAGACAAAGACCCAGAAATATATAGACAGGAGACTGACAAACAGAATGGAGGAATGGCACAACAAACCAATGCACAGACAGTGCATGAGAGACTAAAGAACTGGCCAACAATGAAACATGGTAATGGATATAGAGGGGAGAATGCCAGAAGGAAACAAAAGGAATGCTAACAGTGGCACAAGATCAGGTCCTAAGAGCCAGATACGTTCAAAGAATGATAGATGGAAATAACATCTCACCCTAGCTTGCAGTAATAAGTGGTACAAACACAAACCTGAGGAAGTGATAGAACACAATCAGGCAAAGATCCTCTGGGACTATGGTATCAGAGCAGACAAGATGATATGAGCCAATAGATGATACGTGACATCAAATAACAAAATCATGAAGGTACCACTCACTTATGTTGCAATACCATGGGACACTAGAATAGAGGAGAAAGAAAAAAGAAAAAATTGGAATTAAGACCTGAAAATAGAAATAATAAGGATATGGGAAATGCCAGTGGAAATTGTACCCATAATCATATAGGAACACTAGGCATGATCCCAAGATCCCTGAAAAGGAACCTGGAAAAACTGGATACTGAAGTAGCTTCAGGACTCATGCAGAAGTGTGCTACTAGAAACAGCGCACATAGTTAGCAAAGTGATGGACCCCTAAGGAGGCAGGATGCAACACACAACACCAACACTTTGAAAACCACCCAGTCGAAGTGGATGACTGTGATAAAAAGAATCGGACAGAGCCTCCCAGGTACTCGTCAAGAACAGGCATCCCAATAGGCTCACTAACAATGTAATAAAAACGGAAGCACCACCACCACAAGAAACCATCAAACTCTATTACAAGGCTTTCACGCACCATGTATCAAGAGGAGGAAAAATCCATGTGAAGAAAATAATTTCAGAGCATGTCAACCTGACAGAGGAGGGGCATGAAGATAAGCCTTGTAATTTATTACAAAAACAGGAGAATGCATGACCTTATTATGAAGAACAACCCTTCCCTGCCTGCAGGAGACCCCTTGAAGAAAACCAATCAATACCAATACCCCTTCCATGGATGTCACAGAACTTATATTGGAATGACTACGATGCGACTTGCAAAGAGAACCTCGTGTCACGTCCTCGTCAGCCACAACCGGACTTCTTCCCGGGATAGTATTGTCAACGATACTATGATCCTCAGAAGCGCCCGACTCAAGACGTCTGTGCTTGCTGTTAGCGCTACTCCTTTTGGAACAAAGGCCCTTCCTGAACACAACACAAGAAGCCTTCCTCCTTTTCAAGAGCTTAAGGCGGAACCTCACCCAAGGACCAACGGTATCAACAAATAATATATCAGCAATAATACTGTCAATATTCCAGAAGATGACCCCCCCCCCCCTTGAAAACACTGACAACACCAGGAATGACGTCATAGAGCGAAGAGCCAATGAAAACACGGCTCCTCATGACGTCAAATGAGTGCCGAGATGATCATCATGGCTATGCCAGACACACCATCAACTCCAGCAACTGTCTTGAGGCAGTGGGTAAACAGCCAATAGCAGACAGTCCTGAGTACACAGCCAATAAAAAATCAGTAATAATAATAATGATAAAACTTCTTTTAATCTGCAACAGCAGGTGCTTAAGACTCTTGGAGAAAATTTTTAGTATCAGACAGAATAAACAGACTGTGTAGAATCTCTGACAGACGTACCCACAATATTAGCAAATTCACGATTAAGGCAACCAAAAAAGAAGCAAATGAAAAAAGAGAAGCCTGGAAAATGGTGGAGTGAATGTTGTAGGCGAATTAAGGAATGCATGCAATGCTATGTATCAAATGTAACATAAATATCACACACTCATGATTACAAAGATTTAAGGATATTTTCAATATTTTGCATGTATTATACATAGTGCAGATAATAAAACAACATAGGGGATTATGCTGTGGTGGCAATGCAGATGTTGAAATTTTACTGTTACTCCCACTTACTCTCCTTTTGGGAAGGTAGTGCAACTACTGTGGCTGTGTGGAGCAGTGAAGGGGAGTGAGTGTAAATTTTTTACACGGTCTTTGAGCTTAATTTTTTACACCTAACTGGTCGTAAGTCCTGGTCCTTATATTTTCATTGCACATTTATCAACTTAACCCTTTTGCTTTGTATCTGTATGTTTCATAATTAAATATGACTTGCTAATTTTATTATATATTTAACATCAATTACCCTAGGAATACGGTAGATTTTTATGCTTGCAATGAAAGGGCATGAAGAAAAAAGTAATAACAGCCTATAAAAAAGGAAAATTTGATGGACTATTGCCATAAAATAAATTAATGAATCAAAAGGGAGTACTGAATTCATTTAGTAAATGGCAAAAGATTTTGGGCCAGTGTCAAAGACCTCTAGTGGAAACATGGGCACTTGCAAAGGCTAAGATGGACAAGATATGACCGCAATGCTGCGAGATGTACAGCTGAAATATTCTACAAGGATTTTATCACATGCAGTATTTGAAAGCAAGACAAGGTGTTCAGAGGGTAGAGAAAATATCAGGTATCTTATTATCACTTTTCGTGAAGAAAAGGGATAAGCACCCTTCTAAGGTTCAGTCCTCACCAGCCTGGAGGTCACGTGCTTTCTTTTCCGATAACTTTGGATGATATCTCCTTCAAGATGATAAAAAGTACCAGGCTCTTGAGAGGCAATGGTTCAAAATTTAATATTTGCATGCTATTATGCAAATAGCTTTTGTTAGTAAGATAAAAAAAATCACACATGCTTCCATGAGTGACTATATAGGTCACACATTAATTTTAGGAGCATTTTTTTAATACTGTCAAAAACACACAACAGAAATAGTTTTATTAGATATTAATCTATGCACAAACAATACTGTTTGTTAATACATCCAATCACTAATCAAACAAACAAAGAAACTTTTAAAATGTTTTAGCCTCTGAAAACTAAATGACTTCCAAATAATACAGTTGGTCATATTGTTAAAACAAAGTAGATATATGTCACTGAGTATAAAAGTACTGTTTGTATGTAGTATTAACTAATTTGCTTCCTTGTGTTATCTACTAAATCAATATATAATCAGGAAAGAGGAATAAACATAAAAGTAGACTAAATTTCTCAACACTGTAGCATATCTCTGTTTTACAGAGTATCTCTTTTTCTGGAGATTCGCATGCTCTAAAACTTCCAGTATCCAAAAGCCAATAAATGTATAGCATTACTTTAACATCAAGCAGCATCAACATAGGTACAACTTTTAACACCCAACTAAATCAAAATATAGAATATCTGAAAACCTGTCTGGATATCGTGAAATTAGTTGCACTGTGCATAGGTTCCCTTAAATTGAAACTCAATTTACAATCATGTCAAAATGGATCTGTCAAGATCAATTTAGGAACACAAAAATAAAAAAAATCATTTAAACTGTCAGTAGCTTGTTAAGAGAAAGCAATGCTATCAAGTAACACACAAAGACCTTTTTAACACTTTCATAGCCACTGCCTTACCATAAACAGGATCTGCAGCAAAAGAGAATTTGCATTAATACCATTTTCTTTCTACAAACATTCAAAGCAAGATGAATTTCCAAAAGCAAAGAGAAAAAGTATTAAGAAATATACTATTATAATAACCATGTCCCCACTGTCTTTGGGCTGATGAACGAAGAAATAAGGAACCTGTAAAATCAGGAGTTAAACACTTATTCATGATATAACAACAGAAAATTAATACATCTTTTGGAATTATAATAATGGTCTGTTAAAAAAAATCAGCCATTTACTTAAGGATAAAATTAATTACCTTTTCCAAATAAAAAAACATGAATGACCAGAAACTTATCCAAGCACAGTTGATTTTCTATGCCGACGAGACAAATGACACCTTATTTTTACAAAATGACCGGCTGCCACATTTCATCACATGACCACCATTATTTCTAATCCTTTCAAAGTAAGCATTCCATTCATATTACATTACATCAGAATATTTTTGTAACCTACCCATTGTCCACTTCCCCACAGACCTGGACTGCAGGACCATCAGTTAAAATATGGGATTTTTCTGATCAATATTGGTTTTATTGCCCTTGTAACCTTATGACACACTGTCAGATTACAGTAAAAAGCTGTTCATATCTTTACAAAGTTCCAATACTTGGCCATCAACTGATCTTTCCTAAGGGGTCAGTTCAAGAGATTTCTATTTTTCTTACACACTTTTATGCAGTCAATATGATAAACCTACAACAGCAGTGACATAAATCAATAGGAGGCATCATCAAGAAAGCTCAGTGGCCCTCATTAAATTGTCAAAAACAAAAGAATGGTCCACCTGACACCTGAAAGAACACCAGGACAAACTACTGAAATGACACCAAGAAACAAGAGGATGAACAAAGCACAACTAGGTAACAGGTGTCAGTAAATGTATCAAGGAGACCTTTATAGTCTTCAATGAATATAAATTGTGGCGCAAATGAAGAAAAATCTCTAAAACCATGGGTTTACTTGAATGGTGGGAATAAACTGCAAATTTGTACCAAGATGTAGGAAAGTAAGTGTAAAACCCCTCCCATCAATTGTTGTATACCACTTACTATAACCTCTGATAGTTATTTTCAGCTAAAACTTGTGTTTAACAAACTTCCAATATATTTAACCAAACCACACAAAATAATAAAGCAATATAAAAAAAATCAGTTATGTACTTATATCAAGAAGTGGTCAGTGGAAACCCATGTACGATGACACACATCAGGCAACAGAAGCAATATGTGGTATGACATTAAGAAAGAGGTTACAGAGAAAGATATGATGACACACAATAAGTATGTATGTATGTTTTTTTTTTTTTTTTCATTGCATGGAACCAGTATGGTTATTCAGCAATGGGACCAATGACTTTCGAACCACGTCGAGAGTAGACTTCTATCACCAGAAATACACATCTCTAACCCCTCAGTGGAATGCCCGAGAATCGAACTCGCGAAGTAGGCAGACATGGACCAAAAAATAAATTGACAGAATAGACATAACACAAGGGGGTGATGAGCATGTATGCTATAAACATATGTTGATAGTATAAAGAGGTTTTCATAATGAAACATGAACCTCAGTGTTAAAATAAGTAGATGTGAGTGTGGTTGTAGGTAAAACTGGGTGTCTAAGTTACAGTGTGTTATGTATCCAAAATTGTTTCAAGTTGCATGAAAGGCAATGAAATCTAGGTGGAAAGTTATGGGATATGAAAAAGAGTTATGAATGTTGTCAGGAGTGGCTGATGCTTGACAACATGGTGTTTAGTAGGGAAACTGCAAAGAAAGCTGCTGAGATTTTCAAGTTTGTAAAAGGTGAAAGTTGAAGGTAAATATTTGGAAGAGTATGGTAATGACCAAGAATAACAGTAAATATAAACCCTGAAAATGGTGAAATGAATTTCAGCATGGAATGGGAAGGAATTGAAGTGGTTAATTCACATACTATATACATTTTAGGTAATATAACATGATGGCAGAAAGGAGAGGTAAGCCACAAAAAAAGGAGAAGACTTTCAAAGTAAGCATTCCATTCACATTCATTACATAAGAATATTTTTTGTAACTACCCACTCAAGATCTGCATGATGACAATAAAAAAAAATTACAGTGCACTGCATTATGCCTTATAATTTACTGGTTATTAACAGAAAATAACAAATCTTTTATGCTACACCTTTACATAATTAAGAAAATAAAAAGTAAAAAGAATTATGTAACTTGTCCATTTTGGTCTGCTATGGAGATTACTACGAGATTCGTTGCTGTGCATATCACTTCTGCTTCTCCAATGTTCGATCACCTAATAAATGGTTAGTACAAAATTATTTTCAAGATACTGCACTGTTCTTATAAGTTACATGAGTGCATCTTTTTGTACCAAAACTAGTGGCCAAGACAATCAAAGTTACCAACTGCACATAGTTCCCATCCATTCACTGAGTATAAGCAACGGAAGAGAGCAGAGTGGCCCAAAACTATATATATTATGGGTGTGAGTACCCAAGAAGTAAAAAGGTTGCATTCGTGTGAGTGGAACCATAAATAAAGTGATTATGTGCTGCTGCTAAGCCTTCGGTGCTAGCATATCAAATAACATAAGTTGCAAAAGTTTTCTGCTTGGGTTCATCCTAGATTCAGCAGTTAAAAGGACAAATCTGGCAGTGACTGACACATACATGCACAAGTACCCGCACACAAACACAAACACAAGCACACACACACTCCTCTTCCCTAATACAAACAATATAGTCATTTTTCATGAAGACTACAGCTGTTGACTCCCCTATAATGGTTCATTTTTTTCTATCTAGTGATGACAGAAAAATAATTTCAATATATAATCTTGAATTGCAATTTAGGTGGGAGGAGAGAAAACCTCTAGAATAGCTGACTGGAACCCAGGATCTGATTTCCAGCCCTTTCATTTAAGATTAAGAAGGAACCCAAGGCCTGGAATTGAGAAATTAATTGTATGGCTGAAACCCTGCAACACACACACACACACACACACTACAGCACACAGAATGGCACAGATGAAGCCATGAATCTGACTACCTTCAACTTGACTTCTTATAGCTCTCTCTCTCTCTCAAGTTATGGTTATGACTATGCACGTTTTTGTTATGCAAAGCTGA
>NC_087202.1:121158215-121223750 GCF_015104395.2 Macrobrachium nipponense
TCAGCTTTGCATAACAAAAACGTGCATAGTCATAACCATAACTTGAGAGAGAGAGAGAGAGAGAGAGAGAGAGAGAGAGAGAGAGAGAGAGAGAGAGAGAGAGAGAGAGAGAGAGAGATCTATAATAAGTCAAGTTGAAGGTAGTCAGATTCATGGCTTCATCTGTTTAGCCATTCTGTGTGCTGTAGTGTGTGTGTGTTGCAGGGTTTCAGCCATACAATTAATTTCTCATTTCCAGGCCTTGGGTTCCTTCTTAATCTTAAATGAAAGGGCTGGAAATCAGATCCTGGGTTCCAGTCAGCTATTCTAGAGGTTTTCTCTCCTCCCACCTAAATTGCAATTCAAGATTATATATTGAAATTATTTTTCTGTCATCACTAGATAGAAAAAAATTAACCATTACATTATGAATGCTTCAACAGCTGTAGTCTTCATGAAAAATTACTATATTGTTTGTATGAGGGAAGAGGAGTGTGTGTGTGTTTGTGTTTGTGTGCGGGTACTTGTGCATGTGTGTGAGCGTGCTTGTTCGTGTATGTGTCAGTCACTGCCAGATTTGTCCTTTTAACTGCTGAATCTAGGATGAACCCAAGCAGAAAACTTTTGCAACTTATGTTATTTGATATGCTAGCACTGAAGGCTTAGCAGCAGCACATAATCACTTTATTTATGGTTCCACTCACACGAATGCAACCTTTTTACTTCTTGGGTACTCGCACCCAATATATATATAGGTTTGGGTCACTCAGCTCTCTTCCGTTGCATATACTCAGTGAATGGATGGGAACTATGTGCAGTTGGTAACTTTGATTGTCTTGGCCACTAGTTTTGGTACAAAAAGATGCACTCATGTAACTTATAAGAACAGTGCAGTATCTTGAAAATAATTTTGTACTAACCATTTATTAGGTGATCGAACATTGGAGAAGCAGAAGTGATATGCACAGCAACGAATCTCGTAGTAATCTCCATAGCAGACCAAAATGGACAATTTACACAATTCTTTTTACTTTTTATTTTCTTAATTATGTAAAGGTGTAGCATAAAAGATTTATGCTATTTTCTGCTAATAACCAGTAAATTATAAGGCATAATGCAGTGCATTGTAAATTTTTTTTGTCATCATGCAGATCTTGAGTGGGTAGTTACAAAAAATATTCTTATGTAATGAATGTGAATGGAATGCTTACTTTGTTGAAAGTCTTCTCCTTTTTGTGTGGCTTACCTCTCCTTTCTGCCATCATGTTATATTACCTAAAATGTATAGTATGTGAATTACCACTTCAATTCTTTCCCATTCCATGCTGAAATTCATTTCACCAATTTTCAGGGGTTTATATTTATTTATGTTATTCTTGGTCATTACCATACTCTTCCAAATATTACCTTCAACTTCACCTTTTACAAAAACTTGAAAATCTCAGCAGCTTTCTTTGCAGTTTCCCTACTAAACACCATGTTGTCAAGCATCAGCCACTCCTGACAACATTCATAACTCTTTTTCATATCCCATAACTTTCCACCTAGATTTCATTGCCTTTCATGCAACTTAAAACAATTTTGGATACATAACACACTGTAACTTAGACACCCAGTTTTACTTACAAAGTTTGTTAAACACAAGTTTTAGCTGAAAATAACTATCAAGAGGTTATAGTAAGTGGTATACAACAATTGATGGGAGGGGTTTTACACTTACTTTCCTACATCTTGGTACAAATTTGCAGTTTATTCCCACCATTCAAGTAAACCCATGGTTTTAGAGATTTTCTTCATTTGCGCCACAATTTATATTCATTGAAGACTATAAAGGTCTCCTTGATACATTTACTGACTCCTGTTACCTAGTTGTGCTTTGTTCATCCTCTTGTTTCTTGGTGTCATTTCAGTAGTTTGTCCTGGTGTTCTTTCAGGTGTAGGTGGACCATTCTTTTGTTTTTGACAATTTAATGAGGGCCACTGAGCTTTCTTGATGATGCCTCATATTGATTTATGTCACTGCTGTAGTATGTTTATCATATTGACTGCATAAAAGTGTGTAAGAAATAGAAATCACTTGAACTGACCCCTTAGGAAAGATCAGTTGATGGCCAAGTATTGGAACTTTGTAAAGATATGAACAGCTTTTTACTGTAATCTGACAGTGTGTCATAAGGTTACAAGGACAATAAAACCAATATTGATCATTAAAAATCCATATTTTAACTGATGGTCCTGCAGTCCAGGTCTGTGGGGAAGTGGACGATGGGTAGGTTACAAAAATATTCTGATGTAATGTAATATGAATGGAATGCTTACTTTGAAAGGATTAGAAATAATGGTGGTCATGTGATGAAATGTGGCAGCCGGTCATTTTGTAAAAAAAAGGTGTCATTTGTCTCGTCGGCATAGAAAATTAACTGTGCTTGGATAAGTTTCTGGTCATTCATGTTTTTTTATTTGGAAAAGGTAATTAATTTTATCCTTAAGTAAATGGCTGATTTTTTTTAACAGACCATTATTATAATTCCAAAAGATGTATTAATTTTCTGTTGTTATATCATGAATAAGTGTTTAACTCCTGATTTTACAGGTTCCTTATTTCTTCGTTCATCAGCCCAAAGACAGTGGGGACATGGTTATTATAAATAGTATATTTCTTAATACTTTTTCTCTTTGCTTTTTGAAATATTCATCTTGCTTTGAATGTTGTAGAAAGAAAATGGTATTAATGCAAATTCTCTTTTGCTGCAGATCCTGTTTATGGTAAGGCAGTGGCTATGAAAGTGTTAAAAAGGGCTCTTTGTGTTTACTTGATAGCATTGCTTTCTCTTAACAGCTACTGACAGTTTAAATGATTTTTTTTTTTTTTATTTTTGTGTTCCTAAATTGATCTTGACAGATCCATTTTGACATGATTGTAAATTGAGTTTCAATTTAAGGGAACCTATGCACAGTGCAACTAATTTCACGATATCCAGACAGGTTTTCAGATATTCTATATTTTGATTTAGTTGGGTGTTAAAAGTTGTACCTATGTTGATGCTGCTTGATGTTAAAGTAATGCTATACATTTATTGGCTTTTGGATACTGGAAGTTTTAGAGCATGCGAATCTCCAGAAAAGAGATACTCTGTAAAACAGAGATATGCTACAGTGTTGAGAAAATTTAGTCTACTTTTATGTTTATTCCTCTTTCTGATTATATATGATTTAGTAGATAACACAAGGAGGAAGCAAATTAATTAATACTACATACAAACAGTACTTTTATACTCAGTGACATATATCTACTTTGTTTTAACAATATGACCAACTGTCTTATTTGTGGAAGTCATTAGTTTTCATAGGCTAAAAACATTTTAAAAGTTTCTTTGTTTGTTTGATTAGTGATTGGGTGTGATTAACAAACAGTATTGTTTGTGCATAGATTAATATCTAATAAAACTATTTCTGTTGTGTGTTTTTGACAGTATTAAAAAAATGCTCCTAAAATTGATGTGTGACCTATATAGTCACTCATGGAAGCATGTGTGATTTTTTTATCTTACTAACAAAAGCTATTTGCATAATAGCATGCAAATATTAAATTTTGAACCATTGCTCTCAAGAGCCTGGTACTTTTTTATTCATCTTGAAGGAGATATCATCCAAAGTTATCGGAAAAGAAAGCACGTGACCTCCAGGCTGGTGAGGACTGAACCTTAGAAGGGTGCTTATCCCTTTTCTTCACGAAAAGTGATAATAAGATACCTGATATTTTCTCTACCCTCTGAACACCTTGTCTTGCTTTCAAATACTGCATGTGATAAAATCCTTGTAGAATATTACAGCTGTACATCTCGCAGTATTGCGGTCATATCTTGTCCATCTTAGCCTTTGCAAGTGCCCATGTTTCCACTAGAGGCCTTTGACACTGGCCCAAAATCTTTTGCCATTTACTAATGAATTCAGTATCTCCTTTTGATTCATTAATTTATTTTATGGTAATAGTCCATCAAATTTTCCTTTTCTATAGGCTGTTATTACTTTTTTCTTCATGCCCTTTCATTGCAAGCATAAAAATCTTACCGTATTCCTAGGGTAATTGATGTTAAATATATAATGAAATTAGGAAGTCGTATTTAATTATGAAACATACAGATACAACACAAAAGGGTTAGTTGATAAAGTGCAATGAAAATACTATAAGGACCAGGACTTGTGACCAGTTAGGGTGTAAAAAGTTAAGCTCAAAGACCGTGTAAAAAAATTTAAAAAAACGCTCACTCCCCTTCACTGCTCCACACAGTCCACAGTAGTGCATCACATTCCAAAAGGAGAGTAATGGGAGTAACAGTAAAAATTTCAACATCTGCATTGCACCACAGCATAATCCCTATGTTGTTTTATTATCTGTACTATGTATAATACATGCAAAATATTGAAATCTCCTTAAATCTTTGTAATCATGAGTGTGTGATACTTATGTTACATTTGATACATAGCATTGGATGCATTCCTTAATTCGCCTACAACACTCACTCCACATTTTCCAGGCTTCTCTTTTCTCATTTGCTTCTTTTTGGTTGCCTTAATCGTGGATTTGTAATAAATGTGGGGTACGTCTGTCAGAGATTCTACACAGTCTGTTTATTCTGTCTGATGCCAAAAATTTTCTCCAAGAGTCTAAGCGCCTGCTTTTGCAGGTTATAAGAAGTTTTATCATTACTATTATTGATTTTTTATTGGCTGTGCACTCAGGACTGTCTGCTATTGGCTGCTTACCCACTGCCTCAAGACAGTTGCTGGAGTTGATGGTGTGTCTGGCATAGCCATGATGATCATCTCGGCACTCATTTGACGTCATGAGGAGCTGTGTTTTCATTGGCTCTTTGCTCTATGACGTCATTCCTGGTGTTGTCAGTGTTTCCTTCAAGGGGGGGGTCATCTTCTGGAATATTGACGGTATTATTGCTGATATATTATTTGTTGATACCGTTGGTCCTTGGGTGAGGTTCTGCCTTAGCTCTTGAGAAGGAGGAAGGCTTCTTGTGTTGTGTTCAGGAAGGGCCTTTGTTCCAAAAGGAGTAGTGCTAACAGCAAGCACAGACGTCTTGAGTCGGGCGCTTCTGAGGATCATAGTATCGTTGAACAATACTATCTCGGGAAGAAGTCTGGTTGTGGCTGACGAGGACGTGATACGAGGTTCTCTTTGCAAGTTGCATCGTAGTCATTCCAACAATATAAAGTTTCTGGTGACATCCGATGGAACGGGGCATTGGTATTGGGGAGATTGGTTTTTCTTCAAGGGGAGGGTCTCCTGCAGGCAGGGAAGGGTTGTTCTTCATAATAAGGTCATGCATTCTCCTGTTTTTGTAATAAATTACAAGGCTTATCTTCATGCCCCTCTGTCAGGTTGACGTGCTCCGAAATTATTTTCTTCCACATGGCTTCTTCCTCCTCTTGATATTTGGTGCATGAAAGCCTTGTAATAGAGTTTGATGGTTTCTTGTGGTGGTGGTGCGGCATTGTTGGAGCACCATTTGTCGAGTTCTGTTTTTATACATTGTTAGTGAGCCTATTGGGATGCTGTTGTTGAGAGTACCTGGGAGGCTCTGTCCGATTCTTTTTATCACAGTCATCCACTTCGACTGGGTGGTTTTCAAAGTGTTGGTGTTGTGTGTTGCATCCTGCCTCCTTAGGGGTCCATCACTTTGCCTTACTATGTGTGCTGTTTCTAGTAGCACACTTCTGCATGAGTCCTGGAGCTACTTCAGTATCCAGTTTTTCCAGGTTCCTTTCAGGGATCTTGGGATCATGCCTAGTGTTCCTATATGATTAAGGGTACAATTTCCACTGGCATTTCCCATATCCTTATTATTTCTATTTTCAGGTCTAATACCAATTTTTTCTTTTTTCTCTCTCCTCTATTCTAGTGTCCCATGGTATTGCAACATCAGTGAGTGGTACCTTCATGATTTGTTATTTGATGTTACGTATCATCTATTGGCTCATATCATCCTGTCTGCTCTGATACCATAGTCCCAGAGGATCTTTGCCTGATTGTGTTCTATCACTTCCTCAGGTTTGTGTTTGTACCACTTATTACTGCAAGCTAGGGTGAGATGTTTTTCCATCTATCATTCTTTGAACGTATCTGGCTCTTAGGACCTGATCTTGTGCCACTGTTAGCATTCCTTTTGTGTCTTCCTGGCATGCTCCCCTCTATAGCCATTACTATGTTTCATTGTTGGCCAGTTCTTTAGTCTCTCATGCACTGTCTGTGCATTGGTTTGTTGTGCCATTCCTCCATTCTGTTTGTCTACATATTTCTGGGTCTTTGTCTACTTTTATCTGTCCTTCCCATACCTCTCCTTAACCACTTGTCTTCACTGATTTTCAGATGTTGCCCCAGTGCTCTGCTCTCGATGTTCATGCAGTCCTCTATGCTTAGTAGTCCTTTTCCTCCTTCATTTAGTGTTATGTATACTAATTTGTATTTGCTCTTGTGTAGTGCTTTGTGTATGCTGTGGAGTTCAGCCTTCGTTCATTCCACTGCTCCTGCTCCGTATCTGATTACTGGTACTGCCCATGTCGGTATGGCTTTCATCATATTTATAGCATTTAGTTTTAACTTGGGTATCGTCTTAAGTCTGCATATATTCTTTCTTGATTGTGCCCTTCTGCTCTTTATGTTTTATATCCTCTCCTATTATTCTCAGGTATTTGTATCCAGTTTCATGTATATGTTTGCTGTTGTTCCCATCTGGTAGCTTTATCACTTCAGTCCTCGTCACTTTATCTTTTTGTATTTTGACCATGGCACACATTTTTATTCCAAACTCCATCCTGATGTCCTCAAATACAATCCTTGCATTCTGGATTAGGGAATCTATTTCCTTGATGGTCTTACCATACAGTTTGATGTCATCTATGAACATCAGATGGTTAATTCTGTTGCCCCCTCTCTTGAGTTGATACCTAGCTTCCATCTTCTGCAGTACTTTTATCATGGGAATCTGGCTACTACGAAGAGTAATGGGGACAGTGAGTTGCCTTGAAAGGTCCATCTATTGTATTCCAATTTTGCATTGTAATTTTTGAGGAAGCTGGTGTGTTTTCCCCCTGCCCAAAGATATTTTCAGGCATTCTATTCAGCTATGTGCTTGGTATCATGTCGAAGGGATTCTTGCAGTCAATCCACGCCATGCTTAGGTTGGTTTTTTCTTCTGGTACTGTTCTTCATTACCATTTTGTCTGTCAGAAGCTGGCCCTTTGTGCCCTACCCTTCCTTCTGCAACCTTTTTGTTGGTGGGGGATGGGTTTGTATCCTCTAGGTAGTTGTATAGCCTTTTACTAATGACACCTGTCAGTAACCTTCACTTTACTGCTAGGCAGGTGATAGAACTTGCTAATTTTATTTCCCTTGTTCTTGTTGTTCTGTACTAAGGAGGTTCTCCCTGCGTTCATCCATTCAGGTGCATGGTGGTTGTGATACAATGCTGGAGTTGTTCTGATATTCGTATGTGTAGGGCCTTTATGTTTTTGAGCCAGTATCCATGGGCTTCATTGGGACCTGGGGTTTTTCAGTTGGGCATATTCTTAACCCTCTTACGCCGGAGCGGTAAATAAAAAAATTGTCTCCCGTATGCCGGAGGTGTTTCGGAGTGAGCGCGGAAGCGGAAAAATATTTTTATCAAAAAATCACAGTGCGCTTAGTTTTCAAGATTAAGAGTTCATTTTTGGCTTCTTTTTTTGTCATTGCCTGAAGTTTAGTATGCAACCATCAGAAATGAAAAACATTATCATTATCATATATAAATAATGCGATATATGATAACGCAAAAACAAAATTTCATATATTTTGTTATTCAAATCGCGCTGTGCGCAAAATGTTAAAGGTAACAAGTTACTTTTTTTTCGTTGTAAGTACACTAAATTGCGATCATTTTGGTATATAACACATTGTAAAACGATAAAAGCAACACAGAAGAAAATATTATCACAAAATAATGCTTGAATTCGTAACGCGCGACGTTAAATATTTTTTTCAAAAATTCACCATAAATCTAAATATTGTCCTACAGAGTTTTCCAATTTCTTTCAAAACAAAATGAAGACAAATGATTGAATATTACTATACTGTAAGCAAACTTCAAATATTTTTCGTTTTATTCTACATGAAATTGCGCACATTTTCATATATAAAACTCTATGAAATGCTAATATGAAAATGGAAGCTAATATTCCGAGAATGGGACGTACGCATTTCAGAGATTTATGGTGGAGAATCCGCGAGCGAGGTAAGGAAAGATTTATTTTTAAATTCACCATAAATCTAAATATTTTGCTAGAGACTTTGAATTTGTTTCAAGATGAAGATAAATGACTGAATATTACTAGACTGTAAGATTTTTTAGCTTACAATTGCGTTTTTCGACCATTTCGGTAGAGTCAAATTTGACCTCCCCGAACGTGTTTTTTTTCTATTTATCGTGATTTATATGCAAATATTTCAAAAATGAGAAAGCTACAACCTTCAAGATTTTTTTTTTTTTGTTGTATTCTACATGAAATTGTGCACATTTTCATATATAAAACTTTATGTAACGGCTAATTTAAAATGGTGCAAACATTACCACAATCGCACGTATGATTTTTTCGGAAGTTACCGCGCGGACGGTAAAGAAAATGTTATTTTTTCATAAATTCACCATAAATCTAAATATTGTGCTAGAGACTTCCAATTTGTTGCAAAAGGAAGGTAAATGCTTGAATATTACTAGAATATAAGCGTTTTAGCTTACAATTGCGTTTTTCGACCATTTTCGATAGTCAAAGTTGACCGAAGGTTGAAATTTTTGCACTTAATGTTATTTATATGAAATATCTCAAAACTAGATAAAAAGAGCTACCAACCATGGGTTTGTTTTAAGTTGTATTGGTGCATGAAATTGTGCACATTCCATTTATAAAAATTATATACGGCTAATTTTAAAATGCTGCAAACATTACACAACTCGACATGTATGGATTTTTTTCGGAAGAGTTACCGCGCCGGTACGTAAGGCAAAAATTTTTTTTGTTTTTCAAATAAAATTCCCACCATAAATCAAAAGTTTATTGTGCTACAGACTTCCAATTAGTTTGGAAAATTAAGGCGTAAATGATTGAATATTACTAAAATATTAGAGTTTTAGCTTACAATTGCGTTTTTTCTACCATTTCGGTAGAGTCAAAGTTGACGGAAGGTTGAAACTTGGCAATTATCATTATTTATATAAAAATAATCTCAAACCTGATAAAAGCTACAATCATGAGTATTTTATTGTTGTATTCTACATAAAAATGCACACATTTCATATATAATACTTCATGTAACGGCTAATTTACAATGGTACAAATTATGTCAAAGTGACAAAATAATATCCGAGATGTGTCACAGATACTTTTTAGTGCGGCAAGAAAGAAATTCGCGCTTGCGCGCCTGCGTAACGATTGTAAAAAACACAAAAACACCTTGATCCATGAACTCCCAGTATCCCAAGGCGCGTGATTCAAAAGTTTTAGGCTGGTAGGCATATAGTATTTTTCCGCAAATTTAAAAAAAAAACTTTTGTAAGTCGATGTAAATACGTCCAGTCGGCACACGGGAGACAAAAAATGTCGACGTAAAATACGTCCAGTCGGCGTAAGAGGGTTAAGTTGATATCTGATTGTGTCTGTCGTGACTCGGTGAATCTTTGTAGCATTCTCACCATTTATTTCTTCTTCTCCTTCCTTCCTTCCTGAAGCCATGTTGCTGTTTGTTGTGTGAGACGAGGATTGATCCATATGTTTGCCCAGAGTCGTATTTGGTTCAGTTTCAGGAGTTTCCTGGTGGTTGTCTTCCCCTCTTAGTTGGCAGTATAGTCTTTTCTGGTTCCGAATAGTTTGTTCAGTTGGTATCCTTTATTACTGTTCATGTACTGTTGGATCTTATGTGCTTCGGCTTCAAGCCTCTATTTGATATCTTCTATACTTTGTATTTCTTGTTCAGTGCCTCCCTTGTTTTCTTGCTTCTTAGCCTCTTTTTTGCCATCTCTTTCAGATGTTGACCAACCTTCTCCTGTATCCATTGGGTTGCGTCTGAGGTAGCTTCTCCATATTTCCTGATTTTTTCTGGTTTGTCTCTGGTTGCTGGTTGTTGTGGTCGTCAGTTGCTGAATGACGGCCTCCGAGTACCTCATTGTCTTCCCTGTCAATAGGGCTGTATACCTACCTGGCTGCTAGATGAAGCTCCTCCATTGCCAGAGGTTCCATTTACGTTCTTCGTTGTTGTTTAATCTTTTCATTGCTAAGTTTTGCTATTTAATGCTTGACCCTAACCCATCGGGAATAGGTACTCATTTACAGCTGAGTAGACTGAAAAAATTGCGGAAAAATCCTTTCCCTAGAAATCTATGCAGAGTGCAGTCACCCATCCAACGGCTAACTAACCCCAATGTTGCTTAACTAGTTTGTTATTATTATTGTTATTTATTATTCTTATTAGTTGTGTATTTTAAAAAACTATTTTCCTAGCCCAACAATTCTTTTCCTTGTGGCCACAAATGTGCGAAGTCTACCCACCTGTTCACATTCCTCGGTCCCAGTATATTCAGCTTAAGAACTTTGAACACAACCACAACATGACTTACAACCCACAAACTTCCTATAAGACAGAGAGCTCTCTCCTACCCTAACAAAACACCAGTTCCACATTTTGGTTTGGTGTTTGCTTCTCACCTCGGTGGTTGCGGGTTCGATTCTCGACCATTCCATTGAGGAGTGAAGAGATGTGTATTTCCTGGTGGTAGGATTTCACTCTCGACGTGGTTCGGAAGTCACGTAAATCCGTTGGTCCCGTTGCTGAATAACCACTGGTTTCCATGCAACGTAAAAACACCATACAAACAAGCAACCCCACGCTGCCACCATCTTGTCCCCTTCTATAACGTCACACAAATATATCTAGACATTTTCTAAAACCGCCATATGAACTGTTGTATCCAGCGGCGTTACCAATGATGCATTATTCGACCTTTTTAATTGGAGTGTTATCTTTCCTCTTTGTCTTAAAAGGTCTTACAGAAGAGACTGGAACCTGCTCCCCCATTTTTTGAAGATTGATGTATACCCACTGCTGATTCCTTAAACAACTGTGACCTATCCCCAACCATCTTTCCCATTACGGTCGACACCGTAAGTTCCAGCCACTTGCCACCCCATTATCCGTTGATCCCTTCAGACGTGACGAACGTATTCTAAAATAATACGGCCGCATTTTGCATATCTTAACACTATAGGCAACTTACCCTACTGTGCTTTGTTTTTGATAGGGATGTGACAGTCCTGGCTCAAAGATGAAGAAGAATTTAATCATCATCTTTCTTGGCATGGGGTGCTGCGCCATGAAGTCCCTTATCCTCAGTGCTTGACTGATCTCGCACCACTGTCATCGAACGACTACAAAACATTGAACTAGATGAAGAGGAAGATGGTGATTTATGTCTTTTCATCTTGCTTTTCTTATTTATCTCTCTCGATAGCTTGTAATTTCTCCATAAGCGTGAGTGCTACCAAGTGAAATCGTAGTGCATCCGTCAGTACGGAAGATTTGAGAGTGGAAGTAGGCTCTGATGTCATGCGGATGCCATGTTACATTGTGATGTCACTGAGGGAGCAGGTCGTGACATCACTGAGGAAGCAGGCTGTGATGTCACTACACTTGATGGAAGACGTTGTATAGATACTAATGGAATCCCTGCATGGGCCGCAAAGTTAATTCCCAAATTCTGTGGCGTTGGAGTCATATTTGCTGCTGCAGCTGTTTTAGTGTTCGCCCCCATAAACTGCTGACAAGTGGAGGGATACTCATAAACGGCTAAGCCAGAGGGAAGAGTGATGTTGTATAGTAAGACGTAGCCCATCTAAGGTTGGTACCCTGATGGGCCTAATGCCCCCCACATTCCCTCCTCCTCCTGTGCGTATTGGGAACTGAAACGTATGACAAAGATAACAATGCTCCCCTTCTCCCCACAGGGAAGGAAGGAAGGTGTATAATTAGATACAAAACTGCCTAAAACCCCTCCTGATGCTTCCAACCACAAAATCATTGAGAAAAACCGAAGGGGTATGGGATGCATCAAATCTAGGTGAAGAAACATATGGAACAGCATCATGCATTGTCGGAACAAAAAAAAACCGAAAATGCTCGGTCATCCAAAGATGGCGGCATCTCCTTTTGCTTGTACTGACCCTTCTCATAAAACTTCTTCCATTGTTCCACCGACAACAGCGACAAATTGAACATGGATTTAGTAATTGTACATACAATGTCTCTGCACCTACTGCATGTTGGGTGAGGACCTGTAGCCACCAAAGTTAGAAATCTCTTAACAAGGAAACCCACTGACTCCAGGGCATATCCTTTGTTTCTTGCGAGAAGCCTTGTTGGTGAGGCAAAATTCTCCATGATCTCTCACATCTTACACAAACCAACTAGGTCACACACTGACCACACACAGAAAAAATAGGAAAGGAAAAATAGGAAAACGGGCAAACAGAAAAGATGGGGAATGGGCAAACTAAAAAGGCTTTAAAGAGATGGAGAGTAATCCGTCCTCTGAAAGGCAGTATGAAAGTAACTTGATACGCTCATAGGATGCCCAAGGCATTGTGGGAACCCAAAATACCTGAGCAAGTAGGATAGATGCCAATAGTCCTTTAATACAAAATTTTTTATTAATTTATTTTACTGGATTTCCAGCTGGCACTAGATTATCCTAATGTTAGACCTCAGGTGTGTTAGTTATGAAAAATACAAATTGATTAAATTTGTCATTTCTCATACATTGAACATTGACCAAATTTCACCAATTCAGAAAATGAAAATAAAATAACGACTTATGATGGATATATAATCATATTTCACACAAGCTAATAGGCCACGAGTTGCAAAAAAAAATCAGCCAACAAGAAGGTATTAGAACTTAATGTTTTTAAGTAGCTCTTCCTTTTTGATAGGATGTAGGTTTATGGTTCCTTTTCTTTTAATTAGATTTGAGTTCCATCTTCTCTCATCTGATTGGATGTTGGGTTATGTTTCCCCCCATGGCTTGGCAAACTACCTTATAATAGAATTGATAAGTTTGTTTAGCTTACAATAAAGGCAGCAAAGTAAACTTTCAAATGAGATGATGATTATATAGGTAAATACTTTCCTATGTGTGATGATCCTTAGCTGTTTGGAATTCCAGGTGCCTCTCTTTATTCATATATTGTTTTTCATATTAAAAGAAGTTGTTTCGATATCTGAAATTACAAGGTTTTAAGAAATAAACTGTGGTTTATTATAAGTTTTCAGGCCCTCCTATTTTAGCGTGATAATAGGAGAATGACAAATAGATTGCATAAAAAAATGTGGCATGTTCAGTAAATGCATGTGTACAGTTTTGTAGTGACAGTTAAGTGGGATTTGAGTGTTATAAAGTTGATAATACTGATCTTCATCTATGACTTTGAACTTCAGTAGAAGTTGTTTGTGTATATTGCATGCCTTTACAGTAATTTAGTATTTAAAAATAGTTAAGCTCATTGCTCTCTTGAACATTTCCATGTAACTCATTTTTCAGGGTTTTTTTTTTTTTTTGAAATAACCTCCAATAATTTTTGTGGAAGATAAAACACAGGAAAGGCAAGAGTATTTTGCAGAGGCTCTTTGTCTTGGTTGGGTTTGGAGGCAATGATATTGCTAGCAGCTGTCTTTCATTCTCCTCCCTTGTGCATCCTGACTCATTGGCAATGAGACATGGTTGGCAAATGCAAAAAGCTAAACCTTTGAATCCTTTTTCAGGGCAACATGACAGTAAAGCTTTTTCAGGCAAGGTTGAGTTACATACAAGAATGAATTTTAATTTTGCTTTTGAGAGAGTTTCTAGTTATGCCTTTTGAATGTCCATTGTTATTTGCTGTAGAGGAGCTGCCTCTTCCACTTTCCAACCTCCCAGGGTCACCTAAAAGCCTAACAGTCTTCCATGCCCCCCTTATTGTCATTTTAGTTGATACCTTTGGATAGTGTTATTGAATAGCCCCCTTGAACTCATGGAAGGGAAGGAGGGTAAATGTTGAAGTTATATGTTAGAACACCAATTATTATGAGTGCTGTATTTTTTTTACTTTGTGGATATGTGATTTGTTTTTTTTTTACTTTGTGGATATGTGATTTGTTTTATTTTGTGGTTGAAATCTATACTTAATTCCAAAATTATTGTTATAGGTCTGGGCTAAGAATAGGTCACAATCACTTGGAATGTGACCTTGTTTTCCTAACATGCAGTTTTGTATGCAGTGTAAAATTATGCTATACAATCTGGAGTGATAGATATCAACCTAGTTGTTTATCCAGGACCAGCTTTATCCAACTTACGTGTGGGATTTGTTCCAGTGCCATGCCATAAGTCGGTGTTTCACGTTATTGCCACTTTCACAGCACTTATGGCATTGTAACTTGATATATGGTGCTATGGTGCCTGCTGTAACGTGATGCAATATCAAGTTACAGTGCTGTAAAATGCCGTTGACTGCACTGAAAAAGCTCCGTAAGACCAAATTCACTGTAAATATGTCTGAAGTTCAGGGCAAGTCTAAAATTATTGGGTCAGTTATTGGAAAGTATTCAGTAGCTAGTTGATATACACTAGTTTGTCTATATCCACCTTTTCAACATCAACTTAACTGTTAATATAGCTGTACTGCTGTAAATATCTTGGACCTTCTCTATTGAATTTTCCCTGTAACTTTTTGTAGATCCATTTTCTAAAGGCTATTCTTTATCTCCTTATGCTTTATGCATGGTATACAGTAAATCCCTCGTATTTGCAGATACATACCAGACCCCTTAGAATAGTTAAAATCCGCAAATAGTCAACACTCTCCCTCTAAAAATGCTTATAGCTCTATCTTGAAAGCTCAAATACCAAATGTATCTATACGATTCAAATACTAATAAACTTTATATTATATTTAAATTATTATTATTTAATGTTATTTAATCTCATGAAACTTGATATTATTTGAAAATTAGTACTAAAAATTATTTTTGTATCAAAATGTGTATGTATGTAACCTCTAACCCTTCCAGTATGTAGAGAGAGAGGGAAGGAGGTCACCATTACTGTGCATTTAAAATACTTTGAGAAAGAAAAAACACACAGTCTGCATGTGTTAATACCAATTAGTTAAAGAAACTCAAATTAGCAGAACATATGCTATCTTTGAGAGAGAGAGAGAGAGAGAGAGAGAGAGAGAGAGAGAGAGAGAGAGAGAGAGAGAGAGAGAGAGAGAGAGACCTTACAGAGATAATATGATCAGGTTTTGGCAACACCTACATACCCTTAATGTCAGAAATGTCAAGTAATGTGATGTATGATAGGTCCGCCTTCCCCCCCTCACTTTACAGCTCAAACAAAAAATGGTGGAGGTGATGGGAGTTTTGTTTCTTTAATTTTGAATAACTTACTACACACACAAATATAATTATTGTTGTTGTTATTATTATTAATATTATTATTATTACTAATATTATTATTATTTGAAAACCAGTACATATTAAGTATGTAATTTATTTATCATACAAAACAAACATACTACACAAAACTTCTCAGTCTCAGTGAGAGAGGGAGAGAGAGAATTATTTTTATTTAATGTTATTTAATCATATTGAATTTAATATTATTGGAAAATTAGTAAATAATTTTTTTTTTATAAAAATGTAGTCAGTCATGAAAATAACATCAAAATACACTAATTGGTGAATATTTCTAGATAAAAAAAGTTCACAAATTGCTGAATTTTCGCTAATGATTTATAGACAGGTTGTTCTTACGAGAAAACCCAACATAACAAATAAGGGTTGTCCTGGAATCTTGAGAATGCGAAAAAGGGGGTTCCTAACTGTAAATGTGTAGTGTCCCTTAACCATTTTCCAATCTTATTATTTTTTACCAAAATTTCTCATTTTTTAGTATTCTTGATTGAAAAACCGTACATAGTAGCTATTTCTAAAGGGAATATGTTTTCTGCTGACATAATCATATATAAGGTTAACATATTTACATTGAATGTTTCATACTGTGGTTCGAATTTCTGTCATCAGAAGTGTGGCTTACCACGCATTACCCACCGGAATCCTTGAATATGTTAGCCATTACATATATTCTAGTAGTTATTATTTCCAGCTTTTGTAAAATCAGCAAGTGTTGTAGTAGTGAGTTTTTCATTTAGCAGACATTGAGATGTCCAGTACCATCTTTTGGATCACCAGATTAATGCCACCGTTTATCATTAGCATGTATTTTAAGTGTTTCAGAAGTTTAGTGGTAGTGCTAGCAGTGCTAGCTACCTACAAAGTTAACTAGTTAACACTTTATAGTGGGTATTCTTTTTCTCTGGCCGCTTTGGTTTTCCTTTTTGTTTACTGTACTACAGCAAAGAACAAGTATACTGTGTTTTGGTACTGCTCTTCTTTTTGGGGTTTTTGTAATTTTGGCACTTGGCTGACCATTTACTTTCTACTATATATTTTTTGCGACGGAGTGGTTTCTCTGGCTTTCCTTACGTGTCTAAGTCTAACTCAGGAATGAATATTAGACTTTGTTAGTTTGGCACTTTTAGAGGGACCCAAGTTAGGGCCAGGAGAATTGCGCATTCTTTTGCCTACAAGTCCATTTTGTACATTTTGATGGTTGGGTATTTCTTGCAAGTTCTCCTGCCACAGTTGTGGCCATCTCTGAAGCTAGTCCCACTCTCTTCACAATCAGTAGACTTTATGATATAAAGCTTGGATTCTGAGATTATCTGGGCTTTGGACAGTGAGGTGAGGTTAATGATCTAGAAAAGGATGATTAAGTGCCGGACTGGTTTGTACAGTCACCTGCTCGTGGCAAACTAAGTGACTAGAGTATGAAAACTGGTGACAGATTTCAGCTTACTAACAGTTTTGTGTAGACCTCATAAAGATTGAAATAATATTTTATAGCACAGTACATTACATCTTTGGGACAGGGTGTATATGCCTTCCCCATATACTCAACACCCAGCAGTACTAGAGAAGTTCTGAACCTTTGTATATATCAAGATGATTTCGATAGTTTTTTATTTAGTTGGACCAGGAGTCGTCTTATGGATGTGCAGGCTGTGTTTGTGGACAGTCCCAGAGTTACCCAACATGGGAGAAACTTCTCAGGTGGCTACATTGTAACAGCTTTTACGGCAGCCTGGTCAAGCTTTGGTGTTATTGGCCAAAAGATTTCAAAGACCTTGTAGGAGAGATTAAAGGGGAGGCATCCATGGTCATTGCAAGGTCTGGCATAACTTCAGCCAACAACTGTTTTTCATGATTAAGTGAAAGGGTCGTTGATTCAGTCCACTTCATTACACAAACCATTTTTATATTAAGTTATTCTTGGAAACTTTAATCATGTATCTCACTGCCTCACATACAGTTCACACAAAAGGTTCGATAGGTGACAGAGACATACCTGGGAATGTAGGTGGCACATGCGTGGTGAAACTACCCTCCTCTTTTTGACAGACAAAAGACTGTGAACCTGAGAACATTCAGGTTGTGAATATTTGAAATATACAGTACGTACTTGATCACTTGAGTTTGTATGGAAAAAATTTTGCGTCATAGAAATGGCTTTCATTGTTAAGACTAGTGAGATTTCAGCTTTTGAAGATATGACCATACTAAAATTTTAAATTATTTGAATGTTTTCCTTTTTTTAGCAATATTGAGAATGTTTTAAGGAAAAAAAATGTTTTCTAAATAATGCTTCATGATGCATGGCTATTCCTGTGAGAATATAGAATTTTTACACAAAATGGCGGGTTAAGCTATTTGATGATAAAGTGCATGGAAAAGTGTATATATATTTTTGGATTTTGTGGCAGAAAAGGAAAATTTATATTTGACTTTTAAAGCTGTAGATTAGATTTGTTTTCTTTATTTTCAGGAGCTGCCACATTTTTAAGGGGTATTATGTAATGTATTGTATGTTACAATGATGCAAAGTGACAGGCAGAACTCAGTTTTATAATATTGTTTTAATTGAAAATCTGTGTAAATCATTTTGACATAAACTTAGACAATCCTTTATATTGTATATGAGAGAATTTTGTGTCCTGTTATTATACATAACATAATATCAGGCTGTCAGTCTGCTTCCTGTGCCTGAAATTTTGTTTGTTTCCTTTATGATACTTTGAATTCCTACTAAACAAGATGCACTCAGTATGATTATCATCTCATGAAAGTTTTGGGTTATTTCAGTACTTCACCAGTTTTGCTAGCACTTTGAATAGTTTTTTCTTTCGTTGTGTGTGTCATTTCAATCCAGTTTAATTTACCTGTTAAGATTTAAAGAACAAAGTGCGACTTTCTGAACTTTCTTCAACATAAAACCATTCTTTAACACTGGTTTTATATATATGTATGTAACTTTCCAAATAATTACTTAGGCTCACACTTGTGGCTGCTCAGAAAATATGGAAGTCGCGGTAGCGCTAGTGTCCGGGTTGGTGTAGGTGTAGGTAATCGCCCTCCCACTTTCGGGGTAAGAGAGGAATGACTCCAGCAAGTAGTCAATATTTTCCTGCAGGCTCTCGACTGCAGTTCTTCAGTTGTGAGCAGTCGACTTTGGTTTGGATTTTGTTGATTTTTCCTACAAATGGTTTGTTGAAGTACTGGTAGCCTAAGGTTTTGAATTTTGGTTTTTGGATTTAGTTCTCTGATTAGAGACAATACTAATTAGACGGTTGACGGTTTTGACTTAATTGTGACTTATGTTCTATATTCAATATGCCTAACACTAGAGCTGCTAGTGTGAAGTATTGCAGCAGACACTATAATACAAGATTAATGAAAGAGAATATGATTTGCACACTTAGTGCATTGATTGCAAGGGAAAGGAGTGTCCTGGCAAAAAGACTTGCAACGAATGTGATGGGTGAGATGCAAAGCAGTGGAAATTGTTAGGTTCTCTTTCATGTAAATTGGATAGAGATAGGAAACGTAAGGCAGCCTTAGAGCCGAGTTTAAGTTGGTAGGATCTAAGACATTAGATAGTTCTTCTAAGTCTGTTAATAATTTAGATCTAAGTATCCGTATGCCTGTTCCCACTTTGTTGCCTATGGCAAGTTCTCTGGCTAATTTACCTGTTCCTGTACCCAGCTCCCCCACTTCCGACCCAAGCCCCTTGCCAGCCTCGAGTTGAAGGTTAATAAAGTCTTTGATGCAAAAATGGTGTTTGTAGAGACTGTGCTAGTAGGCAACCTCAGTGTGTGACCTCTTGGATAAAGTGGAGAGATTAGATGTAATGTTAGTGAAGTGTCAGTGGAGTTGGGGGCTGTTTGTCCCGCCGACACTCCTAGGCAAAGGTCATTGGCGTACTCACATGCATCTGGGAGCAGTCATACCGGAGGCCATAGGGAGGTTGGTGGGGACTGTCCTCGTGGACAGTCATCACCTCAGTCCGACCTGTTGTATCCCAGGTTATTACAAAGGGTAGCCACTGGAAAGGCATCCAAAAGGAAGTGCAGAGGCTGTCTTCGAGTTTTCTGGCCATGACAAGAGAGGTTCCCAGATCCACTGTTGCTGGATTTTCCAAAGTTGCTACCTCTTAAATGGCTATTGGGACCAAAATTGAAACCTCTTAGATCCACACTTCTTGTAGATCATATGGTGAAAACCCTTTTCTTGGTTGCTTTAGCAATGGTCAAAGGGTAAGTGAGATACATGCTCTTGATGATAAGGTGAGCTTCTCACAAGGAGATGCAGTATTTTCCCTTACATTGGGTTTTCTAGCCAAGAATGAAGACCCTAACAAACCCTGGCCTCGTTCTTTTGTCATCAAAAGTTTGATGGAAATCTTAGGCCCAGAAGAAGAGGAGAGGACCCTGTTCCCATTGTGAGCACTAAGGAATAACTTAGACAAAATGGAAAGGATTCGAGGGTCCTCTTGTCATTTGTGGTGCTCGGTTAAGAACCCGTCAGGGCCCATGGCTTAGCTTTTTTCTTGAAGGATCTGATTAGGGAATCCTATACAGGCGGCCCTCGGTTAGTGGCAGGGGCTCCATTCCTGGTTGCAGACGCTAAGCGATTTTAAAGCCTACAGCCGCTGCCCACCTTCTTTCGAAACTCTAGACCAGTCAAAGGCGCCGTAATCCCACAACAGCGCAATAGGTAAAATTATATTTATGCAGTATAGTGCTATAGAATTTACTGTAATAGTAGTAAGCTGTACAGGAACATTATAGCATTATCAGAATACTGTATAAAGTGAAAAAAGCCTAGCTTTAATCCTTTGGGTGTCTTGAGTATGTAAAGATATTAAAGGTTTATACAGTGTACAGGTAGCTGTAGCATTCAAGTTATGATCATTCGTCTTATGATAGTCCGATTTTATGAGAGACCAAATTACAATAGCCTAACTGTATCCATCTTCTAGTTACATAAGTTCAATTACAGCAAAGGAGAATGATGAAAGTATGGTTTTGACGTTATACTCGTTGCGTGAACGTGTACAGCCATGAACAACCGAACGAGAAACAATTTTTTTTTTCTTTTTCTTCTTCTTCTTCTAGATACAACCGAATTGGATAACATCCGTTTGGCTTGTATTTCAATCATCGTACTACAGCACACTATTACCGTAGTTGTTATAAATGGCGTTATGTATAGAATAGATCTGAGATATCTTGATGTAGTAACTTTATTCGCTATAGATCAAAGATCAGTATAGATCAAAGATCAATCGGGAAATATACTGTTAAGTTTCAACCTAGTTATAACTGAAGCTGAGAAAACTGTTCAAGCTGCTAATGACTTATTATCGTACATCGGCAACAAGGCTAAAACTCCAGTAAATTTATGCCATCAAACACAACCGTAGATAAAGTTGAGATAAAATCTTTTTAATCAAAACTACTGTGCTTGAAAGAACACATTTTACTGTTGGTTTCACGCCAATATAAGATAAATAACGTAAAGTTCATATTACGATGATATAAAAGAAAACTGCGAGCAGAATCGCGTAATATTTTTGCGCAATAAACATGCCGCCAACGTAATCTGTTGAACCGCAAAAAAAAAAAAAAAAAAAAAAAAAAGTTCACATTCACAATAGAGACATATTCAATAAATATTTCCCCCTAAAAACACATTGTTTAAGGAAAAATGAACCTTGTCTCATATAAGTCAAGTATCTAGATATTCGTTTATGCTAACTAGAAGAAAGAGAATTCGCTCAGAATTGCGTTATGGCAAAACAAACTTGTATTTGCCATCAGCTGATTTCAAACCACAACATTGGTCGCTCCGCGGAATACTGGCTTAAATTTACCGTAGTATTTTATAATACACTAATATGAGAATACAGTGGTCCCCCCGTATTCGCGGGGGATGCGTACCAGACCCCCCCGTGAAATAGTTTAGAAACCCGCGAATGTTTGGAACCCCTATAAAAATTGCTAAAAACAGCCTATTTTTGTTAGTTAAAACTCTAGAAAAAACCATAAAAATTTTCATACTCGGTTTTTTTAAATAGTTTTTTCCACAAAAAGTGCTTTTTTTATGATGAAATTGAAAAAAAAAAAAAAAGGAATTTGTGGATATTTCTCATAGAAAAATACCGCGAATGCGCGAATTTTCCGCGAATAATTACAGGGAAACGTTCCCAAGAGAAATCCGGAATTGTGAGAAAGTCCCGCGAATTCGGGGGGTCTGTACTACAGTATTATTGGATACAGTGAAATAATGTATATAACTTTTTAAAGGATTTATGGAAAAGGTGCATAATTAGTAAAATAACACCTTGCATTTTTCGGAACAGTGGCGGACAAGAACGAACATGAAAAAACATCCCCTGACAATGTGGAGCGTAGTTACATTTTAAACATAAAAGCATAAACATTTAAAAAATCGACACATCGATCGCTAAATTTGCACTCTTTTCAACTCTATATTTTCGGAAGAGCGGCAGACGGCGGCTTACATCGTATATTTGATAACTTGAAGGGCAGTTTCAAAAAGCTGCCTTTTTATCATATTTCTGCACAGAAATAAAAATACCCTATACATAATACTTTTCATACACATTTTAAACATAAAAGCATGAACATTCTTAAAATCGACACATCGATCGCTAATTTGCACTTTTTTTTTTAACTATACTTTTGGAAGAGTGGCAGGCGGCAGCTCACAAGAAAGAACATGAAAAAACATCGTATTTGATAACGTGAAGGGCAGTTTCAAAAGCTGTCTTCGTATTATATTTCTGTGCAGAAATAAAAATACCTGATATGTATTTTCATACACATTTTAAACATAAAAGCAAGAACATTTATAAATCGACACATCCATAGCTAAATTTGCACTTATGTTACTCGATATTTTCGGCATAGAGCAGCATCAGAGTCATATATTTTACCCTAATACCTATGTAATAACTGTCCATAAAATTTGTTAACATAATTAGCATATCCTTTATGGTGTGAACGGCATTTCTACAAATGTATGAACTCGTTACACAACAGCGCTAGCAGCGCTGTTAACTGAAAATTTTGCCATTAAAATACCTTAAAATGCCTTATTTTTCAAATTGATATTTTTTGACAACAGCTGTAAAAACCGATTCGCCGCTGAGCGATTGCGCCGTTAACACGGACCGCCTGTACACTAGTGGGAGAGGAGGACCTAAATTTAGGAGCTAAAGCTCATGAGATCAGATTGGTTAGCCACATCATTCCTTTAGACATAATTTGTCTATTTCAGATGCATTACAGGCTACCAATTAGAAGTGTCGATCGGTCTTTGAGACACATTAATTGAAGGATGTGGGAGTGTTTTACGATAAGTGCAGTGCATTAGGGTCATTATCTATGGGGGCTGGATGTTAGGGAAGGAAGTGTAGGAAGCATTTTCTTCCTACCTGTGATTTCACCTTGATATCAGACGTTGTGTTCAAGGGGAGGCTGGAGGCGCTTAGTGCATGGAGTGCCCTCTAGTTGTTAATTTTGCGGTTAGGTTTAATAGATTTTTAAATGTTTTTGGTGTATGGTGTTTATTGTTTGCATAATCGGGTCTTGATTAGTTAGTTCCATTGCCAGGTCAGGGGAAAAACTGGCTACCTGTATGCTTAGTAGTCACCAAAGGTTCATCCCTTGCTACAAAGCTCCTCTGTTGTAGAGGTGTAAGTCTGACCAACTAGCCATACCCTACAGGGATAAGATAGCACTAACCAGAGGCAGTGCCTTCCTGTAACAAGTCTCTGTATCAGGTGAGGAACAACAAGCATTGATTCAATGCTTTTAATTTTTATTTTTTATGTTCATTATCATCATTAATAATGTTTGAGGTAGAATGAACATATCCCACCTCTGGTCAATTTGGGATTCAGCAATGTAATTACTTGGTAAGTTACATATATAAATGACATTATGATAAAATAATGTTTTATATATATATGCTTACCAAGTAATCACTAATCAGAGCCCTCCTTCCTCTGTGCATATGGAGAAGAGCAAAAACAGTTGACTACTTGCTGGAGTTGTTCTTCTCTTACGCCCAACGTGGGCAGTGCAGTTATCTACACCTACACCAACATTAACACTACTGCAACTGCAATTTTAAAGTTTTTGAGCTGCTGGCAAGCGAAACTGTGAGCCAATGTAATTACTTGGTAACCATATCTATAAAACATTGTTTTGTAATAATGTCGTTTTTAAGTAATGTAGCAAAATTGAATGTTATATTTGAACCTGAATAGTAACTGATACACTAAGGTGGGATCACTCTAGTGGAAACAATTTATGAAAAATAGATGTTGATTTTAGTTAATATTTTTTAGTACTTTTATTTGGAGCAAGTTATTTATTGTTTAGAACTTTTGGTCTGAAGCATAGTGCGCTTGAAAAATAATAGATACTATTATTGCTTCCATGTTTTTATTTTAAAATAACTGCGTATTTGACCCAATTGAAATTGCGCTCATGGTCAGTGGAAGTTAGTCAATTTTTTTTTTAAGTAGACGCTGTTTCAAATGATTTGTTTATTCTTGGTAGAAAGTGTCCTTATCCCAGTGGTTTAGAAGTTAATTGGATCATTTGTGTGTGTGTGTTAACCCATGAGACATTTTCTATTTATTTCAGCCTCATGCATGGGATGTGTTAATTTGCCACTTGCAGTTTTATTTCGTTTGTGATGTATTGCATATGACTGTAGTTTCATTTTCATGATGTTTAAGGTAAAAGTCCTTAGTATTCTGACAGCAACCCTTTCTCCTCAGTGGAGTCTGTCTTAAAAGGCCATTCATGAGATATGTCTCATCATGAAATATAAGTAAAAGGTTATCATTTTTACTGTGAAATAAATATTTAGTGACAACACTAGAAAAGAACCTTTATTTTTTGTCTTGAATTCTGATTTTTATTTTTGTGACTAGTATACAATACAGGATTTGGCATTCTCAACACTTTCAACATTCTAATGTGAGATCAGGAAATTGGTTATTCTTGCTCTGTAATTTCAGCACTAATATCTACTTTACATTTCAGACACAATGGTGTGCAGTGGTTGTTGTGCAACATTGGATCATATAGTCTCTTACCTGTACAAAGTATTGCATAATAAAAGTAAGTAAATTGGTTTGGAATTATGCCCAAGACCTGCATGTGTGATGTTGTCCTTTTCCAGATACGATGGTGTGCACGGGCTGCTGTGCAACTCTCGACCACATAGTCACATACCTCTTCAAAACAGTACATCAGAAGAGTAAGTTTTCAGTATCAATTAACTTGTAATATTTGTTTACTTAGCCTGTTCAGTGCAGTATATATTGAATTATGTTATTTTTCTAGAAGGAAATTGTACTGCAAAATCAGTTTTGCACACCATTTCTGGTCTGTTGTTTGTTTTGTTTTGTGTGCATTACTTTCCTTATCGCTGTGATTTCTTCTTTATTATAGTTTTTGCATGATTTTGTTTCATAACAAATCCATCATTTTATAAAGCTCAATACATGATCATCAGGTGTACAGATGTACCAGTTTCCCTTAAATTAAGCAATAATAATAATCATCCTGTTGCACTGCACATGCATGGTTGGGCACTCTAGCCCACATAACTCTGAGCATCGTTTCTTTTGCATCGTGTGTTTGTGCATCAGCTCCCTCTCCTTAAGGGCAGACTTTATCCATTCCTTTCTTTATTTTGTTTCATGGTTGAACTGATAAGAAAAAGTTGGTGGGTATTTTCTTTATCTTGTGTGTGCTAGTTTTCCATGTTTGGACTCGATGATCTTTTGTATATTGAAGCTATGAAAGTTTTTGCTCTCAGTTCTTCATTTTCATATTGAGTTCCATTACACTTATAATCTCTGATCATGGTATTGGTCTCTAGCAACATTGTGTACTTAATTAGCTTATTTGACACTTATAGAATTTTTCAATAACTGTTTTTCCTTGTATTCTATACCATCCACCACACAGTACTAGAAGTTAAGTTGCTTCTAAGTGTCTTGATTTTCTTGTGAGGTTCAAGAAGATGATGACACCTTTGGTGATGTCCTAAATAGAATCTTTTAGGACAGAAGCCTAATTGCATTTTTTGCAGCCCATTTTACCAACCCACCATACTATATAAATGAATATAAACAGCTAAGAAGGGAAGGAATGGAAGGAATTCTGGCAAGAAACTTAAAAGATCCAAAAGTTTCTTGGTACTTCCTCCTTCTTCAAATGGGAATCTGGCTTACTTTGAGTTGGATAATCATTACATTCATGATTTGCATGCATTTGTGTGTCTTCTGGTATAGACTTTTTACTTGGGGATGGCAACTCGGTAGAGAATTTTTACTATCGGTTCAGTCTACAAGAATTAGCTCAGTGTTTCTCAGTATTTTCACAGTGGAATCCCTTACCATCCTGAAAATCACAAAGTCAGAAACTGTGTTGGTGGCTATCACAGTTGTATCTTCATATCTTCAAGTAAGCGAATGAGGTACATGCCCCCAAGTTTGTTCATAGATATGATGCAAAGTCACGTAGTTTCACAAAGTTGCTAACGTTATCATAGTCAATTTTGATTCTGCTTTTTTTGGATCAGCAACTGAAGATCTAAAGGCCTGGGAACCCATGCTTTTTGGACTTGTAGTAGGACCAGGATAGTGTAGCATGTCGTTGATTTGATAGAATTTTTAGCTGAATATTCTTCATTGCCTCAACCAAACGTAATTTGTACTCCAAATTTTCTTGACAGATCTTACATAACTGAGCAACTGTTCTCCCAATCCTGCATTGTTGCAGATGATTGATATTTTTTTTTTAAAGAGAAATGAGGTCCTCTGGGCATTTGAAGACTATGGATGTGGGCTGTTTTATAAGTTAAAGGTTGGCATGGCAAGATAAGGTAATCATTGAATCTTTATAAATTGACATCTAAGTTATAGAACCAAAAGTCTCCCATCACATTTTATTATTTTCTCTATAAAGTCCTATTAGTAAACTATTTCCAATCTTTGTTGTTTTAGACGTTTCCTCCTATGCTGCCAAATGTACACGTTTGGAAGTAACCATGATTACTCCTTTTTAATCCTTACCTTCAGGAGCAGGAATAATCTTGGTTTGGACCTAATTGCTAATACAGCCATGGTAAATTAGGATATTTAGGACTGTGTAAGATTATTGATATGGTAAGATCAATAGGAAGAGTGCAAAATATCATTGAAACTAGTAACAGGACTTTTTCACAAATTCATTTGGAATTATTGAAAAAATATAGAAAGAAAAGAAGTCCTTACAGATATTTTTATAGAAAATATCTTGGATTTTGGTAACCCATTTAGAACCATGAATCTTTTAGACTGAATTGTAAATAAATTTTACACTGAGAAGAGTTAGGAGGTTTAAATTTTAATGCATATTGACGGGCATAGTAATGATAGATTTACAGCATATACTGTGGTGGTTACAGTGCACTCACTCCCACTTATACGCAGGAATAGGTTCCAGAACATGCTGCAGAAATGCAAAAATGCAAAATCTGCAAAAATGCAAAAATCCCTTGTAGAAATGCTTATAAGTTGCTTATAACTTTGTGTTTTAACATTTCGCTGCTTAATTTGATAGTTCAAAGAAAAATATACTTTAAATTATCATACTAAAACAATTTAATAACATGTCAAACAAATATACACTCCAACCATCATCCCAAAACATCCTATTACCACCCTTTTACAACTTACTCAAAGTATATATGCCCCCCTAAAATAAAAATACTTAACAGTGATTTACTTATTTCAAAATATTAATATTAAATATAAACGGCAAAACATCTATAAGAATTTCAATACAAATTAAATAAATCTGCCTTACCGAACAGTTGACAACTAATCCAGTCACCCCTGTACTGTAGACATCAGATAATTTTTTCTCTCTCAGTATAGAAGTATTGAACCCTTAACAACACTCTTTATTCACTAATTAATGTATTTTTTCATATTGTGTTCATGACTGAATACAGATTTTCGTGATGAAATTTTACAGTGTACTTATTAACATTGAAATATTCTATGAAGCTCATTCCAGTTTACCCCCCCCGGATTGAGCATAATAGCTGCTCTCTCTCTCTCTCTCTCTCTCTCTCTCTCTCTCTCTCTCTCTCTCTCTCTCTCTCTCTCTCTCTCTCTCTCTCTCTCTAAAGGTAACCTAAGATGTATTCGAAGTGATATTACCGTAAAGTGTTTTTTATGCAAATGTAAATTTTACAATTTGTTCATATACGAAACTAACCTTCGGTTTTAACATTAGGATTTACTAGCGCCAAGCTGGAAAACCGGTAGAATTAAAATTACACTTGTGAGATCCAGGGACTAATGGCATCTATACCCAGAATGCCAACGGCTACCTGTGACCCACCAGTTATTTTCCTACCCCAAGGCCTTTAAGATAAGACTTGTGGGTTTTTTACTGTCTATCTGATTTAAGCGGTTTTTCAGTTTGCCCGTTTTTTATCCATTTCATTTTTTATTTTTCATTCCTATTACCTTTTCTTTCTCCGAGTGTGATCAGTGTATGGTAAGAGTGTATACGTGGTATGATGGAGAATTTTGCCTCAACATCGGGATCGTCTACCGTTTCGAAGAGGAGACAAAGGAAATGCCCAGGAGTCAGTGGCTTTCCATGTTCTAGGTTCCTAACTTCGGTGTCGACGGATCCTCATCCAACGTGTAGTAGATGCAGGGAAAACGTATGTACGGTTACTAATCCATGTTCTGTTTGTCGCGGTTGGTCGTGGAACAGTGGAAGAAGTTCTATGGGAAAAGCCAATACAAAAGGAAGGTGGTGACGCCATCTTTGGATGACCAAACCTTACCGGCTTCTTTTGTATTGGCAATAAACCAGGTGGCTGCTCATATGTTTCCTACCTGCTTTTGATTTGTCTCATACCCCTTCGGTTTTCTCCTAGCGGTTCAGTATCGGAAACGTCAGGAGGGGCCTTGGGTAATCTTATGAATAATATGCGACTCTCCTTTGTTCCCAGCAAGTAGAGGGGGAGATCCGCCATCTTTGTTCCAGGCTCCTGCTCCTCAAGCGCATAGGTTAGATGGTCGTGGTCAGCGCTAGGCCTACCAGGCGTACCAACCTTGGATGGTCTGCTTGCGCATTATATGACGTCACGTTCCAGCAGGGTCCGGCAGCGCTGAATGTTCCTCCATCCCCCGGGCTTGCAATTTTATGGGAATTAATGCCGCGGCTTCACCATCACACTCAGTGTTTACAGCGATGCAGAACGTGGGAGGTAGTTTGGCAGCAAACGTGCGGTTGCCAGCAGAAACCTCTCATCTCTCCCTACGAGAGGGATGACGTCACAACATACGTCACACTCCGATATGGCAGGCGTGATGACGTCACAGACCAATTCTTGGCCGATTTCGCTGCACCCAGACGCTAATACGCCTTCTGACCCGTCAATGCAAACTGTAATGCAGAAATTACAGGATATAGAGAAGAGAATGAATAAGGAGACAAAAAGAAAAAGTGTGATTCGCCTTCTTCGTCTTCTTCCTCTAGTTCGGCGTCATCGCTAAGTCCGATAACGTCACGGCGAGCGCCAGTCAAGCGTTGGAGGGTGAGGATTTGGGAGTTCCTGGCGGATCCTCGGGCTAAGAGGAGAAGAATCAATTCTCCTCATCTTTCGGACCAAGACTGTCATTTCCAAGTCAGCAGGAAGGTCGGGAAGTCAGTGGCTATTAAGCACAAGGTTAGCAGACGAAGCCGTTCGCAAGAATCCGAACAGCGAGAGAGGTGACGGCCGGTGGGCTAGCGGCCGACGCGGAGTTGCCAGTTCGGTTCGCAAAAACTACGATACCTCTGGTAAAATTGACGTTGGCGGCGAAAGGTGCAGCAGAGGATGAATGCAGGTCCCAGTTTCGCCCGTAAGGCCGTCAAAATACGTACGAAGGACGATAAGGCTCCTATTAAAAGTACGAAAAATAGAGAGTTGGCAACCTCGGCGGATACGTTCGTGGAAGGCAGTGTCCGTCTGGGTAGAACGGCCGAGGCCGGGCTCGCCGACGCTCGAAAACGATGCCAATACTAATAGAGACGAACTTATATCTGTCTTAAGGGAGCCTTCATCTTGGAGATCTAGACGAGATTCTCGCTCTAGATCCGTGAGCAGAGAAAGAGTGAGACTTTTTTTTTTTTGTTTCGTCGTTCCCCTGCTGACTATCCGGGATCGAGCCAACAGCGGCCAGCAAAGATCAAAGAGGCCGCGGCCGTAGGGGCAGGCGGCCGTGGAATTCCGGGCCGTCTGTCAGAAGATAGGGGCGAGACAACATCCCTTGTGACGGAGAATGGTACACTAGAGCCGGAGGAAGGAGAAAACCAAGAGTTTCTGGCCTCGTATGCAGAGGAGATTTGATTTGATTTGTCAATTCAATAACCTTTCGGAGAAGACAGAAACACCGGCCACGTATGCTTCCGCCTGGAATTGACATGGCATTTGGACTAAAGAGGATACCAAGGTGTTGTATGAATTGCCTTGTTCGAGTCATGCAGAATCGGTCTTGCCAATACGTAAACGCAAAGATTGCAGGGAGGGATAATTCCTTAAGATCTAACTAGATCATTTAAATTACACCCTTTCCTCCAATGATAAAGCAAAGGAAATATTATACGACACCGAAGGTCCCTTTGCTGTCTAGACAAATGAACCCTAATGTTGTAAGGTTAAGGCCTGGATTAACCTTGGAATCAGGTTAAAATGGAGTGCCCTTTGATGACGTACCAAGAGGCTGCTACGTTAGAAGCAACAGCTTCTTCTGTCTTTCAGGCTGCTTCTTGGTTAGACCTTTGGTCAACAGCAGTGGCGAAGATTGCATCCTCGAAGCAACAAGAGAAGTAGTGGATGAACCATTGTTCATTAGATTACTACAGTCAGGTTCCAAGGCGATTGCGTACCTGACAAACGTAAGTGCCAATGTTTGGGCAAATATCCTGCCTAATGAGGAGAGATGCAGCGTTGGCTAGACTAAGCACAATGTGGATTTGGATTCCCTGTTAGCAATGAGGAATGGGATATCTTGGAATCGCAACTGCTGTTGCCAGAGGTCATACTAGAAGAGGCGATAGATAGAAGAAGGATGGACACTAACGATAGGTTGGTGCAACAGGCAGTTAGGAAAACGTCTAATAGTCAAACTATTCCTTTGGAGGGAAGACAACAGCAGCAATGTCTCAAAAGAAACCAGTGAGACATAGCATCCCTAATAGAGTCACAAGACCGCCTCTTTTCCCCAAAGAGGCTAACTCATCGGCCCTTTCACAATAGAAACAACAGAGGAAGGGGCAATAGGGGAAGAGGGAGAGGCTCAAGAAGATAGGATGGGCGCCTCCCATCACTCGCCACACCAGTGGGGGGTTGCCTGGCAAATCACTGGAAGGTGTGGCAGGAACTAGGGGCAGAGCAGTGGGTGGTGGATGTTCTCAGGATCGGGTATTTGATCCCGTTCGAGGTAACCCCGCCCCTGTCAGATCAACCATTACCTCACGTCACTTATGCCCACAAATCTCAGAAGGCCACTAATTCTTCAGGACGAAGTGAAGAAGATGATGGAAAAAGGAGCTGTGCAACAAGTATGCAGTCCGGCAAAAGGCTTCTACAGCAGGATTTTCCTGGTACCCAAACCCAAAAGCCAAAACGGGAGTGGAGGACAGTAATAGACCTGTCAACGCTGAATCGTATTTTATAAGAAAACCAGTTTTCAAGATGGAAACTCCGAAAACGGTTCAGATACCAGTCCATCAGTCTTCAAGGAAATTTCTCCGCTTCAGTCTTGCAGGGAAAGCTTTCGAATTCAAGGTCCTGTGCTTCGGATTGACAACGTCTCCTCAAGTTTTTACAAGAGTGTTCACCCTCGTGTTGGCGTGGTCGCATGCTCAGGGGATCAGGCTAATAAGATATCTGGACGATTGGCTGGTGATAGCAAAGTCCAGGGAGAAAATTACTCAGGAACAGGGCGCCCTCCTGCAGCTTTTGTCACAGCCTAGGTATTGTGGTAAATCAGGAGAAGTCGCAGTTGGATCCAAGTCAACGTTTGGAATATCTGGGAATGGTGATAGACAACACAACAAGCCAAAGTATTCCCGACAGACCAAAGAGTAGAGAAATGCAAACAAGTGTGAATGCCTTTCTGGGAAAGCAGACACAGCCAGCAAGACAGTGGCAGGTGGTGCTGGGAATCCTACCTCCCCCCCCCCCCCATGGAGAAGCTAGTACCACAAGAAGGCTACACCTTCGGTCCCTACAATGGAGGATGAAGGAGTTTTGGTCACCAACAGTAGATCACCCGTACGAGCAAATTTCCTTGTCGGCAGAAGTGAGGAAAGACTTGCTGTGGTGGGTGTGAACGACGACAATCTGACAGTGGGTGTCCCCCTTCAACAATCCTCCCCAGACCTCTTGTTGTTCTCGGATGCGTCAATAGAAGGCTGGGGAGCCCATATGGAGGGGAGTTGATGGTGTCAGCAAATGGAGTTGCAAGGACAGAGAACTCCATATAAACGTGCTGGAGTTGAAAGCAGCTTTTCTGGCTCTACAGGAATTCAGAGAGAGAGTAAAGGGGCACTCAGTGGTATTGATGTCAGACAAAACACCACAGTAGTAGCTTATATAAACAAGCAAGATGCCTAGTTTCTCGGCAGTTTACATGTGATGACAGTTCAACTTCACCAGTGGGGCTATAGAGAACCCTGGTAGACATCAAGGCCAGGTATATTCCGGGAAAAAGAAACAGTGGCCGACAAGTTGAGCCGCAGGGATCAGATTCTGGGAAACGGAGTGGTCCCTGCACCAACAGGTAGTGGACAGGATGCTCATGTTGTGGGAAGGACCGATCATAGACCTATTCGCAACCAGATACAACAAAAAGTTGGAAGTGTATTGTTCAGTAGTCCCAGACGCAGAGGCAGTAGCAGAAGATGCGCTACAACACCTGGGGACAATCTGGACGTGTACGCATTTCCTCCATTTTGTCTAATCCGTCAGGTTCTGAACAGGGTAATGCGGTCTCAGAACCTCAAGATGACCCTGGTAGCCCCGTTATGGCCGAAAGCAGAGTGGTTTCCAGACCTACTGGAACTCCTAGTAGATGTGCCAAGAGAGTTACCTCCATGGAGCAACCTACAGTGTCAGCCGCACGTGGAGAGGTAACACCAGTCGGTGAAGTCCCTATCGCTTCACGGGTGGAGACTGTCAAGTATCTCCTCCGAGCGCGAGGGTTTTCGCAGAAGCAGCAAACTCAGATGGCAGGGTAATATCAGAAAATCATCTGCGACAGTATACCAAGGAAAGTGGTCAGCATACTGTGATTTGGTGTCGTAGAGGGAACTTGTCTCCACTCGGTACCACTATTCAGCAGTTAGCAGACTTTCTGATATATCTCAGAACAGAAAAACATATGTCTGTATCTGCAGTGAAGGGGTACAGGGCTGCTCTAGCCTCAGTCTTACGAATGAAAGAGTGGACATATCGTCTTCATGGGAGTTGGCCATGCTGATGAGGAGCTTTGAACAGTCATCCGCCCACCAAAGGAGCTAAAAGCCCCCAGCCCATTGATTGGGACTGACCAAGGTACTGAGTAGTCTGACAAAAACCCCCCCCCCTACACGAACCACTAAGGCAGTCCACGGATAGGAGCCTGACCCTGAAGACAGTCTTCTTATTGGCCCTGGCTTCAACCAAAAAAGGGAAGGGGTGGGGGAGCTACATGGCCTCTCATATCTCAAAGCACTCGAGAGTTTGGAGATCAATGGTATTTGAGTTTGTCCCAGAATTCGTGGCCAAGACCCAAAATCCAACAATAGTAGACGGCAGATTCGACTCCTTTACCATACCTTCCTTGGCAGACTTTGTAGACAACGACAAAGCTGAGATGCTCCTGTGCCCCGTCAGGGCACTAAGGGAGTACTTAAAGAGAACAAGGCACCTCAGGCCGGGGTGCCGGAGGTTGTTCGTGAAGTACAGGAACGGAACAGAAGGAAGTGTCCAGGAATACAATATCGTTTTGGCTAAGGGAGACTATCAGAGATGCTTATACGGCAGGAGACAGAGGGTCAGTATAGCCAGGTGGGAGCTAGAGCTCATGACATCAGGGGCGTGAGTGCTTCCCTGGCATTTAAGAAGAACATGTCTGTGGATAGAATTCTGAAAGCTGGTGTGTGGAAACGCCAAACAACTTTCACCTCATTTTATTTGAAAGATGTTTGCCCATAAGATCCTTGGACACCTTTTCCTTGGGTCCAGTGGTGGCGGCCCTCCCAACAAGTGATATAGTTTCATACCAGTGCCCCTGGCGGGTCAGTTTGCGTCTAGTCTAAGATGAAGGTATGAAAGTAGGAATTATGGGATGACTGGTTCCTTTTTTCTTTACTACTTTCTTTCCTACTCCTTTAACTACGGGCAATATAAGGAGAGTACCGTCATGTGCTGGAACGGACTAGATGCAGGTGAGGTGGTCAGCCATACTGTGAAGCTATCTTAGTGATGATATACTTTTCAGTAGCAACACACCCCTCTGGATATAGGGAAAAGAGGGGTGAAGGTGGATCCAGTTGCAAGGACAAGAGTAAACAGTAGAATGGTATCTACACCCAGTGGGGGAAAACCAATAGATCCGCTTATATCTTTGGTCCTAGGTTCATTGTCCATTCTCTTAGAATTTCCCTATATATTTGGAAATGGATAAGGTGGCAAACTCCCAGTCAGTTGTAGAGACTTACCTCCCTCCAATAGTAAGTCTATCCTAATGTTAAGACCGAAGGTTTGTTTTGTATATGAACAAATACTAATTTGTATTTTTCATAACTAACAAACCTGAGGTCTTAACAGGTAAAGGCCCACCTCGAACCACCCCTCTAGCAGTCTAAACTGGGTTAGAAATATAACTGATGGGTCACAGGTAGCCGTGGGCATTCTGGGTTATACATGCCCCTGTGACCTGGTATAGAGGACCATTAGTCCCTGGATCTCACAAGTGTAATTTTAATTCTACCGGTTTCCAGCTTGGCGCTAGTAAATCCTAATGTTAAGACCTCAGGTTTGTTAGTTATGAAAAAATAAAAATACAAATTAGTTACAAATTTTGGTATATTAAAATATTTGCTAATTATTTTTTTTAATTGTATTTTTTCTTTCCAGTCTGGTTTTACTGGAAAATAAAATTAAAATATTAGTGAATATTTTAAATATTTTACAATAATGCTCTGTCATCAAAATTCTTATTAGCAATATCATTTCAAATATATCTTACATACCCTGTAAGAGAGAGAGAGAGAGAGAGAGAGAATCACATACCTATTTTGCTCAGTATGGGGCCCTATCATAAAAATCTGTATTTAGTCACAAACAAAGTATGAAAAAATACAGTAGTTAGTGGATAAATAAGTAGTTAGTGGATAAATATCGTTGCTTCACAGAAAAAAGGGGAATTAGTAATGAATTTAGAGATGGGGTCCATAGAACAAAATCTGCAAATTAGTGAAAGTTCTCCGTGGAAAAGTGAATAACGTGTTCCACAAAAATCCGAGTCAAAGTTCACTGCGGAAATGTCAAACTGGACGTTGTCCTTGCGGATTGTGAACAAGTCTTTAAAGTATGAGAGGTAAATTTTGCATTATTCAACATGACCTTTGTTTTCTCAAAAAAAAATTAGTAAGAAGTGCTCTGGTGAAATAATTCGAAGATGAGTTCGGTCATCCCTCGGTATTCACGGGGGTTGTGTATCACTCACCGAATAGCAAAAATTTGCAAATACCAAAGCCCCTTAAAAAAAAACAAAAAAACGCTTTTTTAAACTGCCTATTTTATTAATATAAACATCAAATATACCTTAAACTATCATCTTCAAACATTTAACCACAATTATAATATGAAAATACAGTAATTACTCTGAAAAAATTGGCGAGTAGCCAAATTGTGTTTATATATATATTTGTTCATACACGAAACAAACCTTGGTCTTAACATTAGGATTTACTAGCGCCAAGCTGGAAACCTCCGGTAGAATTAAAATTACACTTGTGAGATCCAGGGGACTAATGGCATCTATACCAGGTCACGGGGCATGTATACCCAGAATGCCCACGGCTACCTGTGACCCATCAGTTATTTTCCTACCCGCCTTTAAGATAAGACGTGTGACTGTCTATCTCATTTAAAGCCGGTTTTTCAGTTTGCCCGTTCTTTATCCATTTAATTTTTTATTTTTCATTCCTTTTCTTTCTCCAAGTGTGATCAGTGTGTGGTAAGAGTGTATACGTTGTATGATGGAGAATTTTGCCTCAACATCGGGATCGTCTACCCGCTTCGAAGAGGAGACAAAGGAAAAATGCCCAGGAGTCAGTGGCTTCCCTTGTTCTAGGTTCCTAACCTCGGTGTCGACGGATCCTCATCCAACGTGTAGTAGGTTGCAGGGAAAACGTATGTACGGTTACTAATCCGTGTTCTGTTTGTCGCGGTTGGTCGGTGGAACAGTGGAAGAAGTTCTATGGGAAAAGCCAATACAAAAGAAAGGGGGTGACGCCATCTTTGGATGACCAAACCTTACCGGCTTCTTTTGTATCGGTAATAAACCAGGCTGCTCCATAGTGTTTCTCCACCTGCTTTTGAATTGTCTCATACCCTTCGGTTTCTCCTAGCGGTTCTGTATCGGAAACGTCAGGAGGGGCCTTGGGTAATTTTATGAATAATTTGCACTCTCCTTTGTTCCCAGCAAGTAGAGGGGGAGATCCGCCATCTTTGTTCCAGGCTCCTGCTACGCAAGCGCATAGGTTAGATGGTACGTGGTCAGCGCTAGGCCGTACCTACCGCGTACCAACCTTGGATGGTCTGCTTGCGCATTATATGACGTCACGGTTCCAGCAGGGTCCGGCAGCGCTGAATGTTCCTCATCCCCCGGGCTTGCAATTTATGGGAATTAATGCCGCTGCTTCTCCATCCCACTCAGTATTTACAGCGATGCAGAACGTGGGAGGTAATTTGGCAGCAAACGTGCGGTTACCAGCAGAAACCTCTCAGTCTCTCCCTACGAGAGGGATGACGTCACAACATACGTCACACTCTGAGATGGCAGGCGTGATGACGTAACAGACCGATTCTCGGCTTTTTCGCTGCACCCAGACGCTAATACGCCTTCTGATCCGTCAATGCAAACTGTAATGCAGAAGTTACAGGATATAGAGGAGAGAATGAATAAGAGAGACAAAAAGAAAAAGTGTGATTCGCCTTCTTCGTCTTCTTCCTCTAGTTTCGGCGTCATCGCTAAGTCCGATAACGTCACGGCGAGCGCCAGTCAAGCGTTGGAGGAGGATTTCGGGAGTTCCTAGCGGATCCTCGGGCCAAGAGGAGAAGAATCAATTCTTCCTCTTCTTCGGACGAAGACTGTCATTTCCAAGTCAGCAAGAAGGTCGGAAAATCAGTGGCTATTAAGCACAAGGTTGCCAGACGAAGCCGTTCGCAGAGTCCGAACAAGCGAGAGAGGTGACGGCCGGCGAGCTAGCGGCTGAGGCGGAGTTGCCAGTTCGGATCGCAAAACTGGCGATACCTCTGGTAAAATCGACGTTGCGCGAAAGGTGCAGCAGAGGATGAATGCAGGTCCAGTTTCGCCGTAAGGCCGTTCAAAATACGTACGAAGGACGATAAGGCTCCTATTAAAAGTACGAAAAATAGAGAGTTGGCAACCTTGGCGGATACGTTCGTTGGAAGGCAGTGTCCGTCTGGATAGAAGGAGGCGAGGGCCGGGCTCGCCGACGCTCGAAAACGATGCCAATGCTAATAAGACGAACTTACCTCTGTCTTAAGGGAGCCTTCATCTTGGAGATCTTAGACGAGATTCTCGCTCTAGATCCGTGAGCAGAGAAAGAGTGAGACGTTCTCGTTCCCCTGCTGACTATCTGGGATCGAGCCAACAGCGGCCCCAGCAAAGATCAAAGAGGCCGCGGGCCGTAGGGTGCAGGCGGCCGTGGAAGGTTCCGGGCCGTCTGTCAGAAGATAGAGGCGAGACAAACTCTTCTCGTGACGGAGAGTGGTACACTAGAGCCGGAGGAAGGAGAAAATAGAGTTTCTGGCCTCGTATGCAGAGGTTATTGATTTGATTCGTCAATTCAATAGCCTTTCGGAGAAGACAGAAACACCGGCCAGTATGCTTCCTCCTGGAATTGACATGGCGTTTGGACTAAAGAGGGATACCAAGGTGTCGTATGAATTGCCTTGTTCGAGTCATGCGGAATCGGTCTTGCAACACGTAAACGCAAAGATTGCAGGGAGGGATAATTCCTTAAGATCTAATAGATCATTTAAATTTATTCCCCCTCCAATGATAAAGCAAGGAAATATTATACGACACAGAGGTCCTTTGCTGTCTAGACAAATGAACCCTAATGTTGTAAGGTTAAGGCCTGGATTAACCTTGGATCAGGTTAAAATGGAGTGCCCTTCGATGACGTACCAAGAGGTGGCTGCACGTTAGAAGCAACAGCTTCTTCTGTCTTTCAGGCTGCGTCCTGGTTAGACCTTTGGTCAACAGCAGTGGCGAAAATTGCATCCTCGGAAGCAACAAGGAAAGTAGTGGATGAACCATTGTTCATTAGATTACTACAGTCAGGGTCCAAGGCGATTGCGTACCTTGACAAACGTAAGTGCCAATGTTTGGGCAAATATCCTGCTAAATGAGGAGAGAGCAGCATTTGGCTAGACTTAAGCCGCAATGTGGATTTGGATTCCCTGTTAGCAATGAGGAATGGGGATATCTTGGAATCGCAACTACTGTTGCCAGAGGTCATACTGGAAGAAGCGATATATAGAAGAAGGATGGACACTAACGATAGGTTGGTGCAACAGGCAGTTAGGAAAACCTCTAACAGTCAAACTATTCCTTTGGAGGGAAGGCAACAGCAGATGTCTCGAAAGAAACCAGTGAGACATAGCATCCCTAATAGAGTCACAAGACCCTCTTCCCCAAAGAGGATAACTCATCGGCCCTTTCACATAGAAACAACAGAGGAAGGGGCAATAGGGGAAGGGGAGAGGCTCAAGAAGATAGGATGGGCGCCTCCCATCACTCGGCCACACCAGTGGGGGGTTTGCCTGGCAATCACTGGAAGGTGTGGCAGGAACTAGGGGCAGAGCAGTGGGTGGTGGATGTTTCAGGATCGGGTATTTGATTCCGTTCGAGGTAACCCCGCCCCTGACAGATCAACCATTACCCCACGTCACTTATGCCCACAAATCTCAGAAGGCCACTATTCTGCAGAACGAAGTGAAGAAGATGATGGAAAAAGGAGCTGTGCAACAAGTATGCAGTCCGACAAAAGGCTTCTACAGCAGGATTTTCCTGGTACCCAAAGCCAACGGGGAGTGGAGGACAGTAATAGACCTGTCAACGCTGAATCTGTTTATAAGGAAAAAAACCAGTTTCAAGATGGAAACTCCGAAAACGGTTCTACAAGCAGTCAGAATCGGAGACTTTATGCTGACAGTCGATCTAAAGGACGCATACTTTCAGATACCAGTCCATCAGTCTTCAAGGAAATTTCTCCGCTTCGTCTTGAGGGAAAGCTTTCGAGTTCCAAGGTCCTGTGCTTCGGATTGACAACGTCTCCTCAAGTTTTTACAAGAGTGTTCACCCTCGTGTCGGCGTGGGCGCACGCTCGGGGATCAGGCTGATAAGATATCTGGACGATTGGCTGGTGATAGCAAAGTCCAGGGAGAAATTACTCAGGGACAGGGCGGCCCTCCTGCAGCTTTGTCACGCCTAGGTATTGTGGTGAATCAGCAGAAGTCGCAGCTGGATCCAAGTCAACGTTTGGAATATCTGGGAATGGTGATAGACACAACACAAGCCAAAGTATTCCCGACAGACCAAAGAGTACAGAAATGCAAACAAGTGGGTGAATGCCTTTCTGGGAAAGCAGACACAGCCAGCAAGACAGTGGCAGTGGTGCTGGGAATCCTAACCTCCCTGGAGAAGCTAGTACCACAAGGAAGGCTACACTTCGGTCCCTACAATGGAGGATGAAGGAGTTTTGGTCACCAACAGTAGATCACGTACGAGCAAATTCCCTTGTCGGCAGAAGTGAGGAAAGACTTGCTGTGGTGGGTGGACGACGACAATCAGACAGTGGGTGTCCCCCTTCAACAATCCTCCCCAGACCTCTTGCTGTTCTCGGATGCGTCACTAGAAGGCTGGGGAGCCCATATGGAGGAGTTGATGGGTGTCAGCAAAATGGAGTTGCAAGGACAGAGAACTCCATATAAACGTGCTGGAGTTGAAAGCAGCTTTCCTGGCTCTACAAGAATTCAGGGAGAGAGTAAAGGGACACTCGGTGGTATTGATGTCAGACAACACCAACAGTAGTAAGATTATATAAACAAGCAAGGAGGCCTAGTTTTCTCGGCAGTTACATGTGATGACAGTTCAACTTCACCAGTGGGCTATAGAGAACCTGGTAGACATCAAGGCCAGGTATATTCCGGGAAAAAGAAAACATAGTGGCCGACAAGTTGAGCCGCAGGGATCAGATTCTGGGAACGGAGTGGTCCCTACACCAACAGGTAGTGGACAGGATGCTCATGTTGTGGGAGGACCGATCATAGACCTATTCGCAACCAGGTACAACAAAAAGTTGGAAGTGTATTGTTCAGTAGTCCCGGACGCAGAGGCAGCAGCAGAAGATAGCGCTACAACACCCCTGGGACAATCTGGACGTGTACGCATTTCCTCCTCATTTTGTCTAATCCGTCAGGTTCTGAACAGGGTAATGCGGTCTCCGAAGAACCTCAAGATGACCCTGGTAGCCCCGTTATGGCCGAAAAAAAACGGAAAGCAGAGTGGTTTCCAGACCTACTGGAACTCCTAGTAGATGTGCCAAGAGAGTTTACCTCCATGGAGCAACCTTCTGTGTCAGCCTCACGTGGAGAGGTACCACCAGTCGGTGAAGTCCCTATCGCTTCACGGGTGGAGACTGTCAAGTATCTCCTCCGAGAGCGAGGGTTTTCGCAGAAAGCAGCACTCAGATGGCAGGTAATATCAGAAAATCATCTGCGACAGTATACCAAGGGAAGTGGTCAGCATACTGTGATTGGTGTCGTAGGGGGAACGTGTCTCCACTCGGTACCACTATTCAGCAGTTAGCAGACTTTCTGATATATCTCAGAACAGAAAAACATATGTCTGTATCTGCAGTGAAGGGGTACAGGGCTGCTCTAGCCTCAGTCTTACGAATGAAAGGAGTGGACATATCGTCTTCATGGGAGTTGGCCATGCTGATGAGGAGCTTTGAACAGTCATGCCCACCAAAGGAGCTAAAAGCAGATTGGGATCTGACCAAGGTACTGAGTAGTCTGACAAAACCCCCTTACGAACCACTAAGGCAGTCCACGGATAGGAGCCTGACCCTGAAGACAGTCTTCTTATTGGCCCTGGCTTCAACTAAAAGGGTGGGGAGCTACATGGCCTCCTCATATCTCATAAAGCACTCGAGAGGTTGGAGATCAATGGTGTGTGAGTTTGTCCCAGAATTCGTGGCAAAGACCCAAAATCCAACAATAGTAGACGGCAGATTCGACTCCTTTACCATACCTTCCTTGGCAGACTTTGTAGACAACGACAAAGCTGAAATGCTCCTGTGCCCCGTCAGGGCACTAAGGGAGTACTTAAAGAGAACAAGGCACCTCAGGCCGGGGTGCCGGAGGTTGTTCGTAAGTACAGGACGGAACAAGAAGGAAGTGTCCAAGAATACAATATCATTTTGGCTAAGGGAGACAATCAGAAATGCTTATACTGCAGAAGACAGAGGGTCAGATAGCCAGGTGGGAGCTAGAGCTCATGACATCAGGGGTGTGAGTGCTTCCCTGGCATTTAAGAAGAACATGTCTGTGGATAAAATTCTGAAAGCTGGCGTGTGGAAGCGCCAAACAACTTTCACCTCATTTTATTTGAAAGATGTTGCCCATAGATCCTTGGCACACCTTTTCCTTGGGTCCAGTGGTGGCGGCCCAACAAGTGATATAGTTCATCCAGTGCCCCTGGCGGGTCCAGTTTGCGTTAGTCTAAGATGAAGGTATGAAGTAGAATGAATGGGATGACTGGTCTTGGTTTTTTCTTTACTACTTTCTTTCCTAACTCCTTTAACTACGGGCAATATGAATAAGAAGTACCGTCATGTGCTGGAACGGACTAAGATGCAGGTGAGATGGTCAGCCATACTGTGAAGCTATCTTAGCTGATGATATACTTTTCAGTAGCAACACACCCCTCTGGATAATAAGGAAAAGGGGTGAAGGTGGATCCAGTCGCAAGGGACAAGAGTAAATAGTAGAATGGTATCTACACCCAGTGGGAGGAAACCAATAGATCCGCTTATATCTTTGGTCCTAGGTTCATTGTCCATTCTCTAGAATTTCCCTATATATTCGGAAATGGATAAGGTGGCAAACTTCCAGTCAGTTGTAGAGACTTACCTCCCTCCAATAGTAAGTCTATCCTAATGTTAAGACCGAAGGTTTGTTTCGTGTATGAACAAATACCAAATTTGTAACTAATTTGTATTTTTCATAACTAACAACCTGAGGTCTTAACAGTTAAAGGCCCACCTCGAACCACCCACCCCTCTAGCAGTCTAAACAAAACTGGGTTAGAAATATAACTGATGGGTCACAGGTAGCCGTGGGCATTCTGGTATACATGCCCCGTGACCTGGTATAGATGCCATTAGTCCCCTGGATCTCACAACTGTAATTTTAATTCTACCGGTTTCCAGCTTGGCGCTAGTAAATCCTAATGTTAAGACCTCAGGTTTGTTAGTTATGAAAAATACAAATTAGTTACAAATTTGGTATATGTATAATAATATATATGTATGTATATATGTATGTATGTATGTATGTCAAAAATGAGTTATTTTAAAATATTAAAGCCAATAATACTAATGAATTGATACTAGGTAAGACTCGGTCATTCATTATTTATCTCAGCAAATGTGTTCAGGGTTGTATTGTCTTGTAAGAATTACATTTTATTTTATGTAATCTGCTTTGTTTCTATGAACAAATGGGCCAGCCTTGTTAGTTATGAATTTCAGCTTGTTGGTCCAGTTCCAATATGTGATAGTGATAGAGCTGACCTTACTTAAACTATTTGATGCATTAGTAGTATAATGTGCCTTGCATTTGCTAGGTAAGTTAATGAATTTTGTATCTTTTTGTTTACTTTGATATCTATAACTGTGTGTAAATGTCATGATATTTTTCAGGTAAAAAGGGCACAGTAGACCTAGAATCAGATGCCTTAGTGAGAGTTATGAAGCACCAGCCATCAATTCTACAACAGATGCTTGCAACTGTCCTAAATATTATAATGTTTGAAGATTGTAGAAATCAGTGGAGCATGTCACGTCCCCTGTTACCACTCATTTTGTTGAATAATGAGGTGAGTAGATTAGTATTGAATTTTGGAATTCATTGATGGAGATATTCACTCTAAAAGTTTGATATATTTTTCAATCCTTATAAATTTTTTCTTCCAGTATTTTGGGCAGTTACGACAACAGATCATTAGCCAGCAAGCTCCAGATAAGCAAGGGGCAATGGCGCAGTGGTTTGACAGCCTTATGGAAGGAATAGAACCCAATCTTCTAACAAAAAACAGAGATAAGTAAGTATAGTAATATCTGTTTGAAATTTTAGTCTGAAAATCAGTTGATTTAGAAATCGAGGGATCTCAATATATGTGGCATTTATGCTGTTTTGTAATAAGAAGATAAAGTTTCTCATAAGAGACCATTTCATTCACCCATTTTTGTAAAATGGTGTCCTGTAATTTTCAATAATATTTTGACTTGTTCTTGTTTCAAGTTGAAATTGCATAATACTGTGTCTTTCTGTGTGAAAAACTGCACCTAAACTTTACTTATGTTCATGGTAATGTGTATGTTCATGATAGTGTGTAACTCAGAAAGATAGAAAGTAGAGGCAAACCGAACTGGCTTTAGTGAGGAGAGAGAGAGAGAAAAAACGTCCTCACTCAAAGGCGGTAAAGAGAAACTAGTTAGGTCACAAGTAGTGGCTGGGTATGTTAGTGGTCCCACTTATCTCGTGGCTAAGGACGGATGCACTAGTCCCTTGCATAATAAGTTAAGTATATCCAAGTTTTATCAGATGTCTGAGCTGATTGACACACTCCTTAGTCCTGGCCCAAAGGATTAGATATTTTTACAGGGTTACTTTGAATATTTTCCTAGCCTAATCTTTCCTATATGCCACAAATGTGGAATCTATTCACCTGTTCATCTTCCTTGGTCCCAGTATACTCCAGCTAAAGTTGAGTACCATATCTTAGTTTTACCAGACCACTGAGCTGATTAACAGCTCTCCTACGGCTGGCCTGAAGGATTAGATATTTTTACATGGCTAGGAACCAGTTGGTCACCTAGCAATGGGACTTGCAGTTTATTGTGGGATCTGAGCCACATTATATTGAAAAATTAATTTCTATCGCCAGAAATAAATTTTCTGATTCCACGTTGGCAGAGCCGAGAATCAAACTTCGGACTTAGTAGCCGAACTGCAGCTCAAGACTTTGAACTACACTGCAGCATGACTTTCAAGTTCAACCCACACATTCCTATAAGACAGAGAGCTCTCTCTTACCCAACACCAGTTCCTTGTATCCTCTTTTGCATGATCTGTTATTGTTTACTTTTCCACCCCACACTGCCGCCATCTTGTCTTCTATGACATCACAACACAAATTAATTACAGGCAGTTCCCGGTTATTGGTGATCCGGTTTTATGGCACTTGTCTGGCGCCATAAAATTGGTGATTTATGGGGTCATAATGGGACAAGTTTTGGTTATCGGCACCATAAGGTGCTGATAATACAGTTATGGTAACAGAGGTGCCATTAAAACTTGGTGAAACGAAAGAACCATAAATTGCTGAGTTTCAGTTATTGGCAGTTTTCATTTATCAGCACCCCGCCGAGAACTAGGGACTGCCTGTACATCAAGACATTTTCTGAAATCAAACAGTTTCCCAAACATAGAACATCGTTCACATTTCACTAATACAGAAAATAAAAACAAGAAATAACAATACAGTGGGTCCTCGATTTATGATGCTACTGACTTACAGTGATTTGATCTTAAGGCACTTTTGCAGCGCTGTTAATGTGCATTTTATGACGCCGTAACTTGGGCAGAAATCAATTTGCGTGGTGCTGAAATGGATCCCGCGCCCTAAGTCGAGGGCGCACTGTATTAAGTCACATGATTCATAACTTTGGACAGTATTTCTTCAAATAATCTACACCCTTATGTTTATTTGTAACGGTTATTGGTCTTATAATAAATTTTACGTTTTTTGGGAGGGGCTGGGGTGTTGTCATGGTATTAAAATACAGATGTCCTTTAGTAAAGAGGATTCACCCAGGCCCACTGACCCAAAACTATAATTGTTTCCCTCGTCACCATCCCTTTAGGGTAAACACAAATTTGGCACCACATGAAGATCGATGTCACATTGTCCTAATTAATATTTTCATATGTTATTTCTAGCTGTACTTTTATTACAATTTTCTCTCAATTGTGATTAGAGTATGTTTTTCATATAAAGACTTCTTTTAAAGAATAACAATGTGTTCTCTAATGCTGGTTTGGGTAGTGAGGAAAGTAAGTTTGGCATCGCTGCTTCTACACCCTCCCCACACCCTCTTTTGACCAAGTATGCACAACTTACTACTATAATTAAATCAATTATGTGTGTGGGAGGTCTTTGGAAATATTTTCCTCTTGAGCTGTACATTATACAGAGTAATGATGGGAAAAACAATGGGGATGATGTGAAAACTTGGCTAGTTTTAAGATTTGTATTATGCACATTATTGCTGCAATTGGTATAAGGGAGAAAGGTAGACTAATGGTGTCGCAAATTGGAAGTTTATTTATGCTAGTGGGCAGTATTTGTTAATTCCTGAAAAGCTTTGTAATTTAGTATTGTAGGTTTTTTCCTTTTTTGTATATTTTGTTAATAAGCATAACCTGGGAAAACAAGTTCATGGCTTGAGTAATGCAGTTATTAATGATATTTACTATACAGGCAGGCCCTAATTATCAGCGATCTGGTTTTATGGTGTTTGTCTAGTGCCATGATTTTATGGCGCCATAACGGGCTGAGTTTCAGTGTTGATGATAGAGTTGAGAAATTAATTTTCTGTTGTGTTGTTAAAAGATTTAAATGTTCTTCCTTTAATTTTTTTTATGGTAATTTTCAGATTCACTCAAAACTTGTCAGTGTTCCGTCGTGATATTAATGACTCATTAAAAGGACCAGTAACCAGTAGCGGTGGAGGCAGCAGCAGTGAAATGATGACATCGTGACGACAACACTACCACCAAAATGGTCTCCGCTTCACTCCTCATCATAATGCCAGCCACCATTACCGTCGCCGCTGTTATTCTCTTTCTACCACAACTGCTTACACAGACACTGCAGTGGCTACTTCTGCCATAAATATAGTGACAGATTCTAATAGTAACCATTGCTCCCAAATGTGGTTGATTTAGTTGTGGCCACCTCAAGTCATTTGGACTTTACCAAGTTTTAAATCATATTTTTTAAGAAAAAAAGGTTTTGAAAAGGTTACTTTTTGTACAATAATGCAAAGGGACCTGATTGAACTAACTATAGCATTTTATGTTGTTCTTTACACGGACTCATATTCTTTACATTCTGACCAAAGGGAGTTTATGCTGTGTGTCTGTCCATGGTAGAAACAATATGATGTCCATGTGCATCCTGACTTCAGCAAACAGAAATGTGCCTCAAAAAACTCCATTGTGAAAAGATAGAATCAGTGATTATATATTTTTGAAAGTGACACATGTGATGAGACTAAATACTATAAAGTGTCACCACCCTGTTTCCTTGGAGCTAGAATGCATCGGGAGTTTGAAAATCAGTGATTTACATAGTCATCATGGAGGTTATTAGATAAATACAGGACAGATTTTATTTGAAAATGCCCAAGCCTTAAGAAGAACAAGGGCTGTTGATTTGCATTTGAGCAGCAGCCAATGCATAGCATGAAATGGAGTGAGTTAACTTACTGTTGGACTGATTTATAGGTTAACTTTATATTTTAAGCCTGTTAAAGGGATTCACATTAATTTTTCTTGTTTTTTTTTTTTAAGTAAATGGTCAATATTAAATGAAATAGTGTGCATGGATGCTAACATTATCCATGTACTGTACATTTTTGGAAATAGGATTTGGTACAGACATTTTGGATTTCTTGTACAGTGTGATTAAGCCTTTCAGAGTTTTTCCATTCTTTGTGAAATATTGGTTTTATTTAGATTAAATGCTGGTATTTTATTTTTATTTTTATTATTATTGATGATGAAATATTTTTGTGTAACTTTGGATGATCTTCATATTCAAGTGTTTTGGTTTTATGCTGGATAATGTCAACGATTATTATAATTATCTTCATTATCATCTGACAGTAATGATTATGGATATTGCTATTATTGCTATTGTTTTCATTTTTACTGGAAGAGGTTGAAGAGGCAGTTAAAATTGGCCTTCCTAGCTATTTGCACTAATGTTAGTTAATATTGAACTTTAATTATTTCTTATTGTTTTCACCGACTATTCATAATTTTCCCTACTTGAAGATTTTATTTTAAGCCAGTAAATTTTAATAAAAATCATTTCAAGGAATACCTCATACTGCTTCAGGCCAGATATGCAAGATTGTCTCTCATCAGATGTAGAGAGAACAGCGGTTAAGTACTGAACAGCGACAGCAGAAAGCCCCAACCCAAACATACTGAAGAAGGAGACTTGTACAATGTTTCTGTGATGGAATGACATATTGTTTAAATAAAAATGACGAAGTTGAGACTATTCTTTCAGTCAGGATTTGTTATGTTTATTTTCCTTTAGGGTTTTGTTCAAAATGTGGCTAAGATGGTTACAGGCAGCCCACGGTTGCGGTCGCTATTGGTAAGCGGCATTTCAGTTTTACGGCACTTGTTAAATATATTCGTAACTGGGTTTTACACTGTAGGGATTATAGCACCGTTGTCTGGTTATCGGTTGCTTAGGCTAGGTGCCGAGACTGCCCCATAAAATAGAAACGTAACGAATATGCATCTACTATTCCTCTGCTCTTTTAAAAAGTTAAAAAGTTTACCTTGACTTCGCAGTATTCAATAATACTGTATGTCGTCTTATATTACTAATTGTGTTATAAAATACATACAAGTCGATCATATTTTGGTTTGGAAAAATCAGGTGAGGGCGGAGGTAAGATTATTTCAACATTTTAACTCAATTCAGACCGATTTTCTTTCCTCTATTTAGTGTAAATTAATCTCCAGAAACTATTCATATGTGACAAGGTTATTTTTCTTTATGTGAAGTGTTTTTAAGTTGGAAAATTTACTTAAATATGTGAACCAGCCTTTTTTATGTTTTTTTGTGAATAGATGGTGCTGTTGTCTGGTTATTGGTATTTTGGTACTTGCTGAAGTTCTGAGAGACCCTCATAAAATACAAACCTAATGAATATGCAACTTTTCCTCTGCTCTTTTAAAAATTTATGCTTTACATCACTGTATCCAGTAATACTGTGTGTAGTCTCATATTACAGTGGTCCCCCCGTATTCGCGGGGGATGCGTACCAGACCCCCCCGTGAATAGTTAGAACCCGCGAATGTTTGGAACCCCTATAAAAATGCTAAAAACAGCCTATTTTGTTAGTTAAAACTCAAGAAAAACCACTAAATTTTCATACTTGGTTTTTTTTAATAAGTTTTATCACAAAAAGTGCATTTTATGATGAAATTCATCAAAAAAAACACCAAAAGGAATTGTGGATATTTCTCATAGAAAAATACCGCGAAATCGCGAATTTTCCGCTAATAATGCAGGGAAACATTCCCGAGAGAAATCCGCGAATACGGGGGTCCACTGTACTACGTTAGTATTATAAAATACAAACAAAGCAATCTATGGTTTGGTTTGGAAAAGTCAGCTGAGGGCAGAGGCAGGGTTATTTCACCCTACTTGACTCGATTCGGAGCGATTTTCTTGCTTCTATTTAGTGTAAATAGGTTAGTTTTCTTTATATGAAGTCCTTTAGGTTGAAATATGACATAAATATGTACGTCTTGTTGTGAACTCTACGTATTGTTATTTTTTCGTTAATAGATAGTGTCGGGAGCATGTTATTTTGTGTAAAACAACTGATTATGTTTGTTATTTTCACCCTTTTCATAATAATATGATATTTACATATCTGTTATCGGCTTGAAAAAACAACAGTGAAGTGTGTTCTTTCAATACCAGTATTTTTCATTGAAATACTTTTTTCTCCACTATTATTTACGGTAGAATTGCATCCATGTTGCTGATGCACGATAATTTAAAAGTCATTAGCAGGTGAACGTTTGTTTTCTCAGCTTCAGTTACAACTGCAGCTTAAATTTAACAGTACTATATTTCCTTGCCAATATTTTCTCCATACCAAGCAAAGGTATAATGCAAAAACATTTAAGTCCTGTTCTACTTAACGTGATTTGTAACATAGCTATAATAATTTTTTACTATCGTACGATGGCTGAAATGCAAGCTAAACATTGTTGTTATCAGATTCGGTTCGGTTGTTGTAGCAAAACAACTGTTATCGTTCAGTTGTTTATGGCTGTGGTGCTTAAGCAACGATTATAACGGTACTAATGATACTTTTATCATTCTCATTTGTTTTTTTTAACATTTAGCTAGAAGAAATGATAAAGAAATGGAGGAAACATTAGCAGTCTCTCTCTCTCTCTCTCTCTCTCTCTCTCTCTCTCTCTCTCTCTCTCTCTCTCTCTCTCTCTCTCTCTCTCAATTCCACATTTTCATTAAAGAGTTATTACATATTAGGGAAAATATCTGGCTGTGACACTGTCTAAGGCATCGTTAACAAGTCTATGGCACCGTAAGGTGGATTGGGACACCCGTAGACTTTTGAATTTCAGTTAGAGGTGAATTTCGCTTAGCGTCAATTCCAATGGAACGGAACCCCTTCTGTTAATTGGCGGCTGCCTGTATGAGGTTTTCTGTAGAGTAGTATGAATTCTGTTCGCTGAAAAGACAAAGTATGAAAATTATTATACAGAGTCCCCCGTGTTAAAAACTCAAGAAAAACCCACTAAAAAATTTGTATAGTTGCTTTTTTTAGTAGTTTTATCACAAACAGTCCATTTTATGATGAAATTGATAAGAAACCCAGGAATTTGTGGATATTTCTCATAGAAAAATACTGCAAATGTGTGAATTTTCCGCGAATAATGCAGGGAAGCGTTCCCGAGATAAATCCGCGAAGGGGGCCGGGTCCACTGTATTAAGTTTTTGATGGAACTGCATATTCTTTGCAGGTTATAAGAAGTCACATGGGATGCCCAGAGTACACCAATTTATTGTTGCAATTTTAATATAGCTTGTAGATACCAAAGTGTTGTCATAGACCTTGTTGGGCAAACTTGGAGAAGATTCTTGCCCTGTTGATGTGAATGTGATGTCTGCCTTGATGGGAAGTGTGAAAAGTTGGTTTCTGTTTGAAAGTTTTTGCCTGCAACCTGTAGAGAAGCATCATGATATGTCAGGTTTCTTGGCCATGTTAATTGGTAAGGCCACTGGGCTAGAGGCCTTCTATCAAAGCCCATGCATCCAGTCTTTGTGAAGGCCTTTTCATTTGATCAGTGATAAGTTTTTCTAATAGCAGATGGCAGTTTTTGGAGGGGAATGGTGGACCTATTTTGATATAATGGAGGATGCCAAGTTAGGTTGGTACCCTGGGAGTTGACAGAGTTGTGGCTGGAATATTTCTGGAAACTCCTACTGCAGGTGGTGTAGGTCATGGATTATACTAATGAGATGAGGTCGAGTGACTGACTAGACCCCGTTGAGATTTTTGTCATTAGGAAGGGAAACAGATCTGTGAGGCAGTGGTGGGTGACGTCTGAAAAACCCAGTGCCTGAGGAAATTGACGCCAAAGAGGGGAATTTAGACATCGATGACAACCACTTTCTTGCTGGTTTGTTCAATTTCTGTTATAGATGCGCACTGGGTGGTCTGTCTGTTGTTGTTTTGATGGTCCTTGTCCACCTTTTTGGGTAGGTCTGCCATGCAAGTACCTTTGGAATTGGCAGTGCTGGTAGGGAAATGGCATCAGGTATTAGCAGTGTGAAGGAGGACTCAAGAGCTTCCTAGAATGCCTGTGCAGACATATCCAATTGTAGGCTATTGAGATAATAGTGTGGGCAGATGCCAGCTAAGAGAAGTCCATGATTAAGAATTGGTGGTGTTGTTCATAGGCAATGCTTTCCCTTTGCACATCATCCAGCCAGTATCCGATGCAGGGAAAGTGTGTCGGGGATCGCCTCAAGGAAATAGTCCGCCCCCTATCTTTTTTTTTTTTATTTATTTACTAAGAGACATGTCAGAGACGGACCTTTTTTTTGCTTTCCAGAACCTGTCAGGTGATTCAGTCATTGAGAAAGGGAGCAGAGAGTGATTCACCCCCTTGTTCATGTTTTTGACTGACATCACCTGTATGCATTAGTCTTTAATGAATTACATGTATATAATGCAGCGGATCAGACCATATTTGGTCTATTAGTTGCCATGGTTTCATGTAAGTTTCTTTCCTATCATCATAGGATGTCTCCTCTGGTGAGTAGCGAACTGAACGTACGGCATCATAGGGGATAACCTTATAGGGGGTGGGAGTTCCCTCTGTTGGAAATGGACGTTCCTTTGGCAGTGCAAAGATGTCTGTCTACAGTGAAATTACAGGCAGTCCCTGGGTTACGACGGGGGTTCCGTACTCAAGACGCGTTGTAAGCCGAAAATCATCGTAAGTTGGAACATTGTAAAAAATCCTAAGAAAACCTTACTTTTAATGCTTTGGGTGCATTAAAAACTATGGAAACTGCATTCTTATTGAATTTTTTATAAAAAAAACCCCTTCAAATATTGATTATTTAGCATTTTTGGTGCCATATTTCTTCTGGCACATCAACATTGTAGGTGTCGTAACCCTGGAAATAATTTCTGATGAATGTACGTAATTGAGAAGGCACCTTAACCTCGGAATGTTGTAAGGCGAACCCATCGTAACCCGGGTCTGCCTACTTTTGACAATGCACAAATTGATAGTAGGATATTTAGAATGTATCTGCAAAGAGCATAGGCAGCCTCCGGTTAATGCTAGTGCCATAAAAGTGGCGATTTTGGCGCCATAACTGGCCAAGTTTTGGTTATTGGCACCATAAGATGTCTGTAATAGAGTCATGGCGCCATAACATACCTAACGGAGGCACCATGAGCGCAAGAAATCACAGTTTCGGTTAATGGCAGCTTTCGCTTATTAGTACCTCACTGAGAATGGAACCCTGCTGATAACTGGACCTGCCTGTATTATCATAAAAGGCATCCCCTGGGGTTATTCTATTGTCTGTTTTCTACTTGGAGAATACCCACTTTTAACCTCTTCACTTCACGGTTCAGCAGGAAGCTGGAGGTCTAGTGTTCATGGTCCCTAGGTTTTGTTCATTGTGGCAGAAGACTCCCTTCTGCATAATGGGAACATTATGGGAGGTTGAACGATGTTGTACCCTACCACCCTTTCTAGAATCTATTGAAGACACACGCAAGCTGCCTTCAACTCCATGTTGATGTGGGGTTCTTTGTCCTGTACACTCCATACCCCAGTCCTGGAGCTCTTCAAGATGAGCGCTCCAACATTCACGAGGTATCTCGGTACAAAAGAGCAGATCCGGAGGCGGGAATGAATTAAGAGCAAACTCCCTTTGGCAGGTTCTAAGTCTTAGGCTGACCTTAGTAGCTCCTTGTAGACCCAAGCTGAGTGGCTGAGAGAGATTCCGCCATAGCACAGCCTTCCTTGCCAGTCTTGTGTGGAGAAATGCCACCAGTCAGTAGAATCCTTATCTCTTCATGTCTGGAGTCTGTCCAGTTTCTCCTTTGAGCAAGTAATTTTTCTTGTGGAGCAGCAACTCGGAGGTTAGGTTAGTACTTCAGAGCATCTTCGTCAGCTGTGTACAAGATGAGCCATCTGCTGCTGTGATTTGTGTCATCCAAATGATTTCTCTCCACTCAGAGTTTCTGTTCAGTGGACAAGATCTTCTGGATATTTGTCAGAACAGAGGAAGTTCTTTCTGTGATTACTGGCAAGGGGCTACAGGGCTGATGTGATTAGTTCTCTGAAGGATGTGGACATCACTTTGCCCTGAGGATTCTCATTATGGTTCAAGAGCTTTGAGCAGTCTTTTTCACCTAGGAAACTCAGACCTCCTAATTGGGACCTTACTCTGGTACTGAGTAGTCTCACTCAAGCTCCTTCGAGCCCTTGCTTCAATCGTCTTACAGGAAACTGACGTTTGAAACAGTTTTCCTGCTGAGTTGGAGAGCTTCAGGTTCAGGCTTATAATGTAGACTCATAGTGGATTGGGGTCAGTAGCTTTTGCATTTGCCCCATAATTCATGGTTAAGACCCAAATTGTTATCTGTAATCTTCAAGAGTTTCTGCTTTGACCTGTCAAAGCACTGCATTGTTATCTGAAGGTCTCGTCACCAAGAGTTTAGGTGTTGTAGACTGTTTAACTACTCATCGTCGAGTTCTGTCACCAATTAGGTGCATGCAAAAATCCATGACACCAGAGGATTAGGTTCCTCCCTTGTACGATATGTTCTTCGGCCATGCGCTGCCGAGCATGCATCCGTTATTGGCAATTCTGTATACGCTGTTGCGAGTCAGTTGGCTCCCGAGTATCCTGTAATAAAGTCCAGTCTCCAGGACGTTGTGTCATTGCAAACCCAACATGGCGCAGTGAGTAGGATAAGGACCAAACCATGCCCCAGATACGTCGACCACCCTAGGCCACGCCGAGGCGTGCCTCACCTGCAATGCCAAGGGCCTTGTCACAGGCCGTCATGCAAGCACAGACGTTATTTGCAGACCAGCAGCGTGCCATCCGTTCCCTTCAGGATGCCCTTCCCGGTTCAGGAGCACGTGCCGGTAAAGTTCCTGTCTCTGCTGCCCCTGAGAAGTGTGAGGCGGTAATGTCTTCGGCAGCGCATGGCCGAAGAACATATCGTACATCCCCCCCTCAAGAATATACTTATACATGGCAAAAATAAAAAGGGGAAAAATACAAAACATATCGTACATTTTATAAGAACTTATCTGTTCATAGGATTTTGAATGCTGGTTCCTGACTGCATCACACCACTTTCACTTTCTTCTACCTGAAGAATGTTGTCCCCAGATCCTAGGACACTTTTTCCTTGGGTCTAGTGGTGGCTGTTCATCAAGTGTGACTCATCCAGTGTCCCTGGTGGGCCAGTTTGTATCTTGCCTAAGATGATTGTGTGGGGTAGGGAATGACAGATGATTGGTCTTTTTTTTTCTCTCTCTCTTCTCTGTTCTTCATACCTACAGACAGTTTGAAGAATAGACACAGCGTATGCTGAAACTTGCTTGATGCAGGTGAGCGTTGCAGCCATACTGTTACAGCACTTTTTACGTTCCACGCAACACACAAGTCTGCTTCTCAGTAGTTTCAACTCCTCTCTATAGCAAGGGGAGTGAGGAGTGGTGACAAACCTGTTTCTTGTGGCTAACATGGTTTGTTGCCTGAACAGATAGTTCTTTTTGACTTCCATGTATCCTATGAATCTGGACCTGTTTTGTTGTATTTAAACCCAGTAGTCTGAGTGTTGGATATCCACATATCTAACATCTCAAAGGTGTAGGTCCTCTTCTTTAGAATTCTCATTTCTAAGATGAATAATAAGGTGCGCCGAACTGTGTCTATCCTAATGTTAAGACCAAAGGTTTGTTCCACATATGAATAAATGACAAATTTTTAATGAATATATGTTTTTTCAAAGCTGACAAACCTGAATTCGTAACATTGACAACCCACCTCTAGCCATCCCTCTTAGGTTTCATTTTTTGGTGACAACCCACCTCTAGCCACCCATCATATATTTCATTTTGGGTTGGAAGACTTATGCATCGCTGGATTCAAGCGCAGTCTCTGGACTCCCTTCCACCTCAACTAAACATTGGATGCCAGATGTCACAGATTCCTTGCATTTACAATCTTTGATTGTTTTTCACTGGTTTCCAGCTGGCACTAAAAGATTCATCTTATTGTTAAGACGTCGGGTATGTTTCCATAGCGTAAAAATATTTTTAACACTTGAAGAAAAGCCAACCAGGACTGTTAGTGGCTACGTTTTAGTAGGCTGATAGAATTTGATCTATTAGTTGCCAGGGATTTAGTGCAAGTACTGTTTTTTTGCCTACCAATTGGGAGGGCAACCAAGAGAAACTGAGAACTAAGAACCATAATTAGTCTGTAATTGGCTAGTTGTTAGGTAGGGCTTGACTGGGAACTATATTGTCTACTATGTCACTCCAAGGGGTCACCTTTGTTAAGGTAGGTCATAAAGAAGTCTTAAGACTATTATGGTTCATGTGACAAAGCATGTGGTTGAGAGGGCACTCTGTGACCTTGTTGAACTTGGAAATAGCATGTGACAGTGTAAATGTAAAGTTGTATTCCACACATCCCAGGACACATTATAGTAGGCAGGAAAATGCTGCACTTTGCTTGGCCCATGGACACATCACATCATCTAAAATGATAAAATTTACAACAGTGTTTAGTATAATTAAAATTAAATACTCCATGTATGTTAAGTATATCTTAGTTTAACTAGACCACTGTTCTGATGAACAGCTATCCTAGGCTGGCCCAAAGGATTAGATATTTTTACGTGGCTAGGAACCAAGTGGTTACTTGGTATTTAAAGTAATTGGTTTTGTAGTAATTAAGGGTTTTCCACAAACTGAAGCGTGTGATTTTGATTACTTTTTACTGTAATCTAACAATTTGATTTTTTGCCAAGTCCTGTAAAAGAACAAAGGTGATTAATCCATGATAATTTTAGTGTACACTAGCTCTTGCCTGGGAGAATGAGAGGCATTACGGAGGTGTGCTTAGTGAGGTAATCTATGAAAGCATTCTATTCAGATTTGCTTTCTTCATAGTAAGTTCCTGTGCTTTATTATTATTTATGAAAACAATTGCTTCAGCAGAGTTAAGCTTGTGTAAAGTCTTCTTTATTCTTCTTATATTCTTGTCCCTGGGAAAAGATATTCTACTCTTGAAAGAAGTTTAAGGTTTTGGAATTCCTTTGCTGGGTGTGACTGTAATAATAGTTTTGCTCCAGTGCGGGGAGTGTTTTTTCATTTCATTTCCCGTTCTTCCTCGCCAGCATTTGTCACAGGGTTATTTTTAATTTTCTTAAATATTTGTTTAATGTCGGCTAATTTTTTGCATTACTTAGTTCCTTTACTCCAAGATTGGGGTCTGCTTTAGTGGTGAGATGGCTATAGATATTCTCTCTGCTTGATGGCGTTTGGCTTTGATTTCTGACATTTCTTCTAATGATCATTGACGCTGTTGGGGGTTAGTGCTGTCATATGCCTGGAAGCATCAAAAGTGAAAGAGTGGCATTGGCCACTGAGGAATTACTATTGCCAGTGTAATCCCTTAATTACCTAGAGAAAGAAAAGATTGTTGTTGATGCCTTTTGGACACAAGTAGATTGTGCTCATTGATGGGTACTGACCTAATACTTGTTTGCAAATTCAGCCCTGGACCTGAGCTGATAATGAGATGATACAGTGGCAACAATCTGACACTACAAGGTATTGACTAAACAGATGAAATATAATTGAAAAGAGTATGTGTCCAACCCAGCCCATTTAACTCTAGGTTTCTCACACGGAGCAGTCCTAGGTCCTATTCTTTTCATTTCTATGATTTTTCTGGAAAGCTGAGCCGCAAAGACAGAATGATATACATTTTTAGGATTTTTCCAGGGTTGTCCCTAATCCAGAATAATTTTACTCTGGAAAGATTTATTTGTGCGACAATTGTCTTGGAATGCCATAGGTTACTGTTGTACCTTGCTGTTGATCCATCATTGGAACCCCACTGTTCATTACCTCTGGCTCCTATTTCATCACCCTTTTTCAATATAAAAGTAGCTTTTTTACTGCTGAAGGCAGTTCATTCTCCATTTTCTAGTAATGAAAGAGTAATTGTCTTGATCGTTGGGCTCCTGCTCAAGTTCAGCCATTGCCATATGGATTTCAGACTCAGTTGCTGTATCTGGCAGATGGTTCCTTGTTAAGAGAATCCATCTAGTGTCACAGCCACACTGGTACTCTTCTCTACTTTCTCACCGTTGTCCCTACATTAAGGGGTCGGTTGCCAGATGTCTTCTCCTCTGCCTTCTACCTAAGGCATCATCCTCCACCAAACCTCCTCTCCTTTATCTTCCTTCACTGTATCTCACCAACTATTCTCTGTCTCCCTTTCAATTTACTTCCTCCAACAGGTTCCTCCCAAGCCCTCTTCACTCCCTCCTCCTCATCCATCCTCACCACATGCTTTAAAGGCAGCCATACACGTACGCGACTGGCGCGGTGATTTCATAGCGACTGCCACAAACCGGTCAGTCTTTATCGTGTATGGGGGCCTATTGATGCTAGTCCTGCCCTCCCGTCTTCTTTTCAGCATGTTGAACTGACTGGCGCGTCGGGACTCACGCCACAGGTGTTGGGAAGGACTGAGGCAAAGTTTCAACATGTACAATACCCTATTTCCTCGTGGGAGTCGGGGCAGTAGTGCTGTTGTGAAAGGATGTCGCAGTCAGTCAAGTATTTATCTCACGGTTTCATTCGTGAATTTTTTGGACTTGTACCGTGCTTGTGGAAAATACGAAGTCCAGATTATTCCCATTAAGTAAAAAGACAAGCAGCTTATGAGCAATTACTGGAATTATGCATAAAAATAGATAAAAGATGCAAACAGCTTTTGTGAAAGCCAAAATTGCCAGCCACCTTTCATGTTATCTTTTGACTAATATAAATTAATTTTAAATTAATTTGTAAAACATTTTAAAGGATAAACGTGGCGATAAAATCATTAACATTCTTAAACGACTGAATTTCACTAGTAAAAACTTTTGAGAGGAAATCTGCCCATAGTGATCCATATCACACCTTTCATCGATATTCAGGTTCATCATCTCCAGAGTCACTTAGATTCCTGTTATACGAAGTAAAGTACGTTTAAGAATTATACATTCCATATCACCTTGAGAGAGAGGGAGAAACATTCTGAAATGCAGGTAAACCTTTGGGTAGGTTAAATAAAATTAAAAAGCTGAAAAGTATATTGTATATTCAGAGGTCCTCCTAAACTATATGAACGGAATCCGTTACCCGATTACTGTACCTGAAGCAGCAATCAAAATTAGGAACACCCCAGTCATTCTTAAATAGTTTCTATAGTCTTCCGGGTTATTTTCCTTTAATTCTTTCATTTAAGTCATATGGTAAAACACCTCTATTAGTCATGGTTTCACCCACATTTTACGATTTTTCTTGCATATTTCATGCTCATATTCGTCTTGCAGGAGCTATTATCATTATTGCACTTATCTTCCTTTTATTTGGTGCCATGATTTAAAAACACTCACTTTATCAGGACACTACAGGACTGAAAGGAACACGGCCACTGCATATTAACTCTGCCCTCTCAAAATATGCGTAGAGCAAGTCCTCTGCGTGTATGGGCAATACCTAAGCGGACTGGAGCGCGCGGTAATAATCCCGGCAGGGACAAACCCCATGCCAGTCGCATATGTGTATGGCCGCCTTTACCATCTCAATCAGGCCTCTCTTATCACCTCTGTAATTTTTACTAAGCCTGCTCTTCTTATTTTGTCATTTCCCAATCTCTTAAGCAGCGATATTCCCATAATCCACCTCAGCATTCTCATCTTTGTTCTCTCAAACTGTACTTCCTCTTTTCTTCTTAGAGCCCATGTTTCTGCTCCTTACATTAAGACTGGTCTTATCACTGTGCTGTAGATCTTGACTTTTAGTTTGATTGACATTTATTTATTTCATATTACTCCAGCTACCTCTCTCCACCACCCCATGCAGCTTTTATCCTGTTGTTAACTTCAGTCTCACATCTTCTATCTTGGCTTAAAGTAGATCCTAAGTATGTATTTAAACTCTTCCACCTGTTTTATAATTGAGCCTCCTCTTTTATTACTATTATGCCTCTATCTTCCCTACTGCTCACCAAAACCTCTGTTTTAATTTACATTCACCTTGAAGCCACCTCTCTCATAAGACTCCTGCCACTCTCCAACCCTTCTCTGTAGGTCTTCCTCATTTTTGACAATAATCACCAAATTATCGGCATACAACTTCTCCCATAGCTCTTCAATTCCAGATCTCTTCACTTAGCTCATCCATGACAACACAAACAAAAATGGGCTTAATGCTGACCCCTATCCCTGTCTTGAAGTAGCTTCTCTCTGGAACTTGCCAAGACCAGCCAGTTGTTGAGGTATCTCGGTAGAATCCCATGAGCATGACCCCACTTGAAAGTAGAGCAAAGACCCTTGTGAATACCTGTTGGGCTGTAGTCAAGCCAAACCAAAGGACCTTGAACTTTAAGATCTCTCCGAGGCTGAAGCGAAGGAACTTCCTAGATGAAGGGTGAATTGGGATCTGGAAGTACACATCCTTCAAGTCTATTGACAGCATAAAGTCGTTCTCCCTTACTGCTGCCAGAACCGTCTGGGGTGTCTCCATCCTGAACCTTGTCTTCCTGGTGAATAGGTTCCGTGTAGAAAGATCTGTCACTGGCCTCCAACCACCTGTGGCTTTTGGAACCAGAAAAATGCAACTGCAAAACCCCGGTGAAGGATGATGTACTACATCCACTGCGCCCTTGTCCATCATCTTCAAAATTTCACCTTGAAGAGCTGGTAACTTTAGAGAACTCCAAGCATAAGCCAGGTGGAGGATGGGTTTGTCTGAGAGAGGGGGAGGAAAGTCGAAAGGCAAGAGACATCTGACCTGAAGGACATCTACTACCCATTTCTCTCCTCCATGCAATTGCCTTTTGGCCCAGTGGACTGCCAGACATTCCCCGACCCTCTACCCCTGCCTCTGGTGCCCCTACCTGGCTTCCAGGAATGAGACCGAAAGGGACGTTGTTGTTGTCTTGACCAAGAAGCTGAGATGTCCTCACAGAAGACGCCTGTTTAGTTTGCTTCTTCGGGGGAGACCGTCTATTTTGCCGTTGAGGTGGAGGAAGAGGATGAGAACAAACCTCCAATTTTGATACTGTCTGCTGGACTAGTTTATCTTTGGTATCAGTCTGCCTACATTTGATCACATCCTCTAACTGCGTACCAGGGAAGAAAAACTGCAACTCTAGGAGGTCCTCATTACTAAGCTAACAGTGACTTTGAATCTACTGCACCTGCTACATTCAATAAGGCTGCATCCCTTCTAGCCAGAAGGTTACCTCACAAAGTATTGCTGAGGTAGCCTAGGTAAGAAATGGACTTAGCTCCAGACTGCAGGAGTCAGATACAGGAGGTAGAGCTAACAGACCCACTTTCGGAGTGGCACGAAGCAATCTTGGCTACTGCAGTGGACCATAAGATAGAGGAAACAGTAGACTCCTTAGTGGAGGACTCCTGGGAGGAAAACGACAGACCTTATTTGTAACAGAGTTAGTCCAGGATTAAGGTGGTGTGGCACTAGCTGAACAATGTTGGTGGAATATTATTTCCTATGCCACAGGAGAGGAGAGAGGAACTTAGATGACCTACTGGATCGAAGTGAGCTATCCCCATCTGAATCAGGTCAATTATATCCTATTGTTAAGACCTCAGGTTTGTAAGCTATGAAAAATGCAAATTTATTAAAAATTTTGCCATTATTCTTTTTCCCCAACTACTGTTATTACTTTTTTGCTTGTTCTGTAATATATCATCTCAACCAGCTTAACCAACTTAACTGGGACTTTCCACTTCCTCAAACACCAAAACACTTTTCTTGGGATGCTATCATATGTTTTCTCTAGGTCTATAAATGCACAATAGAGCTCCTGATTTCCCTCCAGCTGTCTTACTATGACCTTCCTCCTCTCATGAATCCATACTGCTGTTTCCCAATCTTTACAATCTCCCTTAATCTCTCATCGAGTAACCTTTCTAAAACTTTCAATCCGTGCTCTGATAGTTTAATTCTCCGCTGTAGTTAACACAATCTATGACCTCTCCCTTCTGCTTGTACATAAATATACCATTAGACTCCTCCCAGTCCTTTTGCCTTAATTCATCTTCCCATATGGCATTTAGTAAATCCAGCATCCATTTCTCCCCTTCTGTACCTAGTAATTTGATCATTTCGATTTGGAACTCTGGTGGACCTGGTGCTTTACCACTCTTCATTTTACTCAATCTTCTTCACTTCTGTATCCTGTATCTCCATCACTTGTCCCTCTACCGTCTGTGCTTCCCCCATCTCCTCTCTCATTTTCAGTATGTAAAAGTTGTCTAAAATAGTCTCTCCATCTCTTCTTTGTCTTCATCTGTAGGCAATATATTTCCATCTCTGTCCTTTATGATGCCCAGTTTACTTGCATCCTGTCTTAAGTTTGAAATCTTATAGATATCTTTTCTTCTCTTGTGGTGTGTAAAAATATTTCATCTTGCAGTTCAGTCCAGGGTAGATTTTTGTTTGAAGACCAATTAATGACAATTGCATAAACAGCATCAGTAGGCCACCTGTAAGCAATACAGTTTATTCAATAGTGCCTGGAAAAGCTTATTATGGGGGGAATTTACAAATCCAATTGAAATTGGAGACAGTGCCAATGGTTTTTCAAAATTGTGTAATTAAGATACTAACTATGAAATTTCAATAATCTGTTTAGACATTCTTGACCAGATTCACAGTTAATGAGATTAATGTTCAGTTTACACGCTGATCCAGAGGGCTTAGATTTTAATCGCATTGCATAGTCCTATAAGTGTGCTTTTATTCTATTCGGTATCTTGCTTTTATATTCAAACGAAGTTAAACCAAGATTCTGGCTTTGTTTTCAATACATAAAAATTATTTACGCTAAGGAGATGTAATTATTTTGTTAAATACATCAAATCTACAGATTCTACATCTTACAGAATGACTGTGATTACAACAAAAACTTTCTTTGTATTACAAGTGGAGGTTCATAAAAGGAAGAAAATGAAAAAACTGTAATTGAAGTAGGTAAGTGTTTTCTTATGAAACTGAGTTGTACATTAGTAATCCATTAACCCTATACCTTCAGGCTAGGAAATAGGTGCTGGTACATTTTAATAGCTTAAACTGTTCAAAATATCCAGAATAATAATTGTTTTAACACAGGTTTTACATATTGGACCAAATAATGTGCATAACTAAGAATGATCCGCAGTAGTGAGTGAAATACACTTCTAACCAGAGAGCCATAGTGTCAGAAAACAAGGAAATTGCAAACATAGCTGAATGTCACTGGAGAAAAATGAAAATTCAATAAAACCACAAAATTTAGTACAGGCAGTCCCCGGTTATCAGCAAACTCAGTTAATGGCAATCCGGTTTTAGGAAGTGCCATGAAATTGGCGATTTATGGCCAAGTTTTGGTTATCAGCACCTGATGGTGCCATTAACCGAAACTCGGAGCCATAAGCGCAGTAAATCGCTAGTTTCGGTTAATGGTGGTTTTCGCTTACCACCCCACCAAGAACGGGACCCCCACTGATAACCGAGGACTGCCTTATATGTGAGTTGACTGCGAGTGCTAAGTAAATGTATGAATTATTTGCATGTTTTTCCTTCATAACTTTAATGAAGAGGTTATTATGAATAATTACATTCCTCTTATTCACATCTCCTCCTGGCAACAGTAATCTTCCTTTATTACGTAATATTCAAGGTCATGTCACATGATAATTTTTTATATACCACAATGAACAAAGGTAAAACAGTCTCCCAGGATTAATACGCAACCATTACTGGTGTACAGGAAAGCTCTTACATTCTCATGCTTGACTGGTAAGACAATAATGGAAAATAAGTGTTCATTTACACTGAAAAAAGACAATGGATAATATTTACATTTTACAGATTTTATTCAGATTTCATTTAAATATCATATAGAATTCAAACTGTTTGCACATAAATTTACAAAACCATTCTCTCAGCAGCAGACGAATCATCATTTTCTATGTAGTTGTCTTCTGCTAACGTCCGAAAGTGGGAGGAGTTTTTGAAGACAGAGTAGAGAGTGAAAAACACATGCAAGGACTGAATCCTACTTTTATAAACTGGGATGTCTAGCATAGCTGAAAATGAAAAAGAAAACAATGAATGTGAATGCAACATCATTATCTTGCTTAAAATGGTTCCACATACATAGGAAAGTTGAGGAAATTAAATCTATAGATGCAGGAGACAACATACAACATAAGCTACAGAAATAATTTTTGTCCACATAGGATTGCAGAGCCAAGATTAAAAGATAGCTAAAAGAAACTGCATTTGATAATGCAGGCTGTGTTTATCTGCAGACATATGCCTCTCGAAAGGCCATTGAAAACTACCAATTGTGTCCCAAATCTGTACATCTATTTCTCACATCACTCCATCAAGAAGCCTGTAGGAGGCTCGTAACATCGGCACACCTCGCTTAACTAAAGGTTGCTTGCAGTGTTCTTTGGTTTCCCCTAGCTTCATCCTCTAATTCCTGTGGGGATACCAACACTAAGCCTTTCATATATGGGTATCTTTCAGTGAATTCGATGGACAGGGAGTTACACAGATGGTGATGCCAAAGAAAGCTTACCCATTCTTACCCTGCCAAAGCTACCGATTATTCTTTTGGCTGCAATATAGAGCATGTCTGTTCTAATTTTTTTTACCAGCTGCAGGCTATTCTTGGTCATTGTTTGTGTCCTTGTGAATAATACTTTCTTAGTGCATATACTATATGATATTGGTGCAGTTTCATGTCCAAAAGTAATAGTGATTTGTGTTTGTGTTTTTTTGGTCTTGTGCTTTTTTCTTTGTCTAATGGAGAACAGACAAGACCAACATCATATGAAGGTTGTGGGTGACCTTGTAGTAGTGCCTTCAGTAGTGCTATTTCTGTTCTTGTCTTCTCCTGCCCTAAATGTGCTGAAATGGCTTTCTCAATGGAAGCATCACAAGAAAAGGATGAGGAAGCCTAAGAGGGATGCTTCAATTAGCAGAGACCCTATGCCAAAGCCTATGAGGGATGCTTCAATTAGCAGGGACCCCATGCCAAGTCCTTCCAGAACATTCTTTCCCCCTACATCCATCCCACTTCCATTGCTACTACTTCTTCCAAGAGGCTCAAACTGCAGTTTTGAAAGTGATTACTCCTCCACCAGATAGGAAAGGAAGGGTAAAAAACAACTAGGAATACCCATACAGCAATTGGAAGGTTTGGCCATCTTCATTAAGCATTGTAGGGCTCACCTCTTTCAGTGTTTTAACAGAACTTGGTTGAGCAGAGGGATGAAGAGCAATTCAATCTCTCACTTCTGACATCTACCTCTCAGGGGGTCCCTCCAATGACCATACATGTGGAAGTCCTCACCTCCTGTCACCTCTTTTGTAAGCACAGAGGTGACCGTCAAGAAATGTCATTGATCTCCCTTTGCCATCATCATCCTCATTCCCCTTTTCCTCATTGGACAAATCAAAGCTCCAAGAATAAGATGAGCAAGCACTCGCACAAGAGAACTTACTCCCCATGCTGGCACTCCTCTAGATGGCAAGGCAGATCCTACAGGTCCCACTCCAATTACAAATCTGCCTCCAGGAACAGTAGGAGTTCCGGCTTCTCCCTCCACTCTTGAGACAGACACCTTTCAAGGGAGCACTGCTTACCTCAAGAGTTCTTATCACCACTTGAGGATTCACAAGATTGCCATTCTCACTATTACCACTCTTGGTCAAGGTACTTGGGGGTGGAACAAGTCCTGTTACTCTTGTGAATTCCCATAAGGATGGGAGTCCATTCAACTTCTACCCAGTCAGTTCCTCGCTGGACGAGTGGTTTTCGCGCTCGGCTGCCAATCCGGTGGTCCGAAGTTCGATTCTCGGCTCGGCCAACGCAGAATCAGAGAAATTTATTTCTGGTGATAGAAATTCATTTCTTGATATAGTGTGGTTCGGATCCCACAGTAAGCTGTAGGTCTTGTTGCTAGGTGACCAATTGGTTCCTAGCCACGTAAAAATATCTAATCCTTTGGGCCAGCCATAGGAGAGCTGTTAATCAGCTCAGTGGTCTGGTAAAACTAAAATATACTCAACTTTTCTACCCAGTCAGACCAGTTGTGCTTCAGTACAAGGGCATGTAGGGGCTGGTCTTTTCCTAGCAGAGAGAGAAAAGTCACCCCAACTCCCCATCAGAACATTATTGACTAGAACCTCTGTCAGGATCCTAGTCAATACAGGGTTCACCTTTTATGCTCAAAAGCAGGAATGGGAGTAGGAGCACAGATCACTGATTCCTCCTAAAGCAGGGGAATCTCTAACATAACAAAGCAGAGCAACAGTCTCTGAAGGTCCTATCCCCCTTCAGAAACTCTTACCTTCAGACCTAGAGTAATAGTTCTAAAAGGTCATTATATTCATTCCAGTGCTTAATGATCTCTGGTGGCATCTTCTGCTTCAACTTTACAAGCCATCTCTCTTTTGGCACAAATAGTGGTGTTCCACCCCAGAAGCATTCCCATCGATAAAGTTACCTTGGTCAGTGCTTTCCCACGATGTTTTGGCAGAGGTGAACTGGCTGACTTATGGATTGACCAGTTCCCTCACAGCCATGAACTCAGGGTCTTCACGCTAGTCTTGGCCTCAGCACACTCCGAAGGTTTCCATCTGTTGCAATATCTAGACAACTGGCT
>NC_087202.1:121224250-121242742 GCF_015104395.2 Macrobrachium nipponense
GTGTTGGTTTAAAAGTACAATATGATACTAAGGTGAAGTTTACAATAAAAATTTGAATGCTATTAACATTGGCCTTTATCCCAAAAGAAAGAGTCATTGAAAGTTTTGAAAATTTAGTAGAAGAAGAGTTATCTTCACCTGAATTACTTCCGGTAATAGATTAATTTGAAGATACCTGGCTTGGTCGACCAGTTAGATGAAATGCTCGCTGTTCACCTTTGTTTGATGTAAGAATTTGGTCCTGCTTTGAAAGAGTTAAGAATGAACTCCCCAAGACAAACAATGCGATTGAGGGTTGGCTTCGAGCATTTTCTCAACAAGTTGCCGCTACCTACCCATCATTGTGGAAATTCATTGAATCCCTTAAGAGAGAACAATCTCTTAATGAAATTAAATTTGCAAAATTAAATAGTGGAGAAGAATGTGAAAGAAGCACCCAGAAATATAAAGAAAGCGCAAGACGTCTTAAGAAACTAGTTGACACCTTTGAAGAATATCAAGACGAGATCAAATGTCTTCGTGCAGTAGTCCATAATCTAAGGCTGTACCTAATAAAATTTCTTATTTCCTTTTTATGTTAGTATGCTCAAGATTTCATTACTTTTAAAGTGTCTGTTACCCTTTTTGTTTTTATCTTTTCAAGTTTTTAAGTTTTAATTGCTTTTAAAATGTCTGATTTGCTTTTAAAATGTCTGATTTCCTTTTTATGTTTGTATATTTAATTTTTAATTGCTTTTAAAATTATGTTTTTTTAAAATGAATTGTGCAAAGATATGTTAAGAAAACTTTAATAAATTTAAATTACATTTGTCGTTAATTAACATTAAACCTATTCGCTTATATTAATCCTATTCTCCTATATGGCTAGGTAAAGTGTGTTACGGACTTGAACAATGTTAATTTAGAAAAACGGCTTATTTGAATATTTTGTATTTCGATCAATTGTAAATTCGAACAATTATACATTCAAATATTTGGTTTTCGAAAAAAACTTTTTGAACAATTGCCTTTTGAATGATGGTTTTTTGAAAAATTGTCTGCAAATCCCATAAATAGCTGATTTAATGACACCAGACAAGCGCCATGAAACCAGATCACCAATAACTGAGTCGGCCGATAACTGGAGACTGCTTACCATTGAAATGTTAAAATGGCAAGTTGAAGTCAGCAAGAATTGAAAATTTCTCTACTTTCCTATGAAAAACATTTCCCAAACATTTTATACAAGACTGAAGATTTATTAACTTACCATAAAAATTATTTACAAAATAAAGTATCATTATATCAACTTTTGTCTCACCTTGTAAAACTATTGAAAAATTATATATTAAAACAAGGGAAGATATGGAACATTTCACACGATTCCCTGTTGAGACTCAGATACAGGCAGTCCCTGGTTGTTGGCTGACTCGGTTATCAGCGATCCGGTCTTATGGGGCATGTCTAGCGACCACAACGGGTTGAGTCCCGGTTATAGGCGCCATAAGGATGGTTCTTAAGGCGCGCCATAAGGGTTCTTATGGTGCATCATAAGGCTCGCCATAAGGGTGCTTTGATAACCAGGGGTTGCCTGTATTTTTAAACACACACACACATATACTGTATATTTATAAAACAGGTTCTGATGTAAGAAAAATAAAAGACAATACATATACTATATAGATAAACTCATACAAATGACTAGTGTACAGGTATTACATAAAAGATTGTAATGCAATATTTATTAAATTCCCTCTAGTTTTGACTATTAAAGTGCTAATAAAAATTTTAAAGATCTTGCTGTATACCTATACGTTAGAAAAGTCAGTAGGAGGTGAAAGTAGAGACAATGCTAGTGAAATGTAAGGTGAATATTTCTGCATTTGTAAGATAAAAGAAAATTGCATTAAACTGGATGAAGTTTGATTTTATGTTTTGTTCATGTGCATTGAAGCCTGAGTTGCTGTCATCATAAATGGCTCAGATGATTATGAACTACATAGTAATTTCTGAGGCCTTAAGATGTAACTGTATAACCTTAAAATCTTGGTGTGTAGAGTTATTAGTAGAAAGGTGAATGCCAATTTGGTTTAATGAAATGTGATCAAATCGGAGCACAGCATGTTTGGCGAATACCAGTTTTTTTGCATCGAGAAGAAATAAGTGAAATTTGAAAGTTTTATGGAAACAAATTTTTATTTCTATATTGGTTTGGTTGAGAATATCATAGATGCTTAGAAGTTTCACAAATCCATAATGGTGAAGTGTTTAACTGTCATGTTGTGTCTCCAGATTAATTTTATTTTGAAGTTTTTTTTATGATTTGTAGTGCTGTAATAAAGGATCTATCTTTAATGTATAAGGTGGCTTTAAAGCTACTGTATATCTCTCATAAATAATGCCAAAATGCAATAATCTATTAAATTTCAGAATGTTGATGTCCTACCCACCAGATGGAAAGACTTTTATGTAAATTTTGTGTTATAACTTGTGACCTTTTAGATTAAGTGAATTCGTCTTTTTCGGGGCTAGTGTTGGAGTATTACTTTCTATCCTTGGAAGCAGTTATTCACTATGCTCTTGAATCTACTTCTTTTGTGCTTATTTAACTTGCAAAACACCTTGTGACCGCAGGGTGGTGCTGGAGCCACTCCAGCCCTTCATGATGGGCAGTTGGGACCTTCTTCATCTAGTGTTGGTGATGATTCTAGTAGTGATTTAAGAGGAGCAATGAGGGATGGGGTAGAGGATGATGATGCAGTGGAACAATTTGGGAATAGTGGGGATGGTGATGGTGATGGTGAGGTTGACGATGAAGATCCATACCATCCTGGGCCCTCACATGCTCCACCTCCCCCTCACCTTGCCCCCACATCCCCACACCACCAGGGTCCTTCCCACTTTCAGATGAATGGGTCTCAAGGAGACGAAACGGATGAGGAAGGAGGCATGGCGGAGACAACTGTAAGAATTTTATGTCGTGTAGCAGCTGTCTCTAATTTTCCATTATTGCTTTATTCACGTTTGCAGTGTGACCTTGATTTCATTCCCCTTGAGATGCGATCAATAATGCCTTAGAACTTAGCTGTATAGGTTTAGAGAAAACTGTGTGTGCTGGTTTACTGTTACCTATCCGTTACAGACTTTGCGATTAATTCTCTCAAATCTTCTTAAAGGACAGGAGGAGCTGTTAATGAGTTAAAAACTGCATTGGTACTGACACATCACAGGTCTGAGATGTGCTAAAACATGCTGCTAATACAGTTTTATTTTATTGTATAAAATGCACTTTTCTCATAGATTTTTGTGCCTTTACAGCACTTGGCCAAAGTACTTGTTGTTTGATGCCAGTTATGCATGGGGTTCAGTGAAATTCTAAAAGTTTTATTTTATTTGAGCTGATTCAGAAAAGGCTGAGAATTCATTCAGTATTGATATAATGAATGCATGTCCTTACACTTTGGATGCCACAACTACACTATGTGATATCAAACCCAAAAGTGAATTCTGCAATTGGAAATGGAATTTGCACTCCACTTGGTGACAATATCTACCAATGTCGGATTATTTGTAAACACATACGTACATTATGTGACGTGACCTCACTTTTCAATGTATCTATGTTAACTTCCTAATATATGTTATTGAAGGGTTTGCTGCAGTTCATAAATCCACATCTAAACATCTAATCCAAACTTCAACATAAAGATTCTACAAACTAAATTGAAATTATGAAATTAAGACCCACAATTTAATGTCACCTTTATATTTACATAGTTTAGAATACCTTAGCATTTTGTCACTTATAGTTTTTTGGGGATGCCATTGATTGTATGTAGACATAATTAAGAGAAACTGGAATAAAATCCAGAGCAAAGGCTGAGTATTCAATGGAGAATTAATGACAATACCTTGATCTCATGAGAGATAATGATGGTATAGGATATAAAGAAGGTCATCAAAGAAAAAACAAGCAAAGATAAAGATAATTCACCAGGACATAGCTATAAATAGGGAAATAGGCAGATGTATCAGCATCACTCTCAATAAAAATAGGGGGATTAGATGATCTTTAAGAGAGTAAATAATCGCACAAAAATTAAGCCTTAGTGACAGATATCAGAAGAAGCAAAATCAAATTTGCCAAAGTTTCGGGGGGGAAAAACTGACGAGAGATGGGTAACATAGGCTGGTGTATTGTAAAAAGTAAGTTCATTACAATATGAAAAGATGCTTGAGTAGTACACAAGTTACCTGTTATAGTCATGATATGAACAGTAATGTATTTCAGAATGTATAAGTAAAGGCTGTAGGTAGAATAAGGCAGAGTACACAGTGGATGGTGTAAAGCACATGTAAGTTTTGTGTGCAAACTACCTTGGAAAAAAGGAGGAGTATTATCGTCCATACAGTCCTTGTGCATCTTTCTAAACTCAACAACACTAATTTGAAAATAATAAGAGAAGATATAGATTGGGTAAAGAGACCTAGGGACAGGTAAAAAGAAACTCCAGTGATAACATTGTCCAAGGAAGAATAAAAGAAAAAAGATAGAAAGCTGAAACAAATCGTTTTCCAGGATAATATTTCACTAGTATAACAGCTTGCTATTGTTATGTTGAGGTTATTGACATTTAAATAACTGCTTGATGGAAGTTTGAAAAGTGAATATCAACCGAAGAGGCTTTTGCAAGAGTAGCATTGGTGCTTTTCAGGTAACTCCCCTCTGTGAGAGAAGAATAATGTATCATGCATCTTCTTCAGCATTTAATTCGTTCTACCCATCAAATGGGTTGCATTCTTATCAAACAGATTTTGTCAGTTAATTTTAATTCTAATCATGGACTGTCATTGACCCAGCAATCCATCCAGTTTTATGACAGTCATTCATTAATTTAGTACTGTGATTGAAATATTAGTATGTTTAGTTATTGCACAAAAAAATATTAGGCCTGCTTTTTGTTAATCAGTTTTTTTACTTTACTGGTTTGATTGTTAATTATGAATCTTTTACCTTTTTATTCTGAGAATTCATACTTTATAGTCTATGTAAACAGTAAATTTACCTTAGATAGTTTAGTTCTCTGCACATTTGGATGCCCTAAATTAGATATGATTTTCTCTGTCAGTTACAGTTTTATTCATCATATAACTGACTTTTGATCTAGACCAGTGACTATATGCTTTTTTGGTAATTGTCTTCAATTTATTTGCTTATGGTATACTGTTGTAGAACTTCTGTAATTGCTGTACAGAAATTGATTTACATAAGATTATGATTAAGTCCTTGTTTTGTACTTCCTTTATGTATTATTTTAACAAAATTCTTTCATGCTTATTGCAAATTAATGGTGATGCAACTAACAGGAACTGATACAAAGTAGCAAAAGGTTTATGTTTCAAGAGGAAAATTTCCCCAAAAGCAATACAGTAGAAGACTTTGATTGGAGGAACATGAATAGAAAACAACACCTTAGTGAAGGAGTAAAAAATTGTTGACATGTTCTAAGATCATCTTACCTGTACCAGAGGTGGTGTCAAGTGATACTTAGTGCTTTCTTCCCACACTAGTATGTAGTATACTAAAATGATATCACACAATTGCTCAGCAAAAGAGATAGCTCTCGAAATAACACTCAAAATGTACACCAATTTCCTTATTTCCTTGGTTCTCACTAACACCTGTTATTTTTTCTTGGAAAAAAGAAATTGTTCAGGATAAATTCCTATGCTTATTTTACTCCCTTAGTAAATACCAAAGGAGTGTGTAGAATTTTAGACTTTGTCTCTTATATTTTATTAATTTTGGTGTTTATGTACACAACACAACAGGAATTTCCACTCTCAGTTGTGAATACCCAAATGGCAAGGGCACTTATATTTATGCTGGTCTGCTCCTCAGCTGAGGGAGGTTATTATTTTTTTTTATTTTGATGAGTAGTTGAGAGTTTCCTATTGTAAAATCAGAAATGTTAATGATATGTTCATGGATACCGTTGTCATTCATTCTTTGATGTTGAAAAATAATCTAAATACGTACTCGTTACCCAAGTTTGTTTTACCCATGAACAGCATTTATTCATATTACCTTGATTCAGTGCAGTCAACAAAGACATCTTGAATCAAGTTGATTTCTTTGCTAGGATGTCTTTGCCCATTGTGAGCTGTACTTTGATAGAACCCTTCCATATTTTGCTTTTGGCAATAAATATTATATGGTGTTGAAACACTTGTTGATTATAATCATCTAATGGAGCGTGGTCTTCTTTAGATGAAGCTATGAAGTTTGTATATCGGTATGTATAATATGGTACGGATTCCCTTGGTTACACAGTGCTATCTATCAGACTGACACCGTTAAGAATTAAAATTTTAGGCTGTGCTATCTATCAGACTGACACCGTTAAAAATTAAAATTTTAGGCTAACTTTCAATCCCTGCTGTATTAAACAAAAGTATATCTTCCTTCTTAAATTCAAGTTCTTTATATGTACAACAGAGTTCGTGTTATTGTACAAATGTACAGTTTCCTAAACATTTTTCATATAGCTCTGTGACCATTACCAAATAAATACCAATAATTTTGTTTTACAAGATTGTTGAATTCATGCTCACAGAGATGACATATAAGGATAACTAAAATGAAAATCATGTCACTTCTCTGTACCGTATTTTAAACAGTTCAGTGTGATAAGTATATCTTAGTTTTACCAGACCACTGAGCTGATTAACAGCTCTCCTAGGGCTGGCCCAAAGTATTAGATATTTTTATGTGGCTAGGAACCAGTTGGTTACCTAGCAACGGGACCTACAGCTTATTGTGGGATCCGAACCACATTGTATCGAGAAATGAAATTCTATCACCAGAAATAAATTCCTCTGGCTCCGCGTTGGCCGAGCCGAGAATCAAACTTCGGACCACCGGATTGGTAGCCGAGAGCGAAATGCACTCGGCCAACGTGGAACTTCCAGTGTGACAAGCACTAAATAGTTACCTATTAAATAAATTGGTCTTTGTTGTGAAAGGCCTCTCCAGTCTAATAGGCAGTAGAGAAAGCTTTTGTAAAGTCGGGCTAGTCTTTAGATTCAGATACTATATATTAAAAACTAAAGTGAGAACTGTAAAGTTAAAATGCAAACTTTTTTCATAACATGGTAAGTAAGCTTCAGTGCATCTCTCGCCCTTTCTCAGTTTCAACTTCTCTGTTGTAAAAAAGTGTCTTGCATGATTTATCTGGTTTTTACTTTGTACTAAGCCCATGGTGTGGAAGCTGACACAATAATAGTTAATGTAATTTTTATGGTGATAATAAGAAAGTGTACAGAAAGAGAAGTAGAGTCTGAGGAGTCATTAGCATATTTTTCTATTTGGGATCTTCCTTGCTGCATTAAACAAAGGCAAAAAGGAGAGGAGTATAGCAGAATACTGTTTTGCCTGGTATTCACTATGCCCATTATGATTATTTATCAGTAAAACCTTCATAATTTCATCATGGCTGTCTCTCAGTATATAGGTATATACATATATTTTTTCCTCATGGCAAAAAGTAACATTCTTACTTTACTTTTAGCACAAGCCAAGTTACTATTACATTATCTGGAATGTGTTAATCCTAAATAAAAGTAACATAAATGATTCCTTCTTTTAGGGTATTGATGAAATGAGTGGTCATGGACAACCCTTACCACTAGCACATCCTGCAGGTGAACCAGGAGGCGATGATGATGACATTGATGACGATGATGACGATGGACATGCTCCACCTCCTGAAGGGTGAGCGGCTAATGTATGACATTTTCCTTGTGATGAACACCTTACAGCCCCCCTGTAAATTTTTAATACTACTGGTTTTCACTTGCATGGGTATTCAGATATTAAAAATGAAGCTATGAAAGAGTCACACAGTTTGTTATTACAGTGAGTGGTGGTTCTCCAGACTAATGAATATGCCAATGTAACATGATCATTTAGTTTTTGTGAACAGGAGAAAATGGCATTCAATTTTCATATGTTAGTTTTTTTTACATATATGAAACAACCAGATAAGTTTCATGTAACCTGTCTACCCTTTAGAGTAGCCACTCTCATCATGTCTGCCATTGCCACTGCCACTTTGGTATTATAATAGTTCACAAGTTGCCCACAATTATTGACATGATTTCTGTTGCAACAGAGATGTTGGTATTTTGGAGAAATTCTACCTTTTGTGTGTTAGCGTAATCACTGTACATATACACACACAATTATGTATAGGTGTGATGATACATATACAAGACAGCTCAAAAGTGAGACTGTATAAGGTACATTAAAAATAAAAGCCTAATATTTAAAGGAGAATCAAGCAGGGGAGGAAATTGAAAGAACAATGGTAGGAGATGAAGAATATCAAGCAAGTGAAGAATAAAGTACCATAAGATAAGATTCGTACGTACATTAACAAACAGTTAGGTTAACATTAACATGAGAAAAGGGCAAGGCTCACAAAAATATTCAAACATATGACCTAGACATAGGCCAGGTCGTGGCCTAGTACCTGTACAAGCTCACTTTGACCATGCCACAGATGGGTAAATGTAAGAGGCATGTAAAACAGTGCATACTATAGAGTACGTATTCTGTATATTGATTAGGGTTGGCTGGCAAAACCACCTCGGAGAATGTGATGCACCGTTGCTGTTCTAGCAGGATATTCAGGCTTATACTATAGGGAATTGCAGTTGCTGTATTATATAAAAAATATTAGATTATAGCATGCTGTAATTGTGCAACAATAAAGCTTACAAGAAAAATGGTCTTGGTTTCCTCCTAGGCAATACGTAGCATCTAAAATGTTATTTATTAATATTATTGAAAGTGCAAATCCTAACATTTTTATTATATTTCCATAAAAGTAGCCTGGCAAATTACAGAAGTAGTAATGAAGAATGAATATTGTAGTATTCTATATAATGATGACATGCATTTATCTTTTCAACAGGGCATACGATCCAGCAGATTATGAGCACCTCAGCGTCAGTGCCGAAATTAGTGAGCTCTTTTCTTACATCACCCGCTACACACCTCAGGCAATTGAACTAGAACACCGATTAAGGCCATATATTCCAGACTACATTCCAGCAGTTGGAGACATAGATGCTTTTATAAAGGTAATTCTGGTCATTTTGTAGATTTTTCTAAAAATATTTTTAAAAAGTCATGTACTGTATGTGTTTACCATATTTGCGGATTTCTCTCTGGAACATATAGTAGTACCCATTATTCACCGAATATTCTCCTATTTGCTGTATTTTTCTATGAGAATTATCCACAAAGTTTATTTTTAATTTTTATCAATTTCATCATAAAATGCACTTTTTGTGGTAAAACTATTTAAAAAAACTAGGTATAAACATTTTTAATGGGGTTTTCTGGAGTTTTAACAAACAAAATGGGCAGTTTAAAGCATTTTTATAGGGGCTTCAACTATCCGTGGATTCTAACTATTTGTGGGGGGTGTCTGGTATGCAACCCCCGCGAATAAGGGGGAACACTGTATCCCATTTTTAGCAAAACCTTTTATACAGACCCAGCTGTTTACATTTGCCTAGTCCTACGATCAGCAGTTCCTCAGACATAATCCAAAAGAAAACAAGATTTTCCACCTGGCAGGTAATCCTCTTGGTGGCACCTCTAGTGACAATAGCAGCAGTTAAATCATTCCATGTTTTGTCCAGACTTATGGGCTGCCCTAGAACAAGAGCCTGTGCCAGCATGTTGATGACTTTAATCTATAGCTAACTTGTCCAGACGTATTCCAGGAAGTGAGGGGTTAGGGAGTGGGCATTTATTTTGTAAAAGGATGGGTCTGTATTAAATAACAGATATTATTCTTAAACCTATTCATTAAACAGTATACTACTGTGCTGATAATATAGTGTAGGGCACAAGCTGCTATTAGATTTGTAACATGGAAATCATCTCGGGAATACATAATCATTGGTCAGTAGGGAAATGACAAATTTTTAATCAAATTGTATTTTTCATGGCTAACAAACCTTAGGTCTTAATAATAGGATAATCTTCTAGTGCCAGCAGGAAACCGGTTAAAAACAATCAAAGATTGTAAAGCAAGAAATAAATTTTTAGTTGCTTTTCATTTGACCTACCAGTGTTAATGTGTTACATTTTTTAGCATCATGGTCAATTGAATTTTGTTGTTTAGCGACGGTTTAATATAGAATAAGCTTGCTGTAATCACGCTGAAATAGCTTGAACCAAAAATATTATGAATCAAACCATCTAGTATGATTCCATATTTGATTGGGATAGTACTAGTATGTTTACAGAACATAGCAATCTATGAAACCAACAGAATACAAACTCAAGAACAAAACAGCACCAAACTGCAGTTCACAAACTTAATATGGGTCAGTAAATAAATTATAATTCTTTTGTCACACTCAGAATATCTTCAGATGAACTTTGTATTACTTAGGCATGCAGTAAAAATAATCTTTTAACAAAAAATATACATTGTTGTTACTGATATCTTGAAAGGTGAATTTCTTCACCTCAAAAGTACAAGTGCATGACTGTTGGTGTTACTACTACTACTAAAGCTTTTTGTCTTTTTTTCCAGATCCCACCACCTGACGATAAGCCAACCCTTGTTGGCCTTGAAGTGCTTGATGAACCAAGTGCAAAGCAAAGTGATCCAACTGTACTGGACTTGCAGCTCCGTGCTTTAGCCAAGCACACAACAGCAAAGTCTGTTGTAAGTTGCAGATTAGATCTCATTTTGTGAGGAAGCATTGTTGAACAAGGAAAAATTTAAATGTTATCCACAGTCATCCTTAGCTCTAAGTCTCAAGTCCATCATGAGGAAAAAATTTTTTCATGACTTTCAAGGTGTTTCATATATAATTACGTAATTATCTTACAACAAAGGTTGCTTTAGATGCTTGAAAGTGATGTGAAATTGATAAGAGCAAGTGTTTTCATAACTGGTCTTTAATTCCTGTACTGGAGCTATTTTTTAAATGACAATTAACAGGAGGATTGAGAACCCCATGGATTCACTACTGTGCTTGAGCCCTACCGTTTACTAAAGCATTAAAAAAGATTACTAACCAAAAGATTTGCCAAGATGACAAAATGCCAAATTTTTAATCCACAAACTACCCCTTCCAGGGGTGAGAGAAATATTTTAAGTATTGTGTAAACTCCACTGTCACCCACTGATGATATAATTATATTTTTTTAATTTTCAGCCAATAAAGACAGTGGAAAATGCAGAGAAGAATCCCAAAGTTATTGAAAAGTGGGTTCGAGATATCAGTGACCTGCATAGAGCAAAACCTCCCCCGACTGTCCATTACAGCAAGTAAGTTTTAGTTTATATTTCCTCCCAATACTATAGTAGGGACAATTGTGTCTTGAGTGGCTAAGAAGTGTGTGCAAGCTATGTCCAGTGGAGGGGAGTACTATGGTAAAGAAATGTACTAAAATTTGAGAAAATAAGATGGGTTACAAAAGGATTGATCAGGGAAGAATAGTGTTAGTTTAGACAAGGAAGTGGAAAGTATGGATCAAATGTTTATTCGTAAAAATGCATGGGAGGAATTTCAGAGCAAAGTAAAGGGGAGAAGCTAAATGGAACACTATACATAGATCTAGCAAAACCTTGTGAAGAATTTGTAAATGCAATATGGAGGGCATTGATGATCTCTGTTGTAGAAGATACTGTAATTTAATTGTGATTAAGAAGCTTTAAATGGAGCGGAAACTGCAGGTAAAACTATTTAAGCAAGAGTGTGATTAGTTTGGGTAAGTGATTTTGAAATGTGGAGTTTTTTTATGTCTCCTATGTTATTTAACATCCTTATGGAAACTGATACAAAAGAGAGAAAAAAATTAGCCTTTTGTGCAAAGTTTCAGGATATGAAAATTCATCATGAACTGAGTGTGAAATAGGTGATGTTTGCATTTGATATATAGTACAGAGTGGATATAAAGAAGAGCAACTGCAGAAACTAGTGAGTGTGTGAAATAGGAGAAAATTATCTGCAAAAGATGGGGGAGAAACTTTTCGTGTCTGTGGAAGCCAAGGTGGGAATGCATGAAGGGATGACTGAGATTAGTACTTTCCTTCATGGGTCTGAAATGTGGATGTTGAATAAGTATCAAAGAAAAAAATCTGACACTGCAGAGATGAAATGTAGTAGCACAACAGTAACTGAAATAAGAAATGTGGAGTTCTGTAGACCATATGGTAAAAGGGTTAGTACTGGAGAAGGGGTCTGTTAGTGTTTTTGAGATGGTTTGATTATGTGAAAAGTAAAGTTGAATTCATAAATGCATTGCTTCTATCGAAAGTTTAATAAATGGTATAATTTCAGGCGAATGCCAGATATTGACAGTTTGATGCAAGAGTGGCCTGGTGAAGTGGAAGAACTTCTAAAGGAAGTTAGTCTTCCAACAGCTGCATTAGACGTAGAACTGCCTGCATATGTTGACATTTTATGTGGTAAGTACTATAAGTGTAGACCTTTTTTTACTTGTAAATCAGTTTATTCAAGTCTGGTGTAATTACCAGTGCTTTACTTAATTTTATTACATACAGTAGTACCTCGAGATACGAAATTAATCCGTTCCGAGGCGGCCTTCGTATAATGAGTTTTTCGTATCTTGGAACACATTTTACATGTAAAATGGCTAATCCGTTCCAAGCCCTCCAAAAACACCCCATTAAATTTCATAATAAAGCTAAATTGACCTATAAACAATGAAATACTACAACAATTTGGACCATTCAATACCTAAATTAAGAATAAAAATCCAAACCTGTAAATAAAGTGTATAATTAGTGTACAAGAAATATTATTACTGTAACGTAAAATGTCGAAGCTTACCTTTCGAGTGAGGCTATCTCCGAAAGTGGCGGCAGAGGAGGAGGAGGAGGACAAACGGCAGATAACGTACGTACGTACGTACACTTAACTTTACAAAAACACAAAAAATTTAAGGAAAATTATAAAAATAAAATTTACGAAAAACATTAACAAAACTGTAACACTTACAAAAATCTAAGAATTACGTAAATAAATTTTTTTTTTCTTTTTTTTTATTTTTAACTTTTATTTTTATTTTTACGTAGGCTTTTTTTTTTCTTTTTACAGAATTTCAACTTCATCACCACTTTCAACGTTCTGTTTTTCATCACTTGGTTCTTCCTTTTTGCTTTCAACTTTCTGTTTTTTATCACCTGGTTCTTCCTTTTTGCTTACTCCTGCTAATGCTGAAGGCCTCTTTAAAAAATAACTATCCAAGGAAGATTGCTTCTGCCTGCTTTTGACAATGTTCCTGAAACGACTCAGGCAAACGTCATCGAAATTACGGCAAGCATTACGACCTGTGTGAGCCTTTTCGGGGTGTCTTTTTTCTATGAACGATTGCACTTTATGAAAAGCGGCTAAGACCTCCTTAATTTCTGCCGTTGTCATAGGCTCCTCCTCTTCATCGCCGCTGCTGGAGAACTCCTCTTGAACGACGTTATGTTGCATGGCCTCCAACTCCTTCAGGTCATCCGTCGTAAGCTCCTCTTGGTGCTTCTCGAGAAGGTCGTTGATGTCGTCCTCGTCGACGACCAGCCCCATGGACTTGCCGAGTGCAACGATCTCGTCAAGATCTGGTTCCAAAACAGTTTCGGGATCGTCAACTGTTTCGGACTCAGTAGCACCAGCTTCGCCCACGTCGAATCCCTCGAAGTCTCGGTCGGATATGGCATCAGGCCAGAGTTTCCTCCACGAGGAATTCAAGGCTCGCCTCGAAAACCTCCTGCCATGCTTGGTCAGATGAGTCAGATGCATATGACGATGTCAAAATGCTCCTTCCAAAATTCCCGCAAGGTAGGTTTGTGGTATCGGTGATGTCGAAACATCTTTTGAAAAGATGTTTCGTGTACAGCTTCTTAAAGTTGCTATCACTTGCTGGTCCATGGGGTGGTGTTTGGGCGGAAGAAAAAGAATCTTAACGAAGGAATACTCCGCTAGGATATCTTCCTCGAGGCCAGGAGGGTGGGGAGGGGCATTGTCCAACACCAGCAGACATTTCAGGGGGAGGCGCTTCTCTTGCAAAAAACTCTTCACTATCGGGCCGAAATAACACAGAATTTACCCACTCTGTGAACAAATAAAAGCCTCGTTACCCAGGCTTTTGCATTAGCCCTCCACATCACTGGAAGCTTCTCCTTCAACCCTTTGTGGCCTTGAAGGCTCGAGGAGTCTCGGAGTGATACACCAGTAGGGGCTTCACCTTGCAATCCCCACTGGCTTGTTCGAACAAAGTGCGAGCGTAAGCCTGTCTTTCATAGGCTTATTGCCCGGTAGCTTCTTCTCTTCCTCCGTGATGTACGTCCGACGAGGCATTTTTTTCCAAAAAAGGCTAGTCTCATCACAGTTGAAAACCTGCTGAGAACTGTAGCCTTCCTTGGTCATCATCTCGTCGAAAGTCTTCTTAAATGCTTCGGCGCTTTCGTGTCCGAGCTGGCAGCCTCCCCATGACGCACCACCGAATGGATGCCAGTCCGTTTACGGAATTTCTCGAACCAGCCATGCGAAGCCTTGAACTCTGGGGTTTGCGTTGAAGTCCCTTCCCTCCGTCGTCTTCTGCCTGCGCAATCAAATCGCCGAAAATAGCACTGGCCTTGTGAGCGATTGCCGTCTCCGTTACTGTATCGCCAGCGATTTCTTTGTCTTTTTATCCAGACGAGGAGCAGCCGTTCCATCTCGTCGTGCACATGGCTCCTCTTGCTGGACAAGATAGTGATGCCCTTCGATGGTGTAGTTGCTTTGATGCATCCTTCTGTTTAAGGATGGTGCTTATTGTCGACGGATTACGGCCGTATTCCTTTGTGATCACACTCAATCGCATACCAGCTTCGTACTCTTTATGATCTCCATCTTTGTCTCCAGAGACAGCATGCGCTTCTTTCCGTGAATTTCAACTTTCTTGGGACCCATGACTACGTTAATTTACGTAAAGTTACACAAATACGTAATAATACAGTCTTCGCACAACACGATAATATGTACTGCAACGAAATCACTAACGAATTTACGTTACTAAACGAAATCGTTGGAGCGAACGAATGCCAAATGCGTACGGTAAAGTTTCGGGTGCGAAGTGGCCGAGCTAAGGCACGCCAACACGTACGTATAGAAGATGCATGATGGGAGGGATGCTGTCCAATCAGAGAGAAGGATTCTCATGGCTGGCTAGCATCAAGGAACCAATGGGAGAGCAGGAGGATGGTGGCGAGTCTACGATAACTAAGATGGCGGCGTGCGGCGCGAGTTTCAAAATTGTTATGGGGCGAATCTCGGACTTTCAGAAACCTTTCGTATCTTGAAAACTTTTCGTATGTAGAGCAGTAAAATTTTTCGTCTTTGCTTTCGTAACTTGGATTTTTCGCAAGTTGAGCCTTTCGTATCTCGAGGTACTACTGTATTTATAACATTTACACACCCTCTAGAATTAAATTGAATAAATAATTTAGGCCAAAGGCCAAGCACTGGAACCTATGAGATCATTCAGGGCTGAAATGGAAATTGACAGTAAAAGGTATGAAGGGTGTAACAGGAGGAAAACCTTGCAGTTGCGCTATGAATCAATAATTAGGAGAGGTTGGAAGATAAGATAGAAGAAGAGAGAATACGTATACATACCTCTTAAAATCATAAAAGTCCCTACTGACTTGGTGAATCATCCTGGAATTTTGCATGCACCTCATATATTCTGTTCCTTTAAGTGTCTTGAACCCAATATATTTGTCTTCTGCCTTCTTATATGCTATTTTCACTTCCTTATTGATGATCTTACCCAGTTATTTTGTTACATCTGCATACTGAGTGAAAAATGGGATAAAAGATGAAAATATGCTGACAGGAGAAAATGTAGTGTATGGAATATTTTGACAGGATGTTAAAGAGAGGTGTAGAGGTGAAACTGAACAGTAATGCAAATGACTGTTCAAGAAACAAGAAATGCAATTAAAGAGGTGTAGAAAGGCAGCATGGGTTGATGGAATTATAAGTGCTTTGCTATGATACAAGTCAAAAGCATAATCAAGTGCATGGCTAATGTGTAAAAGGTATTCTTGATGATAGAAAGATGAGAGATAGGTTCCCAGGAAATGTATATTAAGAATAATGATTCCTTTGTGTGAGGGTAGAGGTGATGTGAGTGAGATTTTAAGAGTTATGCTGTTGTAACACATTGTTCAGTATACTACCTGGGAAGGTACTGTATCGTCAAATTGACTGAAAGAAAGATGACAGAAGGAGAAGGAGGCATACATAGATCTGTGTGAGTAAAGCTATTTATAAACATGTCAGTAAAGCTAATAAAATTGCGCAAGATTTAATAATAATTATGGAGGGTAGTGAAGATGTATGATGTGAAAGTGACAGAGTTGCAACACAGAGTAATGAGAATGTATGGTGTAGGGCAGATGTCAGTGAGTGATGAAAAATCTTTATGAATGTGCATGTGTTGGACTGGCCATTTTACTGTACTGTCTAAAGAAGGATTAACTCCTGTAGCCAGAAGAAATCGTTTTCTTGGATATCTCCTTATGGCAACCTGTTCTCATGAAAATGCAATCGCACTCTGGTTTGAGGTTCTTCATCCTTCTCATGAACTAGACATTGCAAGATCTTGTCTGGCTCTCCACCAACAAAGTCACAGAGGGAGGGAATCAAGACATCTGAAATGAAGGATGTTGTCTTGGGTAGGAATTCTGGGACAAAAGGGAAGGCGAGAGACTTTTGAGGAGGTAGACATGCCCAGCCATGTAGGTGGAACACTTGAGTGAGCTCAGAACAATACTCGTTCACGACAAAGACAGCCAGGCCCTTCTCTCAATGCAGGAACACATCACTACACATTAAAGAGAATTGCCCCTTCTACAATGCTAATTGCACAATGGCCCACTGGTCAGGCATTTGCTGAGGATGTGTAGAGGATGGCAGACATCTCCCTTGCTGTTCTGCAATAAAAGCCTCTCTCTTGTAAGAGATGCTGGATAACCTCCACATGTGGAGATGAAGTGACTGCACTGGTCAATGATATATTTGAATGTGCAGTTATGATAGAAGAGAGGGCCATGGGATGTCTATCAGGAGCAATAGAAGATCCACAAACCACTTGGCACATGGTCATATAGGGGCCTACTAGTGTCGTGAGAAGGTTTGGGGTCGCAAATACTTAACTGAAGAGGGAAGACTGTAGACATCATGTTGCCCCATGGGTGTTGGATTGCATCTTTCATTGTCAATAATTGTTTGTTTGTTTGTATGGTGTTTTTATGTTGCATGGAACCAGTGGTTATTCAGTGACGGGACCAACGGCTTTACGTGACTTCCGAACCACGTCGAGAGTGAACTTCTATCACCAGAAATACACATCTCTCACTCCTCAATGGAATGACCGAGATTCCAACCCATGACCACCGAGGTGGGACGCAAACACCATACCAACCACGCCACTGAGGCGCTACATTGTCACTAATGGGATGAGCAAAAGATGGGAAGCTTCTGATTCAGTCGGGTAGCAAACAGATCAGTCATTGCTATGACCACAGTTTAAGTGGGTTCTCTGTCACTGCTTGGTGTCAGGACCATTCTGCCCTCCTGTGACCTAGTCTTGGTGGCTCAGTTGATTTGCCATGAGATTCTTTTTGTCTGGAATGTACTTGCATCACAGCTTGATCCCATGCATTGATGCACAATAAGGGGGAAGTCATCCCCTTTGCTTGCTTATGTAGGCTACTACGGTGCTGGTGTCACTCATGACCACCACTGAGTACCCCCTCCAGACATTGATGGAAGGTTGGAGCACCAGCTATGATGTCATCATCCCTAGCATGTTGATGTGCATTATGTTCATATTTGGGAGCAAAGTCCCAGAAGCATACCCTCCCCCTAGATGAGCTCCCCACCCTCTGTGGCACATGTCTGAGAACAGGAGTAATTCTAGGGGGAGGAGTATTCAGTGAGACTCCCTGAAGGAGATTGTGATCTGACAACCACCACTTTAGGTCTTTCCAAACTTCATTCTTGAGGGGGATTATCATTTGGTTTGTCTGGAAATGACCAACGATGCTTCAGTTGCCATTTAAGTAATCGAAAATGGCTTCTCCTGTTTGGGACAAGTTTCTCCAGGAATTCTCCCATTTGGAGCAAGTTTCTCCAGGGGTGTAAGGTGGCCCAGTAGCACTTGCCATTGTTGAGGTAGTTATTTCTCCTTCCTCAAGAATCACCTGGCAACTTCTTTGAGGTTGACTATTTAGGGGGTGCCAAGAATGTCTCCCACTGCCACGGTGTCCAAGATCATAACAAGATACTTGATGGTCTGCTTGGGAACTAAATCAGATATCCATCAGTTGATGACAATCCCTAGGCTCTGGCAAGGGTGTAGACTGTCTGCCCTGTAGAAACTTACTTTCTGAGGAAGTGAGGACGAGCCAGTTGTCT
>NC_087202.1:121243242-121261422 GCF_015104395.2 Macrobrachium nipponense
GATGAAAGGCAGAATGACAGACATTTCAATAGAGACCTTTAACGTTATATAAAAGTTTTTCTGGTCAACAGTGAGGAGGAGCCAACAGAAATATTTTGGTATGTATGCTGAATACTGAAAAAGCGATCAATACTCGCTGATCATTTACTAGAAATCATGGAAAAAAAAACTATTAGTGGTTAAAAGAGGAAATACATAAAGACTTTTATTCAGAAAAAATAAAGCAGAGTTCCAGAAGAAGCATATAAAAGGAGTACTTATTACAACTGGTGTTTCATCACAAAGGGAATGCAAGCAGTTGTTTATGCTACTGATCACTCCAAAGATGTATTATCCAAAATTATTCTTATGTAAAAGCAGAAAAAGCACAAAGTAAAATGATGAATTACATCTGTCTTTTTTAGTCACATACAATGATAGACAACTAAGAACCTGTAGGCATTTTCATTAATTTTTTATCCTGATGGTGTCTTCCATTTTTTTTTTATTCTTTGTCACTCACACTAAATGATAGATAGAGGACAATAAAAATGTTAGCAGAACAATCACCTTCCGACACTTGAGTCAAATGGCAAACCAGCCAATGTCTTTTCTGTATGATCTCAACAACTTGATATTCCATGTCAATCGAGTATTGACATTCAATTTGGATTGGCATTCAGAGCATAACCAGCACAATAAATCTCACAACTTATTTGCCTTTGCAAACTTCTAAAATCTCATATCTCATGTGCCATTGCAAACTTCTACTATATAAGGAGAGGCAAGTTTTGGCACCAATGCAAATGAAGACTGAAGAACAATCAAGTTACTTAAAGATAAGGATAAATGAGACACCTTTTCCCTACATATAAATCTTAGTACTTTGTTAGAAGTAAATTTAAAATCCCTGCGCTTTATGAGGACTAGTGAACTCACTCTCAGTGGGAATGAATCTGGATCCAATGTCATTCATGCTAACGACGTGAAGCTTAAGGCTTTTGAGTTAATCCCTAACAACAGGCCAAGATTTAGCTAACAAGAAGGTCTTACTTATCCTCACCCCTCTAAATATCTATATTGTTCCTCATTTCATAAAGAACAGAATTATCATACAGCAATTATGATATGTACTGTCAGTTCAGAGGTTTTAAATTACCAATTTTTTACTATATAAAGGAAAAGAATAAAATGTCCTTTCTCTGATACAAAATGCTGAATAATCATATGAAACAGAAACTTTTCCAGATCTCCTACAGCAGTTACCTAGGTAGAATACAATCCATGAAATAATTGGCATTGAAATGCCTAGTTGTCTGGATTTCATATTTACCAGTAGAATCTCATTGAATCATGATTTGGCAAAAGATATTAAACTATGATGTACATTTCTGCTGAAATTCCATTAATATGGCTATACTTAGCCACTTTTATCATAGGGTGCTCTAAAATCCCAAAGTAACCAAATTCAAAATACAACAGAACAGATGCAGTGTTTTGGAAAACAAGTTTATGAAAATAGTTTGATCATTTTTTGGGAGTCTCCAGCGAGGCATTTTTGCTGGAAAAACCAATTTGGATTTTTCATGCAGTGATGGGGCACTAATAGAACCTAAAAATACCAACCCAGTGTAAAACGAGGGGTGTTTACTGGTTAGAATTTTGCCATATTAGCTACAGGGGGGTGGGGGGTGGGGGGGGGCAGCACTATGTATTGTCTTACTTTTCAAGTATAGCTAGGTAGGTAATTTCCTATTTTTTCTTTTATTACGTGAGGGCGTTGATTAAGGTATGTATTGAGAAGAATTTTTTAGTTTTCATGTGTTTTACCCTAATCATAATGTGGGAGGTGGCTAGCATCATCCGAAAAATAACCAAAAGTTTTTACATGAAAAATCACTACGTATGTCCATAGTCCTGTTACTAAAGGGTAGTCTACAATCGAGGCATGAATCGTCCCAGTTCGATGACGATGAATTTACTCAGCTAGCCACATGGGAATAATTGCGGGCACTTGGTCCTGATAGGCTTCCCGTGGGCCTTCAAGCTGTCAAGATTAGGTAGGTAGGAGGCATCAATCAAAGCAGCAAGAACCGAGAGAAGGAAGCAGCCAAGCCCAGTTTCCTTGGAACTTACCCTACCGGTAGCAGAGCTTTTACTCATACGAACTGCCACCTGTACTCAAGATGTTAGAAACGTGTGCATTCGCTTGATAATAGGGCACAACAACATACCCTTCTTATATATGAGCTGGTATGTGAATGCAGTGATGTCACATTGGCACACAGGTGACACAGCTCCGTGAAACAAAAGCGGAAGCGGAATGTCGTCTGAGCGATCAAAATAAACATCCCGTTGCCATGGCAACGGGAAATGAGATTCGCCTTGATAAAAACGTTTTGAGATCTAAAACTTACGTTAAGTGTATGATACCAAATAAGACTTTATTTGTCTTGGGATGAATTGCTACGCATGTCGTAAATTTAATATTAAATCTGTCATCATTTTACCAAATGTGTTGTAATTTTTTTCCTGTGTGTTCGAATGTCCTTGAATGACTTCGTTTGTCTAGAGTAATAATAAACCCGTATCAACCATGCTTAAGTTGTTTTTATATTCTGATATAAATGTTATAAAAATTATAATATTATTACTCCAATGCCTATATTAACCTATAACGCTAGAAAACGTATCATGAAAACCTACTGAGTGGATGGTGAAGCGATAGGTTAGAACACAGTACCTATACGGCCTTGTAGTCTGCGGAAGGGGATAGTCAGCCTATCTTCTGTTATTTACATCGTTTCTCGCGCTTTCAACAGTTCTGCTGAGAAGTTCAAGTCTAACACCCATCATCCACTCTTGTGCAGCATACGTGTGACGTTTAAAAAGTAATATCTCAAGTTCCAGGCCGTTTTATGTGGGTACTCAAGAGTACGAGGCCTGGGTAAGCTTTACGCCATTCTACCATTACTACTACAATACTACCTGCTACTACTACAACAACAAACGAACAACAAAAGTTCATTAAAAACGAAATTGCAAGATTGTATCGTAAGAACGCGGGTCGAGTCTACCGCAGCTTCTCTTAGGGAACTACCTATTGGGCACATCTTGTGAAATATTACCTGTCTTATATAAAAAGGGAGGCGAGGCCGATCTTCATTTGGAACACGGGCACATCGTGAGTATACCTCCTAGCTATACCTAAGTACTAAATATTACTAGGACCCATACTATCCACCTCTTATACCTTGTAGGTAGTCTGCGGCAGCCGTAGACCTCTAAAGCCGTGATAATACTTTAAAACACTTTTTGTTGGTTCAGTGTTCAAATCACTCATTGTTCAAGCAAGAATAGGGTAAAAAACCGAGTGGACTGCCCAACTCACTGACTACCACGGCTAGGCCACCCTCCGAAAAAGTACTTTAACACGTCCTGACACCGGAGATGGTCATCAGTCATGAGTTGTTTGTGGTGAGAGAAGGAGCTCAAGACCTCTACTCTCCTTTCGAAGTAAATATTTTCTCCAAAGTTAGAAATTAAGGTCATATTTTAAGATTTACCTAAACAGAGGGTAATGAAAAGTGTGGCCAACGCAATGCACACTACCCCCATGACGCTTTCGAAATTTTTAATTACAATTAAAAATATTTACAAGATTGACGCCATCTCAATGTTTGCAGAGTCGCTTGTGTCAACAAACTTCCCATTTCTTGTGCTAAATCCGCACACCACTTGTACCCATAGACGCTGGGGCACTTTCATCACAACAGTCGTAAACACGACTTCCAACCAGTACTTATCCAAGGGAACTATAGCATTCTTTGCGGCGTTTTGCGCTCTTCAATTGTTTATCAGTGTTGTTAATTGGTAGTAGTATGTGTTTACCCTCCAGACTGGGTATACCTAAGACTTACACAAAACCGGGGAAATAAGTTAAATTAGCGTAACTATTTGTAGTACCTATAGGTATATACATATTACAGCAACTTTATCATTACTGCAATTTTATCATTACTGCATTACTATGATAACTAGAATTCATGGAAGCAGTTTGTAAATGCATCGTCGTATGTGTGAAGCTCCACTAGATTGGCAACGAGTCATTTTTTCCCCGCGTCGTCTGCTCGTAAGTACATCAGAAATAGGGTAAACAACTGCAGATGATCCATCGTCGTCGCGCTGGCCAGGCCTTATTCACTTGATATTTAGGCTAATTGGTGAAACAAGAATACAATTACAACTTTAAGCATATCATTCGAAAGATTGAAGTTTTGTCAACATAAAGTGATATATGAGAGCCCCATACAAACTAAAATAAGCGTGTGAGCTCTTTTTAAAATATGTTTGTTCATACACGAAACAAACCTTCGGTCTTAACATTAGGATTTACTAGCGCCAAGCTGGAAACCGGTAGAATTAAAATTACACTTGTGAGATCCAGGGACTAATGGCATCTATACCAGTCACGGGGCATGTATACCCAGAATGCCCACGGCTACCTGTGACCCATCAGTTATTTTCCTACCGCCTTTAAGATAAGACGTGTTACTGTCTATCTCATTTAAAGCCGGTTTTTCAGTTTGCCCGTTCTTTATCCTTTCATTTTTTTCTTTTTCATTCCTTTTCTTTCTCCAAGTGTGATCAGTGTGTGGTAAGAGTGTATACGTGGTATGATGGAGAATTTTGCCTCAACATCGGGATCGTCTACCGCTTCGAAGAGGAGACAAAGGAAATGCCCAGGAGTCAGTGGCTTCCCTTGTTCTAGGTTCCTAACTTCGGTGTCGACGGATCCTCATCCAACGTGTAGTAGGTGCAGGGAAAACGTATGTACGATTACTAATCCGTGTTCTGTTTGTCGCGGTTGGTCGGTGGAACAGTGGAAGAAGTTCTATGGGAAAAGCCAATACAAAAGAAAGGGGGTGACGCCATCTTTGGATGACCAAACCTTACCGGCTTCTTTTGTATCGGTAATAAACCAGGCTGCTCCATATGTTTCTCCACCTGCTTTTGAATTGTCTCATACCCCTTCGGTTTCTCCTAGCGGTTCTGTATCGGAAACGTCAGGAGGGGCCTTGGGTAATTTTATGAATAATTTGCACTCTCCTTTGTTCCCAGCAAGTAGAGGGGGAGATCCGCCATCTTTGTTCCAGGCTCCTGCTACTCAAGCGCATAGGTTAGATGGTACGTGGTCAGAGCGCTAGGCCTACCAGGCGTACCAACCTTGGATGGTCTGCTTGTGCATTATATGACGTCACGGTTCCAGCAGGGTCCGGCAGCGCTGAATGTTCCTCATCCCCCGGGCTTGCAATTTATGGGAATTAATGCCGCTGCTTCACCATCCCACTCAGTATTTACAGCGATGCAGAACGTGGGAGGTAGTTTGGCAGCAAACGTGCGGTTGCCAGCAGAAACCTCTCAGTCTCTCTACGAGAGGGATGACGGTCACAACATACGTCACACTCTGAGATGGCAGGCGTGATGACGTCACAGACCGATTCTCGGCCTTTTTCGTTGCACCCAGACGCTAATACGCCTTCTGACCCGTCAATGCAAACTGTAATGCAGAAATTACAGGATATAGAGGAGAGAATGAATAAGAGAGACAAAAAGAAAAAGTGTGATTCGCCTTCTTCGTCTTCTTCCTAGTTCGGCGTCATCGCTAAGTCCGATAACGTCACGGCGAGCGCCAGTCAAGCGTTGGAGGAGGATTCGGGAGTTCCTAGCGGATCCTCGGGCCAAGAGGAGAAGAATCAATTCTTCCTCTTCTTCGGACCAAGACTGTCATTTTCAAGTCAGCAAGAAGGTCGGAAAATCAGTGGCTATTAAGCACAAGGTTGGCAGACGAAGCCGTTCGCAAGAGTCCGAACAAGCGAGAGAGGTGACGGCCGGCGAGCTAGCGGCCGAGGCGGAGTTGCCAGTTCGGATCGCAAAAACTGCGATACTCTGGTAAAATCGACGTTGGCGGCGAAAGGTGCAGCAGAGGATGGAATACAGGTCCCAGTTTCGCCCGTAAGGCCGTTCAAAATACGTACGAAGGACGATAACGCTCCTATTAAAAGTACGAAAATAAGAGAGTTGGCAACCTCGGCGGATACGTTCGTGGAAGGCAGTGTCCGTCTGGATAGAAGGCCGAGGCCGGGCTCGCCGACGCTCGAAAACGATGCCAATGCTAATAGAGACGAACTTACCTCTGTCTTAAGGGAGCCTTCATCTTGTAGATCTAGACGAGATTCTCGCTCTAGATCCGTGAGCAGAGAAAGAATGAGACGTTCTCGTTCCCCTGCTGACTATCTGGATCGAGCCAACAGCGGCCAGCAAAGATCAAAGAGACCGCGGCCGTAGGGGCAGGCGGCCGTGGAATTCCGGGCCGTCTGTCAGAAGATAGAGGCGAGACAACATCTTTCGTGACGGAGAGTGGTACACTAGATCCGGAGGAAGGAGAAAACCAAGAGTTTCTGGCCTCGTATGCAGAGGTTATTGATTTGATTCGTCAATTCAATAGCCTTTCGGAGAAGACAGAAACACCGGCCAGTATGCTTCCTCCTGGAATTGACATGGCGTTTGGACTAAAGATGGGATACCAAGGTGTCGTATGAATTGCCTTGTTCGAGTCATGCGGAATCGGTCTTGCAACACGTAAACGCAAAGATTGCAGGGAGGGATAATTCCTTAAGATCTAATAGATCATTTAAATTTATTCCCCCTCCAATGATAAAGCAAAGGAAATATTATACGACACCGAAGGTCCCTTTGCTGTCTAGACAAATGAACCCTAATGTTGTAAGGTTAAGGCCTGGATTAACCTTGGATCAGGTTAAAATGGAGTGCCCTTCGATGACGTACCAAGAGGCTGCTACGTTAGAAGCAAACAGCTTCTTCTGTCTTTCAGGCTGCGTCCTGGTTAGACCTTTGGTCAACAGCAGTGGCGAAAATTGCATCCTCGGAAGAAGCAACAAGGAAAGTAGTGGATGAACCATTGTTCATTAGATTACTACATTCAGGGTCCAAGGCGATTGCGTACCTGACAAACGTAAGTGCCAATGTTTGGGCAAATATCCTGCTAATGAGGAGAGATGCAGCGTTGGCTAGACTAAGCCGCAATGTGGATTTGGATTCCCTGTTAGCAATGAGGAATGGGGATATATTGGAATCGCAACTACTGTTGCCAGAGGTCATACTGGAAGAGGCGATAGATAGAAGAAGGATGGACACTAACGATAGGTTGGTGCAACAGGCAGTTAGGAAAAACCTCTAACAGTCAAACTATTCCTTTGGAGGGGGAAGACAACAGCAGAGTCTCGAAAGAAGACAGTGAGACATAGCATCCCTAATAGAGTCACAAGACCCTCTTCCCCAAAGAGGATAACTCATCGGCCCTTTCACAATAGAAACAACAGAGGGAGGGGCAATAGGGGAAGAGGGAGAGGCTCAAGAAGATAGGATGGGCGTCTCCCATCACTCGACCACACCAGTGGGGGGTTGCCTGGCAAATCACTGGAAGGTGTGGCAGGAACTAGGGGCAGAGCAGTGGGTGGTGGATGTTCTCAGGATCGGGTATTTTGATTCCGTTCGAGGTAACCCCGCCCCTGAACAGATCAACCATTACCCACGTCACTTATGCCCACAAATCTCAGAAGGCCACTATTCTGCAGGACGAAGTGAAGAAGATGATGGAAAAAGGAGCTGTGCAACAAGTATGCAGTCCGACAAAAGGCTCTACAGCAGGATTTTCCTGGTACCCAAAGCCAACGGGGAGTGGAGGACAGTAATAGACCTGTCAACGTTGAATCTGTTTATAAGGAAAACCAGTTTGTTCCGACACGGCATACAAACCTTCGGTCCTTTTACAATAGGAAGGTACTAGCGGCAGCTGGATAGGTCGTAAGCTTTCGAACAAGGGGTTCGGTAGTTAACTGCTTGTCCGACAGGCGCGCGCAGCGCGACTGGTAGGTAAACAAACCACTTTTGCTTTCGGCCTGCTGGCGTGTGGACGTGTATCATCGCTCTCGTGCCGCTTCACATCGTCGTTTGCTTTCGCATGATTGTGTTTTTCTTTTTCTATTTATCTAGTGAAACTGAATTGTAAGTACAATCATTTCATTGAATTCAATTGTGAATTAAAGGATCTTGGTTCACCACGCCCTCCTGATTACCGAGTGCCGGAACTGAAGGGCGTAAGTGCGGGAATTTCCATTTTCCCAGAAATGATCCTCGTATTGTGTATGCTCGGTGCCGAGGGCGGGAGCGCTCGCTCCGAGCGTAGATGGGTTGGAAATGTGTAGATGAAAATCGTAAGTAAGTGCTCTTTTCATTTATATTTTTTTTTGACCGTGTATGCCCGTTGCCGAACGAATGCGCTCGGCACGGAAACTTATTCAGTATGGGAAGTGGAATCGCAAGTACAGTATTCTTTTTCATTTTCATATATTATTTTGATTGTAGCAATACTCATTTTGGATCAGTGTCCGAGCTTACCCGGAAATTGATCCTTCCCCCTTTTTATTTTTTGAATGAAGTGAAATCGCAAGTGCAGTTCTTTTTCATTTTCATTTTTTATTGAGATTGCATTGTTTACTGGATCAATGTTTCCGCTATTCCCGGGAATTGATCCTTCCCCTTTTTATTTTGTATGAAGTGAAATCGCAAGCGCAGTAGTCTTTTCATTTTCATATATTTTTTGATTGCATCAATTCATTATGGATCAAGGTTTCCAGAAACCTTGATCCATAAAGGTAAGGAATGGATCCTTTCACCCGCGCTCGGTACCGAGGGCGCAAATGCGCTCGATCCGAGCCCTTATTCATTGTGAAGTGAAATCGTAATGCAAGATGCATTTTCATTTTATTCCTTATTATTGATGCATCAATATTTATTTGGTTCAAGTTCCGCTCAGTCAGGGAATTGATCCTTATGCCCTTGCATTCGGGCCGATGGCACGATTGCTCTCGGGTCTTCATATTGTTGTTGGGTACATGGGTACTGTGCGGGGTGGGAACGAGAACCCCCCCCCCCCCCCCGCTCAGCTCCCACCGATGGCCCTTCCCTTGGGGGGGGGGAGGTTTCGGCGTTCTTCTCCTCGCCCCGATCCGTCGAGCGCGGGGGAGGGCGCTCGGTGCCCGATGTACAATTGTATTAGGGGTCTTCCACTCGTTCGGAGAGGGCTCACCCCCCGCGCGAGGGGACTTCCCCCCCACTAATCGCTACTACTGTTATTCCGCAGGTGCTACTGCCACGAGGGTGGACCTTGGTGAGGTATGGGCGTCCTCCATTTGCAGGGCGCTAGTGTCCAGGGGCTGCGGTTCTATGTCTTGGGCCTACTGCGGTCACCCATGAGTTGGTGACCACGCAACCAGGTGAACGACGTCCCTCCTCACCTGGTGTACTCGCCTCACGTGGTAACAGTCTTGCCTACAGCCGCTGTGAAGTGCCGTTCGCCGTACCGAGAGGGGGGCGTGCCGCCGTCCGCTCCGTGGTTGCCGCGCTGCAGCGACCACACTTCCGCTGCCCTAGAGCTCGCCCCTGGACCTGCCGCCAGTACCAGATGTTGCTGGCTGCTGCTCCACTTCCTGTGTTTTCCGTGCTGCCTGCCGTACCTGCCGATTCTGGGCTGACTGTCCATGCAGTTGCTACGCTGGCTGTCCCTGCCGTTGCTGCGCTGGCTGTCCTGCCGTTGCTGCGTTGGCTGTCCCCTACCGATGCTGTGCTGGCTGTGCCTGCTGTTCCTGAGATGCCCATACCTGCTGATGTCGTCCCTGTTCGTGGTGGTACTACCCCAGACTTTGGTCTGTCTGTACAGGTGCGTCCGGCCCTGTGGCTTCGGCTACAGCAGCCCCGGCTCCGCCCTGGATAGCAGATCTTACGTCTGTCCTGAGGAAGCTGACGAAGAAGAGGAGGAAGGTGTCGTCGCGCGTCTTCAATCTTCTTCATCGTCGTCGGCTGCCGCCTCTTCCCCTTCGACTTTCTAAGGCTTCACAGCCGAGGAAGAAGAAGGTTGCCTCCTCCCTCCTAAGAAGTCTCCCTCGGGAGCTTCTCGGGACCCGTCTCACCTCGGTGAGACGGGAGGGTTCCTTTCGCTGGTCCTCCTGCTCCTTCGGGGAGCGGGGCCCGGCCCGTCTCTTCTTCCGCAAGGAAGAAAGAAGGACTACGGGACCAGAGGTGGTACCGGCTAACAACGGTCTACTCCCTCGCCTGGTGTTCAGTGGTTCTGCCACTGCATCAGGGTCCGTCTCGGCCTCTCGTTCGCGGGATGTACCGAGTGTACGGTCGCCTACCAGCGACCGTGCAGCCAGGAACCAGACCTCTGAGTCCGCTCAGCGTCAGGTTCACGGCACGGGGCGGAAGACTGGTGACAGCCGCTCATGCGACTCTCACCAGACCAGCTCTCACTCTCGCGGCGAACAGCTGGCTACCCGGGGACGTGACGGTCCACGACCGACCACGGCTGAGGCTGGGAGAGGTCCTCCGTTCGCTTCGCTGCCGCAGCCACGGCTGGAACCAGCGACGTGACGTGCCGTGAGGACAAGCACCGGTCTCACTGTGACAGTGGAGCCTGCAGGTCGCCTAACCGTCGCTCTCACAGAAAGCGGACCGGGTACGGCAACCAGCACCAGCTCCTTCTGACACTCGAGATCGGGGCCGCTGTGCTCAGTCCAGCCGTCTCCACAGCGAGACGGTTCGACCAGGCCTGCAGCTCGATCGCCACAGCGGGTTGACGATCGCCTGCAGCCCTCCAAGCCTGCTGGTTCTGCCAGCGAGCAACGAGGGAGCGTCAGGTCTGCCTCTCCCGTACCTTCAACCACCTCGGGTTACACCGGGAGGAGCGAGGTATTGAGGAGTGATCGTGAGGGGTGCTGCGCCCCTCATGATCCCACCACAACGCCCTACGTGCCAGGCACGGTCTTGGACCGGCCAGGGCGTATGCGCAAGTGGATGGGGAAAGAGCGAGAGGGCTGTCGCTGTTCCCCCTTCTTAGGAGGAAGGTTCTCGGAATATGCTCTTGTTCGAAGGGCTTAACGGTTCCCACTCTGCAAGATGCTGTGACTTCCGAGATCCAGAGGAACTTTGCCGAGGTTACGGCGCTGATTCGTCAGCACAATGACCTCGGGAAAGGATCGCCGCTCCCACCAGCAGAGCCACGTCTCGGCTCGAGTCGTTTTGGGGCCCGAGAGGGAAACCCAAATCGACGGTGGGTCGGCCGCGATCGGAGCTTGCCGACTGTGTTGAACCAGGTAGTCTCTCTTCGTCTCCGGACAAGAAGGCTCTCTCAGTTCTGGACGGTCGAACAAGCTACTTCACCTCCTCTATCTGCGACAGAGGCGTTTATACGTGTCTTCGGACACCGTATTTAAATACCCCTTCGGTCCTCCTGAGGTTTCGACCTCGACGAGGACTGGAATGAGTCGGAGCGGTATCGGCTCTCTACTGTCAGGTGTCGATCAGCCCCACCCAGACGACGTTCACAGTGGCGGCAGACACTTACCTACCAGTATGAGTTCGTAACCCTCCTCGGGAAAACGTTTTCTCCTGACGATACGTTTTTCCCAGGCTCTGAGAGGCCATCGCCGTTAAGGCGATGGCTGCTCCTTTTCTTCTCCAACTGCTAGATCCGCTGGGAAGGCGAGCCAGTATCCAATTCCTCCCCCATTCCCTCTCTCCTTACGGCTACGAGGGAAAGGGGAGGGATCCTACAGAGATTTCTCTGTAAGATCCCACGTTAGGGGCTGCGCTACCGGGGGGACCTTCGGGTCCTACCTGACGTAAGCCCGTCATTGAGGAGGGATCCTGCCCCTTTCTCGATTTCTACGGGAATCGAGGAGGACCACAGCCGATATCGTCTGACGAATTCGGTGGGGGGTTTCGCAGAGTGCTTAGAATTCTACGGAATTTCTAGCGCACTCAGAGTGTTCGAGTTTTTTTACGATCTCCAAACACTCAGGCGAGACCACGGTCCAAAGTGAGCGAGAATCCCCGATAATTGTTACACGATAATCGGGAAACCTCGCTTATGCTCGAATTCCTGTAATTTCTAGCATTTGGAAGAAGACCGCTGCTGAAAGAAGAGTATCTCACAGTAGGCGCTTAACCTGGAATAGAGAAGAACGGACGGGAACTTCCAGTTTGGCTTGAACTATCGTCTTCGGTATTCTGTTCACCATTGAAGCTTTCCTTTGGGAAAGACTTCTCCTTCACTCTCTTGAATAAGAGAACAGAAGGCGGTCGATCTCCAATCCTTATTCTCATTCCTCGAGGGGGAAAAGAATTTAGGATGGAGGTCGTGTACAGAACCTACAAATATACTACGTATATTACCCTCGCGACATGATTCTTTAACAGTTGAATTGTCCGTGGGGTAGGCGCATACCGTAGTTAACTCTACGGTTTGTGACCGAGACGAATTGTATCTTAATTGAACTGCAACTCGGGGTTGCCGTGCAACCTCCCAGCAGTTATCAGTTTCGATTTTAGATACTTTTGGTATTGTCATGACAACACCAAATCAGCTTTTGTATTTACCGAAATCCCGTTTCGGTTAAATATATTGCTCGAGCGTATTCTTTATGCTCGATGGTTCTAGCCGAACGTATTCCTTCGTGAATAATGGATTACTGCAACTCAGGATGACGAGTCACCGAGGGGGGAAAAAAAAAGCTACTGCGTATTGAACTGCCTGATAGCGGCTCAGTATCAGCTAGGTCTCGGAGATGCACGGTCGGTTACGTCTCTCTCTCCCCTGGTTGGATTGACTACCGAACCGTATCTCTGCCCAACAATCATGGACTTAGGTCTCTGATTAACGGGGATTCTCGCAATAATGAAGGACCATCTACTGCTGTGACGCTCGATTCATCGCCTTCGACATTGCGAGAATTTTCAACAGAGATATCTCTTGGACTCTGTCATCTTTCTGTTTACCGCACGGTAAACGAAAGTCTGTACTAGTCAACCGCTGCATCGCACTGCGATAAATGCGAATGATTTTTGCAGACATCTGAGTTTGTCTTCAAAATATCTCGTATTCGTAGGTGTGCAATTTCATTGCTCGCCCCGAATTAACAGATATGTCAGAAGACTCGCCTACTCTCCGACCTGACAGCTCTACTTCCAAATTGTTCAGCCCATGAGAAGCAGTTCTTCAGGCAGTAGTTCCCTGTCTTCATTACTGGAAGCGCTCCGCTTTTATTGCAACTACGATCCTCACCGGACAGCAATCAATAGCGGTTAGCGTTCTCAGTCTTTGTAGCACAGGTTCAGAATCTTGAGAATCCTTCTCTCGGTTCAGCTGTGAAGACGTAGGTTGCATTTTCTGTACACCTTCGTCTTCAACGTCACATAGTGTTGTTTCTCCTTACCCGAGAATCAACTATACTATGAGATATCTTGCCATCAAGGACCTCGGTCTCTAGAAGGCAATTGACTTTCGCCTGTTGGGCACATGCCTTAAGAGAGTCATCACCTTGCCTTCTGGCATCGGTGACGAACAAATTATTTGTTTAGTCTCTTGGCATAACCCTGTTAAGGCGAAGGTCACGTGACTTGCTCGGGTGCTTGGACAACTTGCCTCCTACCGAACGCAGTCAGTAGCAGCTGTCAGAGCGCCCAAGTCTGTTACGAACTTCGCTGTGGACTTAGTTCGGTTGTTCCATAACAATCTTTTCTTCGTCCTAACGGCTTGTCACAGTACCCATACATCGACACCCACCATTGAGTGTCGGTGTCCTATCCACTACCGAGAACAACAACTTCGCTGCAGACGGATAGACCAGTATGGGTACAGGACATCACCGAAGTCGAGAAGAGGGATAGGTCATACGACAATTCCCGTTCTTTTCCTCTGAGGTAAATTGCATGACTTTGCCTGCGAAGTCAAGCATCCAGGGGATGGGGATCGTGACGCTCGATTTCGTACCGAATTCGTAGCGAAGACTCTGAACCCTTCGTTCCTGACGATCGGTTAGAGTCCTTCACAATCCCCTCCCTAATGGGCTTCAACGCCTTCGATGCGAAGGAGATGCTGCTTTGTCCTGTGAAAGCGCGACCGCGCTTTCTGAAGAAACTCGACATCCCAGGCGGAGTGTTGAAGACTCTTCGTCAGCACAAGATGACCTAGAAGTACACTCCCTCGAGTTACACAAGAAACTTCTCCGTGCGCAGGCTGAAGGCAGGGGTCTGGTACAACCAGACCACTGGCACCTCCTTCTACCTTTTGGATATTGCCCCACAGGTCCTTGGATCGTTTTCCTTAGGACCCGTGGTGGCTGCTCAACACGTTGTCTAGCTAACCCAGACCCTCAGCAGGGCTGAACAGCATCGAGTCCTGGTGTGACTGTAAGAATAGATAAGTGAATGAGAGAGTGACTGGCTCTCTTCCTATCTTTTTCTACCCTCTACCTGTGGGTAGAGGGATACGGTCATCACCTTGCTGGATAAGGACGAGATGCCGGTGAGCTACTCGACAGAGCCCCATCCTATCCCTTTCACTAGGGATGGGAGCGAATATCCACCACTTCCTCCTACAAGGGGGGGGAAGTGGATGCCAACAAGAGACAAACCATAACGTTGTTGCCTCTTGCAAATAGGAACTTGTTCTTGTTTGCTGGTACGAAGAGATACGCTTGCCTCTCTCTTAGTACTTGGTCCAGAGGTCTGACCACTTGATCCTGCGGTGCACACCCCGATCAATCGGACAGAGGCTTGGATTCCTCCCTCGCTCTTACGACCAGGGAGGCTTCCAAGGTTGGGCGAACACCAGTCTGTTCACAAAAGACTCAGATTCCACCCACCAAGAAGTGAGTCTTCCTATTGTAAAAGGACCGAAGGTTGTATGCCGTGTCGGAACAAATGACAATTTGTCCAAAATTGCATTTTTCCTAACTATACAAACCTGAGGTCCTTTTACACATAGCCCCACCTCATGCCACCCCTCACTCTGCAGGTTTTTGCTTGGGCCAAAAGCAAAAGTGATTTGTTTACCTACCAGTCGCGCTGCGCGCGCCTGTCGGACAAGCAGTTAACTACGAACCCCTGTCGAAAGCTTACGACCTATCCAGCTGCCGCTAGTACCTTCCTATTTGTAAAAGGACCTCAGGTTTGTATAGTTAGGAAAAATGCAATTTTGGACAAATTTTGTCATTTCAAGATGGAAACTCCGAAAACGGTTCTACAAGCAGTCAGAATCGGAGACTTTATGCTGACAGTCGATCTAAAGGACGCATACTTTCAGATACCAGTCCATCAGTCTTCAAGGAAAATTTCTCCGCTTCAGTCTTGCAGGAAAGAAAGCTTTCGAGTTCAAGGTCTGTGCTTCGGATTGACAACATCTCCTCAAGTTTTACAAGAGTGTTCCACCCTCGTCGTCGGCGTGGGCGCGCATGCTCAGGGGATCAGGCTAATAAGATATCTGGCGATTGGCTGGTGATAGCAAAGTCCAGGGAGAAATTACTCAGGGACAGGGCGGCCCTCCTGCAGCTTTGTCACAGCCTAGGTATTGTGGTGAATCAGCAGAAGTCCTCAGCTGGATCCAAGTCAACGTTTAGAATATCTGGAAATGGTGATAGACACAACACAAGCCAAAGTATTCCCGAAACAGGACCAAAGAGTAGAGAAATGCAACAAGTGGTGAATGCCTTTCTGGGAAAGCAGACACAGCCAGCAAGACAGTGGCAGGTGGTGCTGGGAATCCTAACCTCCCTGGTAGAAGCTAGTACCACAAGGAAGGCTACACCTTCGGTCCCGCCTACAATGGAAGGATGAAGGAGTTTTGGTCACCACAGTAGATCACCCTGTACGAGCAAATTCCCTTGTCGGCAGAAGTGAGGAAGACTTGCTTGTGGTGGGTGGACGACGACAATCTGACAGTGGGTGTCCCCCTTCAACAATCCTCCCCAAGACCTCTTGCTGTTCTCGGATGCAGTCACTAGAAGGCTGGGGAGCCCATATGGAGGAGTTGATGGTGTCAGCAAAATGGAGTTGCAAGGACAGAGAACTCCATATAAACGTGCTGGATTGTTGAAAGCAGCTTTCCTGGCTCTACAAGAATTCAGGGAGAGAGAGTAAAGGGACACTCAGTGTATTGATGTCAGACAACACCACAGTAGTAGCTTATATAAACAAGCAAGGAGGCCTAGTTTCTCGGCAGTTACATGTGATGACAGTTCAACTTCACCAGTGGGCTATAGAGAACCTGGTAGACATCAAGGCCAGGTATATTCCGGGAAAAGAACATAGTGGCCGACAAGTTCAGCCGCAGGGATCAGATTCTGGGAACGGAGTGGTCCCTACACCAACAGGTAGTGGAGAGGATGCTCATGTTGAAGGGAGGCCGATCATAGACCTATTCGCAACCAGGTACAACAAAAAGTTGGAAGAGTGTATTGTTCAGTAGTCCCGGACGCAGAGGCAGTAGCAGAAGATGCGCTACAACACCCCTGGGACAATCTGGACGTGTACGCATTTCCTCCATTTTGTCTAATCCGTCAGGTTCTGAACAGGGTGGGTAAGCGGTCTCAGAACCTCAAGATGACCCTGGTAGCCCCGTTATGGCCGAAAGCAGAGTGGTTTCCAGACCTACTGGAACTCCTAGTAGATGTGCCAAGAGAGTTACCTCCATGGAGCAACCTTCTGTGTCAGCCTCACGTGGAGAGGTACCACCAGTCGGTGTGAAGTCCCTATCGCTTCACGGGTGGAGACTGTCAAGTATCTCCTCCGAGAGCGAGGGTTTTCGCAGAAAGCAGCAACTCAGATGGCAGGTAATATCAGAAAATCATCTGCGACAGTATACCAAGGGAAGTGGTCAGCATACTGTGATTGGTGTCGTAGAGGGAACGTGTCTCCACTCGGTACCACTATTCAGCACTTAGCAGACTTTCTGATATATCTCAGAACAGAAAAACATATGTCTGTATCTGCAGTGAAGGGGTACAGGGCTGCTCTAGCCTCAGTCTACGAATGAAAGGAGTGGACATATCGTCTTCATGGGAGTTGGCCATGCTGATGAGGAGCTTTGAACAGTCATGCCCACCAAAGGAGCTAAAAGCCCCAGATGGGATCTGACCAAGGTACTGAGTAGTCTGACAAAACCCCCTACGAACCAACTAAGGCAGTCCACGGATAGGAGCCTGACCCTGAAGACAGTCTTCTTATTGGCCCTGGCTTCAACCAAAGGGTGGGGGAGCTAGATGGCCTCTCATATCTCATAAAGCACTCGAGAGGTTGGAGATCAATGGTGTGTGAGTTTGTCCCAGAATTCGTGGCAAAGACCCAAAATCCAACAATAGTAGACGGCAGATTCGACTCCTTTACCATACCTTCCTTGGCAGACTTTGTAGACAACGACAAAGCTGAAATGCTCCTGTGCCCCGTCAGGGCACTAAGGGAGTACGTAAAGAGAACAAAGGCACCTCGGGCCGGGTGCCAGAGGTTGTTCGTAAGTACAGGACGGAACAAGAAGGAAGTGTCCAAGAATACAATATCATTTTGGCTAAGGGAGACGATCAGAGATGCTTATACTGCAGAAGACAGAGGGTCAGATAGCCAGGTGGGAGCTAGAGCTCATGACATCAGGGGTGTGTAGTGCTTCCCTGGCATTTAAGAAGAACATGTCTGTGGATAAAATTCTGAAAGCTGGCGTGTGGAAGCGCCAAACAACTTTCACCTCATTTTATTTGAAAGATGTTGCCCATAGATCCTTGGACACCTTTTCCTTGGGTCCAGTGGTGGCGGCCCAACAAGTGATATAGTTCATCCAGTGCCCTGGCGGGTCAGTTTGCGTCTAGTCTAAGATGAAGGTATGAAAGTAGAATGAATGGGATGACTGTCTTTTTTCTTTACTACTTTCTTCCTACTCCTTTAACTACGGGGCAATATGAAGGAGAGTACGTCATGTGCTGGAACGGACTAGATGCAGGTGAGATGGTCAGCCATACTGTGAAGCTATCTTAGCTGATGATATACTTTTCAGTAGCAACACACCCCTCTGGATAATAAGGAAAAAGAGGGGTGAAGGTGGATCCTAGTCGCAAGGGACAAGAGTAAACAGTAGAATGGTATCTACACCCAGTGGGAGGAAACCAATAGATCGCTTATATCTTTGGTCCTGACTGGTTCATTGTCCATTCTCTTAGAATTTCCCTATATATTCGGAAATGGATAAGGTGGCAAAACTCCCAGTCAGTTGTAGAGACTTACCTCCCTCCAATA